>NW_006399981.1:413781-467289 GCF_000299155.1 Elephantulus edwardii
AATAAAATAAAAAAAATTAAAAAAGAAGCAACCTGTAGAAAGCATTTAAAACAGTGTGTTGGAAAGAATAAACACGCAGTGATGGCTAATCTAGACGATTTCTCCTGGGAGATTTTAATAGGATTTATTGGGGGAAATGAGAGGTCTGGTAGTATAGTTCATTACGTGGTGTTCTGCTAATCTAAAAGTCAGTGGTTTGAATCCTCCAGCTCCTCCCAGGGAGAAGCAACCTCTTGCTATGAAGGTGTACAGCCTTGGAAACCCAGGAAGGGTGGGTAGGAATCAGAATCGACTTGATAGCAGTAAGCATCTGATAAAAAAAGCTCTGCTACCAGTTGTTGTGAATGGTGTTAAACCAAATCAAACAGACCTGCTGCCTCCACCTAGATCCTGACCCAGAGTGATCCTGCAGGACAGGGCAGAGCTGCCCCACGGGGGCTGCAGATCCTTCAGGAGCTGACTGCTATCTGTCTCTGCTGGGACAGCTGGTGAGTCCCAACTGCTGACCTTTTTAGTTCACAGCAGAATGCATTCACTCTTCGCCAGTGAGGCAACTTCGTAAGTAATGCTCAAGGAAGCAGTTCACCGGTGTAATCCCTAGATGGAGGGTGTGAACCATGCTTGATTGATGGCTGACCAAGAGGTTGGAGTTTCAGGTTCAATGAGACAAGCCTGATGGATTACCTCAGATAAACCAGTCATCAGAAACCCTGGGGAACACAGTGTTATTCTGACACACACAGATCACCATGAATTATAGCTGATCTGACCAGCACTGGTTATTAAGGTTCTTCACTGGACCACCTGACATGGTCAACAGCACTAACCATAACACACGCTGTGCACCTCCAGGAGAGGGTGGAGCCGCCGTGATTTCCAAACCCCGTGAACCTCAGAACCTCTTTTCTCAGCAGTATCTATTAGAACAACTATTTCTCAGGCTGCACTTTGAACAGTGCTGACCGCATGCAAAGGGCACTAAGAGGCCACAGTCTAGAAGCAGTGAGCTTTTCCTGACAACAGTCTGCAGCGAGGCCACGGTGGAGATGGTTTGCAGGTGGCAGGCTCGACCAGATGTGTTTGGTGTTTACATTAAAGATGTGATTGATGGACTTGAGAGCACACTTACTCAATCTGACAATGACACATGCAGCCCTGGCATGGCTGGAAGAAGGAGACGAGAATTTTAAAGGGCTTGGCAGGTATAAATGAAGTCAAAAGCAAGGTGTCAAATTTAGTCCTGTTGCACCTTGAAGAACATAAACAGCATCCCCTAGTCAAGTCATGGGGGTCTCAGGAAAAGATCGGGCTTCTGCTAAGTCACAGAGCAGGGCTGGCTCTAAGGAGGAGCTCCTATATATGATACTGTTTAAAATCAGCTGGATCTTAAAAGAGCTCACAAGTCAGAGTTTACAGATAATCCTGGAACTCAAAGATAGGCTTGTTGTTTTGTCACTTCTAGTGAGAACCACCTCATAGCTGACCCTCCAGTGGATTTTAAGAGGCAGTAAATTGTACAGGAACAGACTGCTCATCTTTCTCCCACAGAGCAGCTGCTGAATTCAGTGTGCTTTGTGTTGGCAGCACAACTCCTTACCACTAAGCCACATCAGCGAGTACTTAAATTAGCAGATCACCATCAGCTAGGATAGAGCAGCATTTAGGGCTCTTTGTACATAGGGTCGCTATGAGTTGCAGACAACTCGACAGCACTTAACAACAACAACAAGGACTTAATATACATCCATAGACAGATAGATAGATGGATGAATGGATAGGTAGATGATAGGTAGATAGATAGATAGATAGATAGATAGATAGATAGATAGATAGGATAGGATGGATACCCTTGGTTTCCTAGTGGGTAAGGAAGTGCACTGCCAACTCAAAAGCTGGTGGTTCAAATCCACTATCTGGTCTGTGAGAAAGATGGGCAATCTCTTAAGCAATTTGCACTCTCTGAAATCTGCTGGAGGGTCAGCTATGAGTCAGTTCCAACTTGGCATTAATGAGTGAGTAAGTGGTATATAGAGATAAACAAAGGGAGAGAGAGAGCATGTGACAGAGATAGATAGATAGATAGATAGATAGATAGATAGATAGATAGATAGCTATATATCAAGTCCAGTTTTATATTTCAAACAGAAGACAGGATAACTTGGGCACAGAATGGACAAATACCTAAAATAATAACCAACAGGGCAAAATAGGGCCTCTGCAGAATGAATCCATTTCATTAGGTACGGTAATCATACACATAAATCTCATCTTCACTGGACTGTGAACTATCTAAAACTTTAATTCACCTTTTTCACCTCGAGGCTCACGGCTGTCAGAGCCATAGCAGGTGCTCAATAAACACAAAGTGGATGGATGGATGAGGGAGGGAGGAAGTGAATGTTACATTAGGAACTGCCTTGATTATTCTCTAACACTATAAAGGCAGAAGCTGTGTTACATCAAGAGAGATAAAATGCTACATGAGTTGATGGTAAAGAGGTCCATTTTTTTCCTAAGAAGGATGAGAGAAAACAGACTTAAAATCAAAAGACGCTAAGGAAGAGAGATGATAGATGGCTATGAAAACTTACTGTTGTTGTTGGAAACCAGCTCATAGCTGACCTTCCAGTAAGATTTCAGAGGCTGAAAACCACACAGAAGGAGATGGTCTATCTTTCTCCCATAGCACAACTGATGGTTTCCAACGACCTGTCTTTAGGTTGACAGTGCAATTCCTTACCTGCTAGGCCACCAGAGCTCCCTATAGGGACTCGGT
Organism: Elephantulus edwardii; assembly: GCF_000299155.1. NCBI lineage: Eukaryota > Metazoa > Chordata > Mammalia > Macroscelidea > Macroscelididae > Elephantulus > Elephantulus edwardii. Next base: position 416,558 of record NW_006399981.1, read on the forward strand.
ACATAATTGAGTTGAGAGGCCCAGATGGAGACAATAGGGAGTGGTGAAGACTGGAGAAAACTCAGTGAGCACATGATCTATCTCAAAGGACTGGTTGCTCCTCAATCCAGCACACTGATGCTATGGAAAAAGCTGGGTTCCAATGCTGTCAGAACTCGTTTTCAAGAGATTTTAAAAATGTGAAGTCATGCAATTTTTAAATGTTGCCTGTTTACTTCTGTGTCTTTTAAAAACACTATCTAGGCCAAAAAAACACACCAGTTGGCCAGATTGTGTCAGCGGGCAGGCCACAGTGGGACCTTGTGTTAGAATGAGCCTTGAAATGCTTCTGGGTTTGTTTTTTTTTATGGATGGTTCAGGACATACTTCTAAAGAATACACCTGCCAGAAAAAGCAGGGCCGGGGTGGGGTGCTTGGCAGGTAAGGAGCCAGGATGAGACAACCAAGTCCCGTGTGTCCAAACACCCAGAGGGAATAATATAAGCTGGATATTTATCATCGCCATTCAAAGACAAACAAATGAAAAATGGATTCCCTTTCTCCAATGGCAACACCATCTTGTCTAATCCAGCCTTTCCTTTAACCCTAGAAATATTTAGAAAGCTTCCAACATAGACCCATTATTCCATTCCCCACGTTTTGATTTTAGTTTTCATCCATTAATACTTAATTGAAGCAAACAGCTCCTGAAAGTGGAAAGCCGACCTGCCTGACGCGAGGCCCCGGGGAATAATTTCTCTGACAAAATTAAACAGGGCACTTACCAAAAATGACAATCACGAGCAAGACGGGAAGCACAATCAGAAAATACCAAGTTGAAGGCACAGATTCTTGCTCAACAAAGAGCTCCAGGTTGCCCAGTCTGACCTAAGGGGAGAAGAGTGAGGTAAGACCCAATCGTGTCAGATTCCATATTTACACACATTATTCTCCCCTGAGCGGATTAGCTGTGTTATCGACGATACTCGCCACACCTTATTTTCCTCATGTGTAATTAAGGTGTGCTGGTCTAGACCTATATTGTTACTGGGTACTATAGAGTCAGAACTGGGGTTTCAGAGACAGTAAATCATGTGGGTCTTCCTCCCAGCTTGGTGTCACATTCCTCTTCATAGAGTCCAGCTTCTTGAATAATTTGCTCAGCATACAGACTCAACAGTAGCGTTCCCTTGCTCTGCTTCCACAACAGACTCTTGGTCTAGACATACGTTTCACATGAGCATCAATAAGTTCTTGGGATTCCCATTCTTCTCAATGTTAGCCATAACTTGTTATGAACCACATAGTCAAATGCCTATGCATAGTCAATAAAGCATAAATAGACATTCTTCTGGTATTCTTTACTTTCAGCCAAAATTCTTCTGACTTGAGCAATGATATCCCTCAGGCGATGATAACCAATGATCTCCAACTCAGTGGAGCACACAGTTCTATTCTTACACACATGGGCCACGATGAGTTGGAGCTGACTTGGTGACAACTGGTTAATCTGTTCGTGGAAGCTCTCCCTCTACAGCTCAAACTTCTTTAGAAGGTCTATTCTGAACAAAGCATTCTGTAGTACAAGCCACTTTAGTAACACAGACTAGGTGATTCCTAATGGCTTCTTGTAGCTTTAGTATATTTTTGGTTCTATAATTCCCTAAGACTGGTAAAGAGGAAACTCCTCTATTGAGTTTTTTTTTTTCACTGATGTGCACACAAGTGTTAAGATGAATCCTTGCAGCCATGGCTGCCCCTGTGGACCCGTGTCAGCCAAGTGGCTGGAAGGCAGACAAGGACTGAGACAGCCAGACCCTAATTCCCAAATGTGCCACGTGCTCTCCTCACTGCCTGAACATACGGAGTCCATTTCTTGGCCCTCCAGTCCTCGTGCTCCTCATCTCTACAATGAGAGCCTGACAGTGTCTGCCTCCCAAGACTATTATGCAGACAGAATGCATTCTTTCACTTAACCCTTTCGGAGTTTTAATGTTCATTAAGAGCCTGAGTGCAGCAACAGTTAAGCTCCCAGCTAGTAACTGGAAGGTGCATGGAACACACCAGCAGAAATAATGAAACAGATTCCATGTTCACATCAAACACAGAAACTAAAGGGAAGATTGGCTAAAGATCTACACGGGGAAATGAAACTCATACGTTCTTAGATGAAAACTCAAAGGCAAGACTATAGAGCATATGGTCATCTTTCCTTTACGACCCCAAACATGAACTCACTGCCTTCCAGCCAATTCTGACTCAGGGCAGCCATGGAGGACAGAGCAGACCGTTCCCATAGTGTGTCCAAGGCTGAGCTCTTTACAGAGGTGGATTACCATGTCATTCGCCCAACAGAGACTTCTGTTGGCAACAGAATGCCTTAACCACGGCACCATCAGGGCTCCTTATCTATAAAGCTTGTTGTTGTAGTTGTTGTGTACCATAGAGGCGGAAGTGACCCATTGCTGACTCTCCAGCTGGTTTCCAGAGGCAGTTATTCGCACGGAAGGAGACTGCCCATCCTTCTCCCACGGAGCAGCTGGAGGCCTCGAACTGTGTGCCTTCGGGATTGCAGCACAACTTCTTGCCACTAGGCCAGCAGAGCTCCCTTCTATTAAGCTGATAGCTTAAAAAACTCCGTGGGCAGTTCTACTCTTATGGGGTTGTTATGAGTTAAAATCCACTCTGACAGTAATAACCAGTCAGCTCTCGACCCCCTCTGCCTGAAAACCTGCAATGGTTTTGCAGCTCACAGAGCAAAGCCAGCACCTTTCAACAGCCCACAGGCAGTAAAGATCTCTGACCTCTGACTTTCCCAGCCATAGTCTTCACTTTTTTCATATATATATATATATATTTTCTTCTAGGTGGTATAGCACTGGTCTGTGCGTTGCTGTACAGAGGTAACTCGTGGTTGCTGTGATGCTGAAGCCTGTGACAGTGATGTGTCAATTGTGGTAATGGGCACCCATGGTGGGCAGTGTTGGCTGGAGCTTCCCTACTAAATCAAGCCTGGAAGCAGGAGCGGCATCCACTTCCGAAATGGCTTGCCTCCAGAAATTCTATGTACGAACAGTGCTCTGGCTGTTCATTCATAGGGTCGCTATGAGCTGTCTACGACTCGACGGCATTAAACAACAACAACAATATCTATCTCTATCTCTATCTATATATATTATTAACTTTAATGAATGTTTACAGAGACTTTGGATTTTCATTCATTCACTATTGCATTTTTCTCCCTGCCTACCCCTCTCCCCCAGTTCACTCTTCTCTTTGAAAAGTAAAATTCTTTGATTGGTGTACAATCCTCCCCTCTCCTGAGTACTCCACTATGCAGCCTTCATTCTGGGCTCTTGTCATGACCATAATACCCAATCATATATCATATTCTTCACTCTTAACTTCTGAATACTCTCCCCTTATTCATGCCACTGTGTCCACGCTGGCCTCCAAACCTGAGTGGGTATACTCCTGAGTCAAGATCTTTGCAACCTACTTCCTGGAACACAACTCCAGATAGCCCACAGCTGTTCCTTCGCCTCCTTGAAGTCTTTCATGTCATCTTCACAAGAAAGCCCTTGCTCCCTGCCACCGTAAAACCAGCAATGATGCAGCGAGGCTCTTATTCTCCTCCCTACTTTCTTTTCCTCCACAACAATAATCACCATTTGAAAATGTTTTCCTACCACCCATCTTTCAGTTCATTCTGTGATGTGGCTATGGCACTGGTTAGCACCCGATAACAACGTGATGCTGGAAATAGGCTACGGGCACTTGGAATGCCAGCAGGTGGGCAGGTCTCAGCACAGCTTGTAGACTAAGACAGACTAGGAAGAAAGATCTGAAAATCCACTTTTGAAAATTAGCCAATGTGAATGCTATGGATCACAACAGAACACTGGCTTACACATTGCTGGAAGATGAACTTTCTCATTTGGAAGACCCTGAAAATACAGAATGGCCACTGTAATGGATGCAATGATGCATAAGTTGCAGGACAAGGCAACATTTTGTTCTGTTCCATGTGGGAGCACCTTGAATCAAAGGCAACTCTGTGGCAACTAATAACAATAACAACTTTCCAAAGGTTATTTGCTTTAGTATGTATCTCTTTAAAGGCAAACATTCCTGTCTGATTTTTTTCTGTGCTGTGTTCTCATCCCACTATAGGTGCTCAAGAACTATTCAATGAATGAAGAAGATAGTTCTTTTCAATGAACTTGAAAGGTGGTTGGACTTTTTCATCTAATTGTTGCTAAATAATTTTACACTTATTATGATCCCCTTTACCACAGAGAAAAAGAAACGTGGCAAGAACAAAGGACTTATCTAAGGTCATACAGATGTCAAACAGCAAAGCTAGGACACAAACACTAGTCTGTTGTGTGTACGTCCTTTAACAATTATTTATAACCACAAATCATAAAGCTTTTTTTCAGTATAGACTGCATGGAGCCTCATACGGCGTGAACACTATAAAGGGTGACTTCTAATAAGTCTCCCTTCCCTACGGTCTCACATCTTTATTGTGAGACATAAATATAATTGTGATGGGTTCCTCAAATGTTCCTGTGAAGAGATTAATCATAGCAGGAATGACTTCATGGTGTGCAAGCAGCCCATGACCCCTAGATTATTTGGGCTCCCCTCACAGTAGCATTTGTGGGATGCACCAAGTGGGGGCCCCCAGCCTGGGTCTCTGCTAAGATGTGCCACCTCTGCATTTGGGTAAAAGGATGACAGCTCATTCTTCAATGGGTCCTGAGATTCTGCTTGCAGATGCTTCAGTCTAAATATACAAGTGGAACAAAAGCTATCAAGACTCATTAGTATTATAAACAATGGTGTGCTCAACGCTTTGACATTCGAACAGGCACATGGTTGGATTCTGCCTGCAATTTTGAAGGAATTATGCTTGGGCTTGCAGTACCAGTTTCATTTATCTTCTATTTAAAGAGAAGAGCTTAAGGTTCATGAAAGATTCCGTTCTGACTTTTTGTTTGGCTGCCTCAGGTGAAAATAACAGGCGGACCCACCAGGGGACTTACTAGGACTTTCTTGGAGGAGGTGGCGATGCTGTTTGCTGCAGTGATGCCTTTAATTTTGCAAAGGATGGTGGTGAGATCTTGATTTCTAGTAATGTTTTCAAAGCTGCAGTTTAATTGCTCATTTTCCCCATGGAAGAGAGTAATTTCGATGTCTCTCTTGGAAATGTTGAAGTTATCATTTTCTTTCTGTGAAGAACAAAACGAAGATGAAGTAATCAGGGCACACATGGAGACACACTTGCATAAGCACACCTTGCCTTGTTGAGGGAGGGCACAGGCCACCGAGAAAAAAAAAAAGAAACATACTTGGATTTTCACTTCCAGTTCCGTGTCCACCTCAGATTCCACCCGATATCCGGTAAACTTTGGGTCTTCCAGGTACTGCAAGATGCCACAGTCCAGGTAGGTATCCTGCACTCTTAACTTCACAGTGACATTTGTGCGCATTTTCGAGCTCTTTAAATTTGGAGCTAAAAACCTGCAGTGAGTTGCAATACAATATTCAGATATCTGGAAAAGAAAATAGAGAGTAATTATAAAACTTCATGAGGGAATGCTAACTTTGTGATTTAAACACTTAATGATCTGAACCATTTAACTCCTCTGTGGAGAGTTCTGGTGGCCTAATGGTAAGGAGTTGTGCTGGTAATCCAAAGGTACGTGATTCAAATCCCCCATGCTCCTTGGGAGAAAGATGGGCAATCTCCTCCCACTTGCTTTAACTGCCTCTGAAAACCCACTGGAGGGTCAACTATGAGTCAGTTCCAATTCAACAATAAATAACAGTAACTGTGGGGTTTCTCATTTGCAAAATGGGAAGGGCGATGCTACCTTACCTCTCAGGGTTGTGAGGGCTGAATAAATGAGACTTTATGTGGAAAGGTGCTTAGCAAGTGTCTGGCGCACAGTAAGCAAATCAAAAGCTTAATCAAAGCTTACTGGTTTTAAATGCCATCGGATCTGAACTGACTCACAGCTGGCCTTCTAACTGGTTTTCAGAAGCTGTAGATTGTATAGAAAGAGAATGCCCATCTGCCTCCCTCAGAGCAAGCAGCTGGCAGATTTGAATCGCCTACTTTGGGGTTGGCAGTGCAATCCTTACTCCTAGACCACAAGAGCCAGTCAATACAGTTATTGATATGATCGCTCCAAACTCCTTGCTGTTGAGTTGGATTCAACTCCTAGCTGACCCTCCATTGGGTTTCTGAGACTGTAAATTGCCCAAGAAGAGGCTGCTCAGCTTTTGCCCTCAGAGCCACTGGTGGGTTCAAACTACCACAGAAGCAGGGACTCTGAGTGAGTAGCACAACTCTCGAAGGCCTGTGCCACCAGAACTCCTGATATGGGTGTTATTTTTGTGCCCTATGGAGCACAGATGACTGTCCAATGGGTTTTCGGAAGCAGGAAAGCACGTGGGGAAAGACTGCCCTTCGTTCTCCAGTGGAGCTGCTGGTGGATTTGAACCACATGCCTGTAGGATGGCGAGGCAACTGCTTACCACTAGACCACCAGAGCTCCTGTTGACATAAGAGAACAATATTCTGTTGATATAAAGATCAACCTTAGCAATAAACAAAGCAGTAAGAAGACTGAGCAACAGGAAATAGGCCATGAAGAAGGAGAGTAGGGAAAGGAGACTTTGCGTAAAACATTCTGTGTATCTTTTGAGCTAGCAAGCTGGATCCAGGGACACTCCTAGAAGGGGAGGGGAGGCTCAGCAGAGCAACCCCTGGACCTGCTTGTTGTTGGTGAAGCCTCTTCACTGAAGAACCTCCTGCAGGGTTTTAGCGGAAGTCCCTGACCACAAGGGGCAAAGGGCTTCTCAAGGGGAGAAAACAAAAGTGAAAGGGACAATGTGATCCCCAGGGCTGAAGTGAAGAATCTAAAGACTGGAAACAATGCACAAAGTGTGGTCCACTTTACAGTTTATTAAAACCACAGGAAACATCAAACAACGTGCACGTTGCCATCTGCATGTGTATACGCAGAGCTAGGGGAGACAATTACAACCAAAATTCATGCAAAGAAATGTTTTCTATTGAGAGAACTTTTCATCTTTTTTTTTTCTTCTTTTCTTTCTCCTCAATACTGGAGATCTTTAAAAAAAAAAAGATGGTAGGAAGAGGTGTTATGTGGGGAAATTGGATACTACAGGCTCTGTGTGGACTCCAAGGAAACACTTGTCTCCACAATTACCACAGAATTAACCCAGAATCATGGTGACCCAATGCAAGCCAAGTAGATCAGTGCTCTCCAGAGTTTTAATAAATTATTTTTTGTTAGGCTTTCTTACTGGCTCGCCTCTGGGTGAAACTGAACCCCCAATCTTTAATTTAGAAGTTGAACACAGTAACTGTACCACCAGGGATTCTTAGATGTTTAGTTCACATTTCTGTCAATACGATGTTGTCATCATTAGATGCTGTTAAGTCAACCATGATTCACTGAGACCCTTGTAAACAACAGATGGAAATCTTGCCCAGTCCTATGCCATCCTCACAATCTCTCTGCCATGCTCAAATCCAGTGTTGCATTCACTGTACCAATCTATCTTGTCTAATAAAAATGTTGGAAATCACTACCCCCATGGCCTCTGCTATCCTGGCAGCCTCTCCTTCCGGAACCCCGGCAGGCTGACGTTTTATTGACACTGCCTTCTACAAACATTACCTGTGGCAGGATCACCCCGATCTCATTATCCTTTATATTAGTGACCACCTCCCACCATCTGAAATGCTCTTTTTCTCTAGTTTCCAAGCCACTTCTTGGATCATTTTCTTTTCTCTCACCATTTAAAAGAAAGCAGTTCTGCCAGATTCCGTCCTAGGCACGTCCCTTCAATGATAAAACTTAGAAAAATGATCCAATCAATCACTTTTAGCTTAAGCATCTCCTTAGCCAGCACTCGAGACCTCCACTCCCACCAACCACCTGGCAGCCACTACAGCCCAGGTGCCCTGTGTATCTCATGCACATCTGACTATCTGCATTAGCATATTAGTTGCACCTCCCACCTCAAGCTTTTTGGAGTTACTGCCTCTTCAAACCATCCTATTCCCAACTGCCAGAACAATAATCACAAAGTATATATATCCTATGCCACTTTCAGAATATTAAAGAGCAATGAAATCAGCTTAAAGACTAGGGGGCACCTGATCCAAGTCATTATCTTCTATGCATCTGAAAGTAGGACAACGGCTAAGAATGACAGGAGAATCAATGTCTTTGAGTTGTGGTGTTAGAGAAAGTTATGCTACCAAGCCCAAGGTGGGTGATTTTAATCTGTAGCTCTCAAGCCTGTTTTAAAGTGGTTTGGTTTTTTTTGTCAAACATTCTTCTACGTGGTATAGCACTAGTCTGTGTATTGCTGTAGAGGTAACTCGTGATTGCTGTAAAGCTAAACACTGTGACAGTGATGTGCCAAATGTGATAATGGTTACCCATGGTGGACAGTGTTTGCTGGAGCTCCCTGATTAAAACAAGCCTGGAAGCAGGAGTGGCATCCACTTCCGAAATGGCTTGCCTCCAGAAACTCTCTGAACAGTGCTCAGGTCTTTCGTTTATAGGGTCGCTATGAGTCATCTACAACACAATAACACTTAACAACAACAACAACAACAACATGGCCAACAAGAAGAACCAACTGGGCTATCTTAGAGAAAGTGAAACTAGAGTGCCCTTTGGAAGCAAGGATGGTAAAGCTGTGTCTCACATTCTTTGCACGTGTTGTTAGGAGAAGCTAATCCTTGAAGAAGGACATCATGCTTGGAAAGGTGGAGGGGTAAGCATACGAGAGGAAAACCTTCAGTGAGATGGACTGACACAGTGACTATAATAATGGGGTGGTTAGGAATGGTTATTCCTTGGAAAGGGATATCATTCTTTGAAAGGTGAAGAGTCAATGAAGGAAAGGAAGACCCTCAATGAGATGGATTGACAATGATGTGACTGCAGCAGTGAGCTCAAATATGTCGGAGATGATGAGGATGATGTGGACTAGGACAGGGTTGAGATCTATTGTTCAGAGGGTTGCTATGAGTTGTACTTCACTCAATGGCACATAACAAGAAGTGTTTTGGAGAGGGTAAAGATGGCACAGGATAGGGCAGGTTTCCAATCTATTGCTCATAGGGTTGCTATGAGTCATAGTTGACTCACTGGCACCAAACAACAACAACATGTCACCTCCTGCTCACAGACTCTCAGTGGCTCTCCACTGCCTATAGAATGATGGGCAGAGCTCTCGTACGTGGTCCTAACACAGCTGTCAAACCATCCTTCCTATTCATTCCTGATGTATCTTCTAAGTTATAGTTGAATAAAACTGACAGATATTCCCCTTACAATCTGTGAGGATCTATCCTTTGTCCCTCAAGTTGCCTCCCTGCTTCAACCTGTTTAAATCCTACCCTTCTTGTCCACAGCTGCTGTCACTGTTGTTAGCTGCATCAAGTTACCCCTTAGCTCCCGGCAATCTCACGCACACTGGGATTGGACCACTGTGTTTCTAGGGGTTTCATTGGCTTTTTTATGGAAGTAGATTTCCAGGTCTTGCTTCCTAGTCTGTCAGTCTGAAAACTTCTCAGCATTATAGTGAAATGCCAGTCTCCACAGATAGACTAGAGGTGGTTGTGCATGAGATTGAAGGGCTGGAAATGGAACCTGGCTGACCACATCGAAGGAGAGAACTTTACCACTCAATCACTTTTCATCTATATTTAATATCTCTCCCATGTGGGAACCCATAGCGTCCATAGCGTTTTCTTCAAGCTTTGAGTTGGAAGAGAACAGAACATCTGAACTTGACAACATCCCTGTGATACCAAGCTGGGCCCCCAACTATTAACCCCAATGCAGACATGCCATCTCCCTCTGTGAAGACTGTGACTCCCTTGTTTATCTTTTGATTCAGCATCCAGCAGACTGTTTTGCCCATAGTAGGTGTTCAATAAATTCTACTCGATGACATTGATCTGGGAACAGCACTGCAGATGAAGAGAAAATCCAACAACAAACACAGGCAGTGCCTCTGGTCAGCACCAGTCTGCAAATCACTGAGCTGCATGTGTTCACATCAGGCAGACATGGCTGCTGTCAGCGGCACTGGGAGGCCAAAGCTGGGCTGAAGTGCATCGGTAGGCAGACGTTTGTGGGACAGGCTATAATGATGATGTACTGGTGTGTGTGTGTGTGTGTGTGCTGTTTCTAGATCCTGGATCCAGACTGGTTCCAAGCAGGAGCCACGTCTTCAGCTGCCCTCAGGTCTGCCAGCCTTCATAGGAAGATCTGACTGGGCCCCAGAGGCCACTTCTCCATGTCTTATCAGGATGGAGGAGAAAAGCAAGAACGTTCAAGAAGAGCTTAGAAGCATGCTCGGTGCCCCTAGTGTTTGCCTTCTTTTCCCTTGAGCTCCTGCCGCAGGAGTTTTGAGCTAGACGTCCCTGAGTGTGTGAGGAGAGGAGGTCCCACTGAGATGATATTGTGAGGTGAGAATGAGGTGAGGGATGCGCCCCCAAACACATCCTGTGATTGCTCCTTTAGGAAGAAGATGAAAGGTCAGAGAAATGAAATCAGAAGGGATCGATAAGGCTAAAGTGACAATGCTAAGGAAAAGAAAAGGGCAGAAATGACTTCTGGGCCTTTCAGCAAGTCACATACACTCTCTGAACATGAGCTCTCTTGAAATGGGCACATCACCACCTCCTCTTCACAGAAAGGCTGATCTGCTTCACCACTGCCTTCAGCCATCACAAAGCAGCGTCACACATACTGATAAACACTGTCTCATTAAAGTGACTCGTCACACATTGCACAAGGAAAAAATAAAAAGGCAAGTCTTTTTATACCAATTTCATTCCTCTTCCTTTCTATGCACAACTGTCATTTCTCAACAAGAGGAAAGGAGGAAGTGTTCCCATAATAGCACATTGCATGATGGCGCATGCAACAGGTAAATGCTCACAGTGAAGGCATATAAATAAAAGATAGTCCCACACACACTTTAATGTGATGAAACCACAATCATCCTTGTAAATGACTATTATTATGAAGGAGCTGAAGACTTACATTGATACTTCCTTTTAATTCATGTGAAATGATTAAGTTGTCGACTACATCAAAGTTTCTGCCCATTATGGTGATGTTCTGACCACCACTGTAAGAAAAAAAAAAAGGCAACAATGAGAGTTTCACAGTAAACACACAGGCACTTTTGCATATGTGTGAACAAAGCTATCAATTTATTCACATTTAATATTAGACTCAGTTGCATTTGAGAACAAAATAAGGGATTTTAATTTCAAATGCAGGATAATTTTAGGAGCTTTCTAAAGATACTGGTCACAAATTCATGGCTTTCAAGAAGCATAAATATAAAAATTCAAGTCAGATCCTATTTCAATTTTACGAAAATGCCCAGATTCTTTTCGAGCATGTGAATTTTTGTTGTATCATATTGCTACATACAATCAGATCATCAGCTGTACCTTGAAAGGTTTCACTAAACAGAATTTTGTTTGATTGCTGCTTAATCCATAAGAAGAGTCTTCAATCTAATAGGTTTCAAAATCCAACTCCCAACCTACCAATTATATTTTATTTAGGGAGACAGGGGATACTTTGGAAAAGGTAAAATTGTGAATGATATTAAAAATCTCTGTCTGGTAAACTACATATGTGGAAGCTATGTTCTTTCTCTCCTAAGCCAAGCCAAAGGCCTGCACGTGTTCCTGGTGCATAATAAGGCATAAGCAAAGGGGTCATTAGATGTAAAACCAACAGCTGTCCGCAGCGCTGGCTGCCCTCACAGCCCAATTCATGTAGGTCACCAGACACTCATTCCAGGAGACAGGAGCCTGAATCTGTCAGCTCTGTCAGCTGGCTGAGCCCTGGATGACAAGAGCGGAGGTGGGTGTGAGCAGGTCAATTTGTGTAGGGCACAGGGAAGACCCTGAGCCCTGAAGCCTGGCAAATAAGTACCTCCGGACACAAGGAGGAAAGGATGGCGCCATTCCAACTTGTCGCCATTCCTGGAAAGCCTAGCCAAGCTTGCTCTTCTGATGGCCGGACCACAGAGAAACAGTCATGTTCTATGTACGACAGCCTGGGAGTGACTGAGTCACAGACTCAGATGGTCACCAAAACCAGGCCAGTCCTCAAGACTCATTGGTGCTGAATCAGAACTTAACACAGATGCCCCTCCTGATGGTTTTTAGAGGCTGTAAATCATAGCGGGGGAGAGTATGCATCTTTCTCCTACAGAGCTGCTGGTGGATTTGAACTGCTGGAAAAGTATATTGCCTTTGGGCCAGCAGCGTATCTCCTTATGGCCTCAGCCACCACAGTCCCCTACAAGTCAGTAAAGTGGAAGCAGACCTCGGCATGGCTAACAGCACAAACTGTAAGCCAGATTGTCCAGGCAAATTTTTCCTTTGCCCAAGCCTCAGTTTCTTCCTCTGTAAAAGGGGCTTGTGACAGTATAGCAGTGAGGTTTATTGTGAGGATTAGTCAGGCTCATTGAGGTAACACATCTGACATGTGCTAAGTGCTGCATCAGGGTTTGCTTTTACAGGAAGGGATTCAGTCACAGGAAAGTGTCCTGTTAAAGCCTTACTTTTGAAATTCAATTTTCCATCTGCCATTTCTCCATTAATATTTTCTTTTTCATTCCAGTAACTCTCAATTCTTTCATCTATGAAACCTCTGGTAACTGCTAATAAGCTTTAGGGTCTACACATTGGCCTATTCTAAATACTTCATATAAGTGGGATCATTTGGCATCTGTCCTTCTGCGTGTGGCTTAATTTGCTTCGCATGTTATCAAGATTCATCTGTGTGACCAGCTCAGCTCTGCTCAGCTCACTGCTGTCGACGCAGAGCTGACCATCCAGATTTTCAGAGGCTGTACATAGCACTGGAAGCGACTGCTCATCTTTCTTCCAGAGAGGGGCTGGGAGATTCAAACCACAAGAAAGACGTCACAGTGCTTTAGCAAAGCAGTTCCTTACAGGCTGCACCATAGAGCTCCCTCATGTTGTTGGTGGTTGTTGTTGTTGTTATGTGCTGTCAAGTCACCTGCAACTCACAGCGATCCTATGCACAATAGCCCTGAACCCTGCTCTATCCTGAGCCAATCTCATTGCCTCCGACACACCTACGCACATTACTCCAGTTACTGTGTCAATCCATCTCATCCAGCATATTCCTTTATTGTGCTGTCCCTCCGTCCTTCCAAATATGATGTCCTTCACTAAGGACTGGTCCTTCCTGGCCACATGCCCAAAGTTGAGAGATGGAACTTCAAAATTCTTGCCTCCAAGGAGAAACTTGGTTTCATTCTCTTTTGGATAGACCTGTTATTCTCTTGACAGTTCATTATATGTTTGATACTCTTCTCCAGCACCACAAATAAAAAAAATCATTGATTTATTGATTCTTCTTCTTTCTTTTTAGCTTTTTCTTAAAATTTTCATTTTATACTGGTTTACTTACAAAGTTCATATGCATTGTTTTTCACACCAGATCGTTCTCATTGATTCTTCTTCTGTTGTCCTTAGTCATTTCCCAACTTTTGTATAGCAAGTAATTGTGAAGACCATGGCCTGAGTCAGGGGCACTTTAGAACCTAGACTGACATCATTGTTCTCCCGCACTCTGGAGAGAGGTCCCTGACAGCAGATTTTCCCAATTCAGTTTTCCTGACTGCTGGTGCCAAGAGGGTTTGTGGTCATATAGGTCAAAACAGAATTTCCTGTATGGCTGAATGATGTGCTATTGTATCTGTCAACCACATTTTGTTGAACCATTCATCTCTTGATTGGCACCTCAGTGTCTCGACCTTTTGAATGCTGTGAATAATGCTGCTATGGACACTGGTATGTAAGTATCTGCGTCTTTGCTTTCCATCCTTTGGGTACAGACCTAGGAGTGGAACTGCTGGATTATTTGGTAATTTTGCTTAACTTTTCAAGGATCTGCCCAACTGCTTTCCACAGTGGCTGTATCATTTCAGGTTCACACCAGCGAGGATGAGTGTTGCAATTTCTCTACATTTTCAACAACCTTGTGATTTTGCATCCATTCATTCATTCCCTCATGCATTCATTCTTTTCATAATAGCTGGATCATGATGCCATCACATGTGTAAATCATGGTGATCACTGGGTGTGAAGCGTCTCACTGTGGTGTGCATTTCCCTAATGACTAATGCCTTAATCTAAAATAAAAATACTGAGATTTTATTAAAAAATCATAAAGTTTATCTGTCATTTCACCTAGAAAGTATTTTGGGCTGGCAGTGTAACTCCTTACCACTAAGCTACCAGAGCTTCCTGAGAGGATTTTCAAATTGAGCTTCAGACGTGGTAAAGTGAAGAAAATACCTTTAGGATTATATTTCAATATCAGAGGAGAGACTCCAATTCAACAATAGGGCTATTTATTTTTCCTAATATGTTGAATTCATCTGAAAGAGTTTATTTTGGAATGTTTATCCCTCATAAAGGGAGCATCCTTTAAATATTACTTTTGATTGAAGAAGAGAATTGTATATGTGTACCAGAAATCTAGGCTGAAAATAGTTCCTTCAATTAAACAAACATTTTAGCTTTGAGTTTCCTGGCAGCCATGGCAAGAAGAAAACAGGATGTGTTTATAGTTTTCACTGTGACAACGGGAAGCCGCCCACTTTGTTGGTCTGTATGATCCTTCCTAGAAAGAAATCCTAAGAGGAATTATTTGAGGAGAATTAGCCATGAAGGCCATTAATGTGGTGATCCCAAGAGATCATCACACCTTTCTTCTGTGGGACCCTTGGGTGAACCCATTCCTCCAACCTTTGGTTAGAACTGAGTGCATTAACTGTCAGCACCACCATAAAACTTGCCATGAGTCAGAACCGGCTCATTGGCAACTGGTCCTGTTGTTGTTAGGTGCCGTTGAGTTGAATACAACTCACAGAGACCCTATGAACAAAAGATCTGAACCCTTTACTATCCTGTGCCATCCTCACACTTCCTGTTACACAAGAGCCCATTGCAGCAGTCACCATGTCAATCCACCTGGTTGAGGGGCTTCCTCTCCTTTACTGACCCTCCACCCTTCACAGCATCATGTCCTTCTCCAAGAAATAGCCCCATCTAGCAATAAGCCCAAAGTATGTGAGGCAAAGCCTCATTATTCTTCCCTTCAAAGAGCACTCCAGCTGCACCCTCTCTAAGAGATGTCTGTTTGTTCTCTTGGCCATCCATGGGATGTTCAGTGCTCTTTTCCAACACCACAGCTCAAAGGCATCAATTCTCTTTCTGTCATCCTAATTCATTGTCCAGGTCTCAGATGCATAGTTAGTAATCTAAAAGTCCATAGCCTGAATCAGATACACCTTAGTCCTCAAATTGACATCATGACTCTTCAATAGTTTGGAAAGATCTCTAGCTGCAGATTTTCTCAGTGTAATGCATCTCTTTATTTTCTGATCACTAGGACCAAAGGTTTTAATTGTTAATCCAAGCAAGATGAAGCTATTGACAGTTTCAATCTCCTCCCTATCTATCATGACACTGCCTACTGGTCCAGTGGTAAAAATCTTTGTTTTCCTGACATTGAGATGCAATCCATACTGAAGGCTACATTTCTTGATCTTCTGCAACAAGTGCTTCAAGTCCTCCTCACTTTCAGCAAGCAAGATTGTGTTATCTTTAAATATATACAGATATAAATATAGATATATAGTGGAATGCATGATATTTAGAGATGTGATCTTTTCAATACCTTGAGAGAAAAATATTATCATTTGAGACCGTACCTCGTCCAGGTGACAGCAGGAACTATAAGGGAGCAGTGTGGCAGAGCAATGTAAGACAGTGGCCCCACAGAAGAACAGCTACCACCATCGAACTGGATACACACTTCCTTCATTTCTTTACGGCTTGATGGTAGAGAGAACTTCATATGGGTATCATTTAGTATATGGCTGACCCGAATCCTAGAAAGGGGCAGAGAGAGAGAGAACTCTGACTTGACACTGTCACTTAGCACAACTGATTCCCCACGATGACAGGATATCAACATCACTTGAAATACTATCATGAGAACAGCTGTAGGAAGCTGCGGGTCAACCAGGAGCTACTTATCCCATGTTGGTATTATCAGGGGCTGGGTTTCTCTTTCTTCCCCACATTTTGTTATCTGCATTTCCCTTACAAATAAAGATGGAAGGGAATATAACAATTGCCTTTAAGAAGCCCTGGTAGAAAATAAGGCAGCTCTTGTGGCTTCTTGTTGTGTAACCTCAACCAGAATCTAAGGATAGTTGACTCACCACTGGGTTTTCAGAAGAGGTAAACTACATGGGTGGAGACTCCCTATCATTCTTCCTGCAGAGAACCTGTAGATTTGAACTGTGTGCTTTTGGGATTGCAGTGCACCTCCAACCACTAAACCACCAGAGCTCCCTGAGAGTTGCTAATGGGAAGGTACTCAGTGCAAATCCACCAGCTGCTCCGTGGGAGAAAGATGAGCAATTTCCTCCAGTGTGACTTACAGCCTCTGAAATCTACTGGAAGGTCAGCTATGGGTTGGTTCTGACTAGAAAATGACAATAATGGAAAACAGGACATGGATAAGGTGTTAAATGAGATTACTTAAATACTGTTAATTTTATTAAGTATGACAATTTTATTAAGTATGAGGAGAAATGTGGGGTCAAGATTGGTGGATGATTTATCAACAATCTGCGTTATGCAGATGACACAACCCTGCTTGCTGAAACTGAAGAGGACCTGAAGCATCTGCTGCAGAGGGTCAAGGACTGCAGCCTACAATATGGATTGAGGCTCAATGTCAAGAAGACAAAGATTCTCACCACTGGACCAATTGGCAGCATCAGGATGGATGGTGAAGAGATTGAGATTGTACACAGCTTTAGTTTGCTTGGCTCCACAGTCAACACTCTTGGCACCAGCAGCCAGGATATTAAAAGGTGCATTGCCATGGAAAAGTCTACTGTTAGGGACCTCTCCAAAGTACTGAAGAGCAATGGTGTCTCTCTGGAGACTAAGGTGCATTTGATACAGGCCATGTCTTGCAATCACTTGTTATGCATCAGAGAGTTGGACAATGATCAAAGACGATAGAAGGAGAATTGATGCCTTTGAGCTGTGGTGCTAGAGAAGAGCATTGAGACTACCATGGACTGCTAGGAAAACAAACAGATTCGTCCTGGAAAGGGTTAAACTGGGTAGCTCGTTGGAGGCAAGGATTCTGAGGCTCTGTCTAACATGCTTTGGACATGTTGTGAGGAGAGACCGGTCCTTGGAGAAGGACATCATGCTTTGGGAGGGTGGAGGGACGGCGCAGGAGGGGAAGGCCCTCTATGAGGTGGATTGATTCAGTGACTGGGATAATCACGATGGGAGTGTCGGAGACAGTGTGATTGGCACAGGACAGAGCAGAGTTTAGGACTGTTGTACATAGGGTCGCTATGAGTCGCAAGCGACTCGACGGCACATAACAACAACAACAACATGATAATTGTATTGTAGATCTTAGAAATGGAAACACAGAGAATAGAACAGCATTTAGAGCCCCTGTACATAGGGTCGCTATGAGTTGCAAGCGACTCGATTGCACATAACAACAACAAAAACATGATAATTGTATCATGCTTCTCTGTTGGATATATACTTATCCCAAAGGCACAAGGTTCGAATCTACCATCTCGTCCCATGTGACGTGCTGCCTTTGAAAACCTGCTGGAGTGTCAGCAATGATTTGGTTCCGACTCGATGGTGCATAATAACAGCAACATATATGCATGCACGTACATTTATGAGTCAAAGAATATACATGGAGTAGGCTTTAAAAGTTCCACTACCACCCCTGCCCCGGCCCCTGTGAAGTGGAAGAAATCTAGGAAACAGTAAAATGTTGCCAAGTGCTGAAGCTGGACAATGGCTACAAAGATGCTCCTGGCATTCTTTTTGACCTTTGTGCATGTTTGATAATAAAAAGCTTTGTTTAAAAAAAAAAAAGATAAATACCAAAGAACTGGGAGAATAAAACTCATTACCAGACAGAGGTGGAGATTTTTCCAAAGCAAGAGCAGAGTTCACATCAAGGTCTTAAAACCAGCCAGTGATAAAGCCCAGCCACCTCCCAGGAAACCTCCAGGCCAGAATTTCCACCTTCCCAGAAGACCTACAGCTGTGGTTGCACCTGACATCCCCAGGGCTCAACCTTTCCCTTTGTAACCTGAAGCTGTCTGTGCTACTTCATTTACACCGGACCCTCAAAAGGACAAATCATGAAGGCCAGGTTGAATAATGTCGGGATAATTTATCTATACAAAAATCTGTAATTGCCATGAAAGGCTATGTTGTTGTGTACCAGCAGGTCGGAATCCACTCATAGCTGAAGGTTTTCAGAGGCAGTTAATTACATGGAAGGAGATTGCCCATCCTTCTTCCTGGAGCATCTGGGGGATTCGAACCGTGTGCCTTAAGAATTGCAGGGCAGCTCCTTGTCCTTAGGCCACCAGAGCTCACGATTATGATCTCTACTGTGATCCCTAGGTCTTGTAATAAAGCAAATTCCAGAGACATTGCAAGCTATTTGTATTTCTAAAAACCGAAACCACTGTCATTTGAGTTTACAGCAACTGAAAAGCAAGCCCAAGGGGCAGAGCAGGGTTTCGAAGGCTGTAAATGTTTATGGTAGCACACTGTCTCATCTCTCTCTCTCTCTCTCTCAGAACAACTAGTGTGTTCTGTAAATCTATCAGAAAAGAAATCTGTTACTGGGCCACCAGGGCAGGTTTTCTTTTACAATCACCAAGCTACTGGGTAAGGTTTAGTAGCAAAGCAAAGCATTAGGACAAGTCATCTTAAAACGGCTGATCACTAAATACCCAAGCTTGTATAGAAGTTTCAGAAGGAGAGATGGCGATGTCAGTCATTCCACTTGTAGCTTTGTATTTGTCTCTTCAGGATAGCCACTCATTTTTTTCATAAACGTTTTGGGAGAGTTTAGGATTACAGGTGGAACTCAGGGACAGGATTAACGGAGCATTAGGTTTACTGCGTGTGAACCTGGGTTCACCACACAGATGGGGTTCCTGAGACGCTCCATGCGGAGAGGCCGCTTAGTCATTTAATTTAATAGCTGCAGTATCTCAAGACGTATTCAGAATTGAAATGAGAGCATAAAGACTCAGAAACAGAGCAATGCTCTGAGAAAGGACTTATTCTCCAGTGAAGCTGATTGCCTTTCAGTGAATGTGCAGGTGTCTACCTTCACAGATTTTGCTCCCCCAAAATAAGAGATTTCTGCAATAGGTATTTAGCCAGGATAAATGGCACCAAAATACCTGTGTTGCATAGATATAGCCACTAATGTGCACTTGATAATCCCGGTAAGTAGCAGAACAGAGCAAAGTTACTGCCAAGTAGCTTTTTTTCACCAAAGTGGCAGACCTTCCAGATTTACTGCGATGAGGGGCAGACTATGGCAATTATGTGCAGCCGACGAAGTCAAACAGAAAATTCAGTAAATAAGTGTGGCAGATTAAAATGCTGTACAAATCTGTTTTAGTAGTTAAAAACCAAAACACCACAGCTCAGCAGATTGTCTTGTGTGTGTTTCCAGGATGACAATAAGCCTCACACAGCCTTCATGTAGATAGCAACATATTTTACTTCAAATTAGCCCAAACTTATACAAGCTAACAAGCAGGGAATTCACATTAATCGATTACATTATTACTACTCTGTCTCTCTTTTGGGGGAAAGTAGTATTTGCGTTTAAGGACATCTGGGAGAAATTGATTTTTCCCCCTCAAATTTTCATTAAAAGAATGAGTTATGAGGGGGAAAAGTTATAAAAGTAATAATATTCAAGTGGTACATTGACCAGATATTGGAGTTGGAATGTTTAGTCCTTTTTTCAAATTATTACTAATGTATGTTCTATTTCATTGTTATTGGAGCCCAAAATCAAATCAATAAAGAGAAGGCTTGCAGAGAATGAAGTTTCCACCTAAAATGGATCAATGGTTTTCCCCTCAATTCCTGAAAGAGCCGCCACATTCTCCATAAAATTCAAAGGTACTCAATTATTTTTCTAAGGAAATAATCTTAAAGACGAGGTTTTTCACTTCTACACCATTGATCTTCCTAATGAAAACAAATCAAAACCTGAACAACATCCTGAACATATTGTGTGTTGAGATTTTTTTTTGTGTACTATTGGGCAGATTTTTCTCACAATGAACTTATATGAGATATTCATCATAATTGGCCTACTTTTAGCACATGGAAATAACTCAATCATGAGAGGGCACACGGTGTGAAGGGCCTTTGAAAGGGGTTTTAGCTTTTCACTTTGTTCCCATGAATAAATGACTAGATTTGTAACTCACACATCCTTATCACAAGTGCTGGTTCCTTTCAGGATCATTGTGATGTTAGATGCCTGGGTAAAGTTTGCTCCCGTGACTATCACGTTACTTTCCCCTAAGGTCGATATTTTCTGTGGCTCAATGGATTTAATGTAGAAGACCTATTGGAAAGAAAAGATTGAAACACAAGATCAAAGCAAAGAAATGGCATCATTCCAAAAAAAATCTGTTTATACGCTGCAGTTCGAAGAAATCACTGGGAAATTACAACATTTTGCAAACACAAGCAGACAGTGTTTAATGAAATCAATGAATTCGGGGAAGAGTGCTGAAGATTCATGTCTCTCACCATGCGACAGCATGAGGTCAAACCAATTAGTCTTTGTCTCGCAAGACAGTTGAAAATACAGTTGAAGAGTCTGACATTCTTTCTGAAGAGTAAGATATCACCAGAGTCTCAAAAATGCTCGCTGCCTTCAGGCCTCCGGGGGCTCACGGCAGAAGCCAAATGACGGCAGAGCAAAGGAGTGCATTGACTGTACGCCAATGACAGACTCGTCGTTAAGTGGAAATAAATGTCATTCCAGATAAATTTAATTCCCAAGAAAGCTGTTCATATTTGTTTGTTTGTTTGTCTCAGTTAGGCAACTTGCATCAAGGAGTTGACTGCTGAGGGGAAAAGAATCCCTCAGGAAATCAACCCATTCTGTCACCTAATATCAAGTAGTTGGATGTTCAAACCATTGTGTCTGACTGTTTCATCTCTATGATCTGCACACACCATCATTTCCTTTTTGGCACACACTGCAGGCTTTATTAAGACCACAGTCATGAAGGGAGCTCTGGTGGCCTAGTGGTAAGAAGCTGCACTGCAATCTCAAAGACTTGTGCTTCAAGCCCACCAGCTGCTCTGTGGGAGAAGGATGGGCAATCTCCTCACTTGAGATTTAATGCCTTTCAAAACCTGCTGTCGGGTCAGCCATGGGTTGGTTCTGACTTGACGGCACACACGATAACAGTCGAGAAGGTTTCCCTTCAGGTCACCTGATCAACCTAGCCATTTAATATTTAATACAGGTTTATGCCACCTTTCTTTTGGCTGTTGAATCAGTTCCAACTCCTGGTGACTCCGCCTAGAACAACACCATAGTGTAGAATGTTGTTGGCTGTAATCTGTATAGAAGCAGGTCATGATGTCTTTCTTGAAGTTGTTAGATGGGTTGGAACCAATAACCTTGAAGGTGGCTGGGTGGGACAGTAGCTGAGAGGCTGACAGAACCCACCCAGAGTCACTCGTAAGACAGACCAAGTGACCTCCTTCTGAAAGGTCACAGACTTGAAAACCCCATGGTCATGTTTTGCTCTTTGTATATGAAGCTCCCATGAGTCAAAACCAACTTGATGGCAACAAAGAGCATGTCACATTTACTACCCATTTACAACATCTAATTAAAATCTGAAGTTGTCACCTATCTCATTTTACTTGGACCCACAATCAACACCCATGGCAGCTGGAGCCAAGAAATCAAAACATCACGTTGCACTGGGACAACCTGTTGTCAAGGACTTCTGCAAGGATCTAAAGAGTAAACAATCAGTTTAAAAACTAAGATGTGCCTGATCCAACCTGCAGTATTTTTCTGTTGCTTTGTATTCATCTGAGTGTTGGACAATGAATAAGGAGACTGAAGAAGAGTCAATTCTTTTGAATCATGGTTTTGGCAAACAGTATCTAACATACCGTGAACTTCCAAAAGAACAAAGATATCTGTCTTGTAAGAACTGCAAGTAGGGTACTGACTGGAGGCAAGGATGGCGACACTTGGTTTCATACACTTCGGGCATGTTATACGGAAGAGCCAGTCTTTGGAAAAATAGACAACATGCTGGGAAAAGTTGAGGGTCAACAAAAGATAGGAAGACACCCCACTCCCAATGAGATGGTACTGACACAACGGGTTGAGCCTGGTGGAAATCCTGAGGATGGCAGAGGAGAGGGCAAGGTTTGGATCTGTTGTTTAAAAGGTTGCTATGACACACAACTTCAAGAGAGAGATCATCTGGCCCAGTGGACAGAAAGCAATGCTACCAAGCCAAAGGTGGGTGACTTTTAATTCGCGGCCCTCGGGCTTGTCTTTCATTGTTTTTGTTCAGACATTCCTCTAGGTCATATAGCCCTGGTGTACAAGTTGCCATACAGCGGTTACTTGTGTTTGCTGTGAGGCTGAACACTGTGACAATGATGTGTCAAATCCATTAATGGCTGCCTACCCAATTACACAAACTTGGAGGGAGGAGTGGCATCCACTTCCATAATAGCTTGCCTCCGGAAACCCAGTGAACCTGGAGAGAGGATGAAAGGCACCCAAACGTCGAAGACTCTCCTTCATAGGGTCGCTATGAGTCACATGTGACTTGACAGCACTTAACAACAACAACACAATGACACACAACAACAACAACAACAATTCCCCCTAAAAGAAAAGCCCTTTATGTGATGGCAAGAAGCACTATCTTTAGCAAGATGGGAAAAAAAAATCTCAATTATTTTCACTTTCTGGGATAGGTACTATCTTCTACTTCTTTTTTTTTTATCTTCTACTTCTTTCATCATTTTGTTCTTTTTGAAACAGCCATTTTCATCATTTCTAGCAATTCTGCATTTGGTTCACAATATGATGACACTGCCCAAGATAAAGCACAGCAGATTTTTAGCAGGAGCGAATTTCATGCTCACACTCTTGTTATCTGAGAACAATGCGAACGTTCAGAATCATATATTCATGTGAAATTTGGCTAAACGAGCCGAGCCGTGTGCGTCTACTTGGAGGATGATGTGCAGGAGGCAGACACGAGCCATTGGGAGGGCGTCGGTGATGTGTAACACCTGTTCAACACCTGTTCCTTGACGTGACTGTGTATCCCCTGATCCCTCGTGGAACACGAATCAGGACAGCTTTGCTGAGCTGCTGGGGCTACTCAGCTCGCTGAAATGCATATCTTTTCATTCTGTTCCTTGGCAAACATAGGTGCTGCATGGCAGAGCAGTCACCATAACTCATTACCACTATGGATTGGTTTTGCACGTTGAGGTAAATTCATTGTTAATGCTATCACAGCAATGATATAATGTGACAGAGAATTGATTTCTGTAGCAGAATTTATTTTAATCACTTTCTAAGGGACTTAAGCCCCGAATTTATAGAATCACTAAGGGCCTGGAAGGGTCACTTTAATTATTCGGTTGGTTATACTTGACTGCCTTTTATGGGTGAAATTATCTGCTAGAGTGGTACTTGGAAATGAGGGGGAGGGATTAGCCAAGATTTCAAGATCAATCCCTTGCAAATGTCAAGTGTGCGTCTTATGGCAAAGGTTTACTCTTCTGCTCTTACAGGGTGATGGCTCAGTGATCAAGTACCTGTTGAGCAGCTACAGTGTACTAGGACTGTGCCACGTGTTATGGGACACTTGGCCTAGGTGTGACTCAGACCAGAAGCTGGCAAACCACAGCCCAGGGGCCAAATGCAACCTGCCACTCATTTCTGTATAGTTATGGAATCTGAACAATGACTAAGTAAGATCAAAGAAAAAAATTGATGCTTTTTAAATGATGGTGATAAAAGAAGAGTATTGAAAAACCATGAAACGCCAAAAGAACAAACAAATCTGTCTTGGATTAAATGCCCCCAGAGCGATTCTCAGAGACAAGAATGAGGAGACTTTATCTCATATACTTTGGGCATATTAATCAGAAGGGATGTCCTTGGATGAGGACATCATGCTTGGAAATGTGGAAAGATAAGGAAGGAAAGATCTTCAATGAGATGAGCTGACACAGTGATGACAGTAATGAGATGAAGCACAATGGAAATTATGACAATGGGGCTTGACTGGGTAAGGTTTTGATCTGTTGTACATAAATGAGAGTCTGAATGAGAGTCGACCTGACAGCACCTCTAATAACAACAACAACCTGAGTCCCAAAGATATCTACATTTCAACAGAAAAATACCAATGAAAGGAATAATATTTTACAACACATGGAAGTCATATCTCAGTATCCAAAACCAAAGTTTTAATGGAACATAGCCACTTTCATTCATTTACCATTGTTTCTCGTGCAAAAGCAAAGTTGAGTAACTGCTCAACAGACTTATATGGCCCACAAAGCCTGAACTGTTCACTGTCAGGGACGTTGCAGGAAAATGTGTTGACTCCTGCAGTCAAGGAGCACCTTGTCATTCTGGAAGGCAGATAATGAAAAGTTCAAAACCAGTTGCCTTCACTTTGATCCCCACTTATGGTGGCCCCATGTGTGTTAGAGTAGAACTACGGCTCAGTGGTAAAGAGTTGCATTGCCAACTCAGAGGTATTCAGTTTGAATCCACCATCTGCTCTGTGGGAGAAAGATGGGCAGGCAATCTTCTCTCAGATGATTTACTGCCTCTGAAAACCCCCTGGAGTGATGAGTTGGCTCTGACTTGACGGTACATAACACCAGCAACATTCTCCATAGCAAAGGTTTTCAATGGCTGATTCTAGGAAGTAGGTTGTCACAGAACTTGTTTCTGAGGCATCTCTGAGGGGACTCAAACTTCCAACCTTGCGTTTAATAGGCAGGCTCTTAACCGTCTGCAACACTCAGAGACTCGGGCAGGCAAGAGAGACTGGCTTTCCCCCTGCCCCTTCCTTTCATAAATCACACTACAGACTCAGTCAAATTTACATCCAAGTCAATTATGATTCCCAGGCTTCCTTTCTTTCTAGACTGTCCTTACTACTTATACTGTCGATGTCTGCTCAGGCAAAAATTTTCAAACACACCAAGTAAAAGCTTCTCTCCTCTCAGTAGAAGAAACGGAGAACCTTATTATGAATACAAGAAAGATTTTTAAGGGGTTATATTTTGCTCCTTGAGCGACTCCACAGACACCATCAGAGGACCTGCCACTTCACTTTATTAACTTTTTATTTTCGCCTGAGTAGAGACAGCCTTGCTACTTTAAAAGGATATAATTCTAAACCCTTATTATTTGGTTTCCATTGGCCTTCGAGGATGGGATCCAGCCTGACCTATCTGCTGAAAGCAGATGCTTCTAGACTGTGCTCAAAGAGAATGAGATTAGTTATCCTTTGTTTGATAGGAGAATCTCTCTAATCTTAATATGTGGATACAGGAGTTACCAAGAGGACCCCATTAAATAAACAGTACAGGTATTCCAGGAAATGTGTCTTTTAAAAAAAAAAATAAAAAAGATAAGGCAGCTATATGACTACAGAAATTTTTAGAAGCACATGCATTTCTATTTTTTGCTGATAAAAATGGTTTAAAACTCACTACAAACAAACCGTCAGAGGGCAACTTCTTCCCCAAATGTCTCACAGTGCCAATTTTTAGGTCTATTTTTGGTTTCTAATCAAGAGTAAATGCATAACCATGCATAAGGCAGCAGGGACCACAAGCTTACACATTGTTGTTGTTGTTGTTGTCGTCAGGTGCCACTGAGCTGCCTCTGGTTAGTAGTTACCCAGGAACAAGAGAATGAAACCGCGTCCATCCCTGTACCATCTCCACAATCTCTGATGTGGTTAAGCCCATTTTTCTAGTCACTGTGTCAGTCCATCTCCTTGAGGGACTTCCTCTCTTTGGCTGTCCCTCTAATTTTCCCAAGGAAGCTATGGTAGCCAAATCTGTAGGATATTGCACTGAGAGCCCAAAGGCCACACCACCTCAGCAGTTTGAATCCACC
Source organism: Elephantulus edwardii (assembly GCF_000299155.1). NCBI lineage: Eukaryota > Metazoa > Chordata > Mammalia > Macroscelidea > Macroscelididae > Elephantulus > Elephantulus edwardii. Next base: position 442,732 of record NW_006399981.1, read on the forward strand.
AGAGAGACAGATAGGCAATCTCTTCCTCTGTGATATATAGCCCTCAAAGGATCAGCTTATTGATTGGTCCTGACTCAATGATAATGAGAAGGTTTTTGTGATATTTCTTCCTCCTTTTCCAAGCATGGTGTCCTTTTCTAGGGACTGGTTTCTCTGGATAACATGCACAACTTGCGAGACAAAGCTAACTCTTAGAAGAGGTTAATTTAAAAGCTTAATCTAGCAGAAAGCAAAGAGCTAGTCTCTTGTAATGCAACAGTGACACTTCTTTCTGATCCTGTATCCAAAGACTTCCAAGTACCAAATCAAAATGCCATGAGGAAAACCATCACGGATCTACATTGCCCAGCAATTAGCCACAGAATAATCCGCTTCCTGTCAATTACATTCTAAAGACTTTTAAAAAGAGTTCTTTTTAAATGGTTGCACAATTTTCCATTTGGTTAATAAAACACCATGTGCTCTGGTCTCTCTTGAGCTTAAATCACTTCTTGTTTTATGTAAGGAAGCACACTAGAAACTGGTTAATTAGTAGATTGCACAAAATACCCAGCTTAAAAAAAAAGCACCAAAGTCATTAGAAGACCCTAGAAATAGCACACCACCAAAAAACAGTTATCTTTGAAAAGGTCTAAGAGGATTACTCCTGACAGTAAGAGTACCTTTTGTGAAGTCTGACGTCAACACAATTCAAATTGCCATGACATTAATGGAGAAAATACTGCTATGATTGAAAAGAATATTGGAAGGAGGTGCATTAGCAAGGCTCAGTTTATTAAGACCAAATTGTACTCTATTAATCTGTTTAAAAAAAATCTGAACATAGCAAAGCTCTCTGTAGGCCTGGACCTGAACCAACACTAAGTAAAACGTCTCTCAGATTTTCACTTGTGAAATTCGTTCAAACAGGACTGGATAAAAAGTCACATGGATTCAAAACCAGCTGGAAATCTGAAACCAAAAGACATTAGAGAGATGAAAGGTAGCTCAACTAATTAAAAGAAAGTGTCCTGTAGGGCCCTCCAGGGGTGAGTACTCGGTTCAGAATTATTTAACATCTTTATTAATGACGCGACGGAAGTAATATATTAATGAAATGTATAAGTTGAAAAGGGGCCAGCGGTGGCCCGGCGGTCTCAACTTCCTTGTAGGAGGCCTGGATTTCATTCCCAGTCAAAGAGCCTCATGCAAAGCTACCAGCTGTTTGTCCCTGAGGCTTGCGTGCTGCCATGGTGTCGAATGAGTTTCAGTGAAGCTTAGAGACCAAGATATACTAGGAAGAAAGGTCTGGCGAGCTACTCCCAAAGACTAGGCCAAGGCGAACCCTGAGGATCACGTTGGGTTTGAGTCCATTGTACACAGCATCGCCTTGAGTGCAGGGTAATTCCACAGCACATAACAGCAGCACCAGCTGAGAATGGCAGTAACCAGCCCTGGAGACAGGAAAGTGTAAAAGCAGATGAGATACGAGGCAAGAAAGAGCGAAAATACCATTTTCAACAAAGGACAAACGTTGAGAGAAATAGAATAAAGGGCTATCCATTTGATGTTCAGTCCCAAGGTGAATGCTGCTTTTGTGCACGCCAGGACCAAGCCTCCGGGATCTTGGGATGTAACAACTTCCAATTGATCCCAGAAACAGTCACAGGTTAGCAATGCCTCCTAAGAGCCTGGAGGTTTCCTGGGAGAAGAAACCAAAGTTCCCTTATTGGACCTGGGGGCCCTAGGACCAGGCTGACACAGCCAGCTGGGGTTGCCAAAGCCATCCCATAATCTACTACGTGTGGACTGTGTGATCAAGGCTCTGACCAGGCAGGGCAGTGCTTTCCTTCCACAAGATCCAGATTACAACCTAATGCAAACCACTGCGAGTCCATCTCCTCTTGTTGTTGTCGTTATGTGCCATCGAGTCGCTTGTGGCTCATAGCGACCCTATGTACAAGAGCTCTAAACTCCGTACTATTCTGTGCCAACCTAGCCATCTCAAACACACTCATTCCCACCACTCCAGTCACAGAATCGATCAATCTCATGGATGGTCTTCCTCTCCTGCGCCGCCCCTCCACTCTGTCAAACATGATGTCCCTCTCCAAGGACCAGTCCCTCCTTGCAACATGCCCAAAGTATGTCAAATGAAGCTCCAGAATCCTTGACTCCAAGGAGCATTCTGGCTTCACCTTCTCCAGGACAAACCTGTTTGTTCTCCCAGCAGTCCATGGTATAGTCAACACTCTTCTCCAGCACCACAGCTCAAAGGCATCAACCCTCTTTCTATCATCCCTAGTCACTGTCCAACTCTCTGACACATAGCACATAATTGCGAAGACTATAGCCCAGATCAGGTGCACCTTAGTCTCCAGCCTGACATCGTTGCTCTTCAGTACTCTTGAGAGGTCCCTCACAGCTGACTTTCCCAATGCAGTTCATCGCTTGATTTCCTGGCTGCTGTTACCAAGAGTGTTGACTGTGGAGCCAAGTAAACTAAAACTGTTAACTATCTCAATCTCTTCACCATCCATACTTATTCTGCCAATTGGCCCAGTGGTGTTGAGCTTCAATCCATATAGGAGGCCGCAATCCTTGACCTTCTGTAGCAAGCGCTTCAGGTCCTCCTCAGTTTCAGCAAGCAGGGTTGTGTCATCTGCAAAACCCAGGTTGTTGATGACTCTTCCACCAATCCTGATGCCACATTCCTCCTCGTACAGCCCAGAGTCTCGGATGATCTGTTCTGCATACAGATTGAAAAGGTATGGAGACAGAATACATCCCTGATGGATCCCCTTCTTGATTTTGAACCATGCAGTGTCTCCTTGGTTCTGTTCTGACGACTGCCTCTTGGTCCAAGTATAGGTTCCACATAAGCACAATCAAATGTTCTGGGATTCCCATTCTTCTCAGAGTCAGCCACACCTAGTTGTGATCCACACAGTCAAAAGCCTTTGAATAGTCAATGAAGCACAGATAGACATTCTTCTGGTATTCTTTGCTTTCTGCCAAGATCCATCTAACATTAGCTATAATATCCCTAGTACCACGACCGCTTCTAAATCTAGCCTGCACATCTGGCACTTCTCTGTTGACATATTGCTCCAAACGTTTTTGGATAATTTTCAGCAGAATCTTGCTTACATGTGATATTAATGATATTGTTCGATAATTCCCACACTCTGTTGGGTCACCCTTCTTTGGAATGGGAACAAATATTGATCTTTTCCAGTCAGTCGGCCAGCTGGCTGTCCTCCAGATTTCTTGGCACAAATTAGTGAGTACATCCAGGGCAGTGTCTGTTTGTTGAAATATGTCAATTGGTATGCGGTCAACTCTTGGAGCCTTGTTTTTTGCCAATTCCTTCAGAGCAATTTGAACTTCCTCCTTCATCACCATAGGCTCTTGCTCATATGTCATTTCATGAAATTCTTCTATGTCATCCAGTTCCTTCTGATACAGTGACTCTGTGTATTCCTTCCATCTTTTCTTGATACTTCCTGGATCATTTAATATACTGCCCAAAGTATCCTTAACTATTGCCACCCGTGGTTTGAATTTGTTTTTCAGCTCCTTCAGCTTAAGAAATGCTGAGCAAGTTCGGCCCTTTTGATTTTCTGACTCCAGCTCTCTGCACATTTCATTATAGTATCTTGCTTGTCATCCCGAGCTGCCTTTTGAAATTTTCTGTTCAGCGCTTTGATTTCTTGGTTTCTCCCTTTAGCTTTGGCTTCTGAGTACTCCAATGCAATATTCAGAGTCTCATCTGACATCCATCTTGGTCTTTTCTTCTTTTTCAGCCTTTTTAATGACCTTTTGCATTCTTCATGGATGATTTTCTTGATATCCTCCCAGAGCTCATCGGTGCTCAAGACCTCAAACCTGTTCCTGAGATGGTTTTGAAATTCGAGTGGGACAGACTTAAGGTCAAACTTTGGTTCCCGTGGACTTGACTTAATTTTCCTCAACTTCAGTTTGAATTTGCATATGAGTAGTTGGTGGTCTGTCCCACAATCAGCACCCGGCCTTGTTTTCACTGCTGGTATTGAGCTTCTCCACCGAGTCTTTCTACAAATGTAATCGATTTGATTCCTATGCATACCATCAGGTGAAATCCATGTATATAGCCTGCGTTTATGTTTCTTATAAAACGTATTTGCAATGAACAAATCACTGAATGTGGAGAACTCTATCATTCTATCTCCAGCCTCATTTCTCTCATCGAGCCCGTGTTTTCTAGCTACTGATCCTTCTTCCCTATTCCCAACCTTTGCGTTCCAGTCTCCTATTATTATCAATGCATCCTGATTGCATGTTTGATCAGTTTCTGACTGCAAAAGTTGGTAGAAATCTTCCATTTCCTCCTCTTTGGCTCTAGTCCTTGGTGCACTTATTTGAGTGATAGTGGTATTCACTGGACTTCCTTGTATCCTGTCACTCACCACATTGTATTTCAGGATAGGTCTAGAAATGACTTTTTAAATTATGAAACCAACCCCATTTTTCCTCACCTTTTCATCCCCAGCATCTCCTCTACTAACTTTCAATTTAGATGAGAGACTCTTCTTGCTCTAATCTAAGAGTCTCGGTTCCCTTCTCAGGCCTCCTCCACGCTCTTCATCTTGGAGAAGATGCCTGGGTGCAACTCTTCCACAATGACCACACCCAACCAAACCCTCTCCTCCTGAGGTTTCAATGCTCGCCCCACGGCTTGATCAGTCCTGAACTTCTGGTCCATGAGATACGCTTTGACAGTCCCATGTCCAAGGCAGACAACACAGTCTCAGTCTCCCTCTTCCTGACTCACTCACATCATCAACAGTATCTGGTTTAATACCTGTTTATATTTCAATTCGAGGAGCTCTTGTGGAGCAGTGGTTAAACAATTGACTATCAACTGAAAAGTCAGCAGTTCAAACTCACCAAGCACTCTAAGAGAAAAAGATGGGGTGTTTCTGTAAAGATTTACAGCCTTGGGAACCCTAAGGGGCAATTCAACTCTCCTACAGAGTCATTATTACTCAGACTATAAACAGTAGTTTGGCTTGGGCTTAATAGGCAGTTCCCAGGTTATGAAGGAGACCCATCATCCCTAAAAGTGTTTTTAAGTATATTTGCAGATAAATGAGGACAGGAGCTGACAGCTTTCATTTAGCCTTACATGAGTGCTAGGAGTTCCGGTGGCTGGAGTGTTACGTTCTATGCTGCCAACCAAGAAAGGTCAGGAGTTTGAATCCAACAGTTTCTCTTTGGAAGAAACATGGGTATTTTCCTCCTTTAAAGATGTGTGATCTTGGAAAACCCAGGGGAGAGTCTTCAGGGCAGCGAGTTTAGGGCAAGAAAATATTCAAAGCCTTTTCCATCACTTAAAAAAAGCTGCGCAAGTAGCAATGAAGGTGATTGTGATGAATTTGTTTCCTTTAGGGGTTAGTTCAATCATTTTAAAACGAGGGCAAATTGACACAGCATCAACGGGCGAGAAGGAGTTGTAAGTTAGATGTTTATAACCTACAGACTGCTTGTATGCAGCTAAGTCACACCATGCTGTTGTTATGTGTGATGGAGTCAACACTGACTCAGAGTAACCTGACGTGATAGAATAGAGCTGCCTCCTAGGGTTTTCTGGACTTCAGTATTTACAGGAGCAGGCTGCTAGATCTTCCTCCCACAGGGCTGCTGGCTGAGTTTGAACCTCCAACCTTTCAGTTAACGGCCCGGTTCTTAACAGCCCTATCTAAGGGAAGACAAAACCCAAGAAAGATAAAGAAGAAAACCAAATTGACAGTAAATTCCTCAAGAGCAAGAGATGTGTCTTTTGTGTTTTATTACAGCCCTGTGATAAGCAGACTAAGAATAAGAAAAGACAAATATTAGAGCGTATCACAGATCTTCACAGGCTTTTCTCGAGAACAGGAAAGAGAGGGCAGCTACCTCCACTCTCCTCAGGTGAAGGCAACAAATAAATGATTTAAAGGAAAAGGAAGTAAAAGTGGTTACAGCAGGGTGACAGGCCACTGGTTCTTGGGAAGGTTTCACCTATTACTTGTGTAGCTTCCTGAAAGGGGAAGGGAGGGCAGGGGAAGGAAGGGGAAAGAGAAACGGGCCTCTAAAGCTGAAATACTTCTTATCCAAAGACCAACATAAGCTTTTTGGGTTGGCTTTTTTAGTTAGCCACCTTCTTTTGATGGTAGTTTTCCTCAGCACAGCCCCTCTGGTAGATCACTGCACACATGTTTTGGGCTGGATTGCAGGATGAACCACAAGGACTTATGCAGATGACTGGCCCAAACTTTGCTTGAACCAAGAATCCTACCATTTAAAAAGTATCATGGTTTTGGGTGAGAAAATGAAACCATTATAAAATTAATAATATCTCAAGTGACTTTCCACTGTGACCGAAGAATAAAGTCTGAACTTCTAAGGTTTGGCACGTCAGGAGGTCCACATGTGAGTACCAAGGTCCTGTCCACTGTGTGGCCCTAATTCCCTGCACTCTCTTGTTCCAGGTTACAGGGAGTTTCCTATAATGTGTGCTCTGGAATGCCCTGCCTCCCCTGATCTATCTTTTTGTTTATTCTAGTCCTTCTGTTTAGAATACTTTATCCTCCATCTCTATGTGTCTAGATGCTTCTTATTCCTCAAAGGTTGGCTGAAATGTCATCTTCAGCAATCAAGCCATCCATCAATTAAAGACTTAACCAACCACACAGATTAAGTGTTTTAAACTACTGGACAAAGAGGGCTTAGATACACAGTGACAACTGAGGCAGATCTGGGGCACAGGGAGGCTCTGCATTTTTACACTTCCTAGTATTTGACTAGGGACTCTGATAACAGAATGCATGATGTGTTGGACTGCTAAAAGTGCTTCGAATCCACCAGCCAGTCCACAGGAGAGAGGTGAGATTGTCTCCTCTCCTAAAGATTTATACCCCCCAGAAACTTAACTGAGGGACTCCCCAAGCTGGAACACACTTGATAGTAGTGAATTTGTTTATTTTGGTATTTTAGGATTGCTGATTTTAAAACATTTTATTTATTTTTTTTTAAAGTCCGCACCCTAAAGTACCAAAGTAAACGTTAATATATACTTGTGTATTAGACTCACAAGATTGGCATAAGAGACATGTCTGATGCATTGATGGACCTTTCTAATTTATACAGCTCAATGCAACAGCAATTACTGGTGTTCAATAAATACCTCTTGGTTGTTGGAACCAGGTAAAGTGACTGCCCACCTTTTTCCTGCAGAACAGTTGGTAGACTCAAACTGCATGCCTTTGGGTGGGCAGTGCAACCCTTATCATGAAGCCAATAATAGCAACAGAGCTCCCAATAAATATCTCTAGGAAGAATGAATTAACGCTCAGCATCACTCCTGATGGAGAGTATATCTGTACCACTCGCACATCCTGTCCTGAATGCCTAGCCATAGGAAGAACTCAAGACTCAGCCTGAAAGCAGCGCTTTCTAGAGATCCTTCTGGGAAAGAGCTGCGAAGGGGTTGGATGCTTCAGTCAAGGACAACATGAGGACTAAAACAAGACACTCGGATGTTACACATTCTACACGATAATGAAAGGCGGTAGTGTTTCAGCGGACAAGACATCCCTGTGGTGACAAATAATGCTCTATTCCCAATCAAACAAAATTGAGATTTTGTTCTGATGAGTCAGATGTTTGAAGGGGGGGAGCAAAGTCCAGTATCAACAAAATGCCTTTCTCCAGATGAAGGAGAATAATTCACAGAGAAGCACCAACGACAGATGTGGGCTTTTGTTTCTTCTTAGCCTCCTCCTGCTGGCCTGATGACCCCAGCTCTTTTCACCCATAAACACGTCAGAGTTCAAAAGGTGCAGGAGGACTTAGCACAGGAAACCAAAAGCACAGTGACTGCACAATTTCTTGTTTCTTTAAAAGAAAGGAACTGTCAGAGGTGATTGCCTGGAACACTGCTTAGCAATAGAAAAGAGCAGACTCTGCTACATACACACAAATTGGATAAACCTCCCAGAATTATATGGTGGGGGGGGAGCCAGTCCCCAAATGGCACATATTGTCTGATTGCATTTATACAGAAATCTTGAAACGATAACATTGCAGAAATGGAGAAGAGTTGCCATGGTTGCCAGGGGTTACAGAGGAGGAGGGAGCAGGAGGGGGAAAGGTGTGATTATTAAAGGCCAACATAAAGGACTCTGTATGAGTGGAAATGCTCTGTATGGCAGCATCAGCATCAATATTCAAGTTATGACACTCTTCTACAGTTTTACCATATATTATCATTTGTGGGAACCGAACAAAGGGCATGGATCTTTCTGTGTTCCTTCTCACAATTGTATCTGAGCCTACAATTATCTCCAAAGAAAAAGTTTCATCATTTAAAAAAAACCACTGCTTCCTTGATCCAAGTCCTCGTCACTATCTCTTCATTTTCTAAAGCCACAGGAAGCAAAAAGTAGCCCATCACTTCCTTAGAAATGCAAAGCCTTTTAAAATATCCAGCAATATTTGTATGCCAAGCTTTCCCATTCCCTTTAATGAACTTCATAATTCATTTTGATTCATACGCACTCAACTTTTACTTAATTCACTTAAAGTTACCATCAACTTTTTGGTAATTATTAAAAATGTGCTCCTTATTGGCACTTGACCTTTAAAGCAGCAGCAAATGGATAAATGAAGGCCATAGATTAGTCATGAAAAGAGAATGTGGGGGTTGTTTTTTGAAGAGGCTGCTGTTTTAATTTGTCAGCTCACACCAGACCCCAAGGTTAATGAGAACAAGAACTTGGCCTGTTGTTGTTTTCTGGCCACCTGAGGGAAGCCATCCCCTCAGAGCACAGCCATCTACACTCTGTCCAGAAATGTACACAGCCACTCCCTTCATGCGTTCTCAAAGGAATCTTCCCACAGGGCAATAATCATTTCTGAGAGGAAAAGAAAAGTATACATTCTGTAACAACTTTGTTTTAGCACTCTAAACTACCAGTTAGATCATCTTTGTACAATGAAGGGAAAAAAATCTAATAGAGGTTAGTTTTCACAGCTCACACAGATAACCAACCCCCTGACCCCCGTTCCCTCCTGGCCACACTCACAACTCCCACAAAAGCAATTACAACATGTGGTTTGATCTGAAATCCCCTCCGTGCTGTGAGTGGTACACTTCCTCCTTACTCTCCTGAAGCGAGCCATAAAGTCACCTTTAAGATTTTACCGCTACCAGAACAACATCATTTTTCATAATTACAGAGTTTTAATTTCTTTTATGTGAGTGCACAGTCTTTGATGTATTGAGCCAATTAACTGAAACTTGGTTTTGAAAAAAAAATAAAAGTGCAAAGATTTGAAAAGGGAATTTTGGTAGAAAGTAAAATCAGTCATCTTCTTGAACTTAAGGAGTAGGAGTTGTGTATGTCAAGTCAAGGGGATTTTCCCACCATCCACGCCAACAACACAGTATCTGACCTGTAAGCCCTGATTGGTTCTGCTCGCCTGATCCCCCTTGAGTCTCCTTCCTCCTGCTGTCTTTGATGGTTGCCATTTCTCAGCAGCACTTTGGCATGATTCCTGAAACAACATCCAAAATGGGTGGGAAATTCAAAGTTTGAAATAAACTCAAGAAGACAGGCTGGGGCTGTCTGATCACAAACGTTTCTTTTTCTTTTTTTTTTTTTTAACATTGTAAGACCAGAAATGTCACTTTACCTGGCTTCTCTTATAGTCAGGAGGGTTACAGGGTGCAAAGGGGTGAATGCATTTTCTCTCCCTGGTACACCAAGCACAGCCAGTTCCAATACACACTGAGCATCTGGCAACACAGAAAATCAACTCAATTTCTACCTTTTCAGGAAAACACTCATAGCCTAGAATCTTCCCTCAATGACATGATGTACAAGAACTCAAGAAAAATCCCTAGACAGTCTGGGATGAGCCAGGGGGTGGGGGGAAGGAGGACAGTCCTTTGAGAGCAGGGAGAGATCACTGACTTTGTGCCCTGCTCTGGGCAGCCCTCAGGGGTAGATGGACTGTAAAGACACTTGCAGGAGTGTTGCCATAGCAACTGGATGCTGGGGTCACCTGCTGCATCAGTAGATAACAGGAATCCTCTGGATCCTTGTGCTTTTTGTCTACCCTCAGGTAAGTTTCCACCTGGATGGATCTGCCTTCCTTCCACCCCTCTTCCTGCCCCTCCCAGATCAGCTTGCACTCATCATTTGAGCAATAACCCTGGCAACTGCCTAGAAGAGGCGAGACAAGTGGGGCCTGGCAAGCACAGGGAAAGGGCGCTAGTGCTTTTTAAATTAAATGAAGGAAGAGCTGTGTCTACTAATCCACTAATCCCGCATGCAGAGGTGACAGTGGAGGACCTGAAAAAGCACTAGTTAGACTAACTGGAGTTAAGGGAAGCACAATAGGAATGGAAATCAAGGTTGGTCTGGAAGCACAGACAGAGGAGGCCAGGGGAGGCCTCACCTGGGAACAGTGATATGACAACCTAGTGCAGGGCACGAGAACATGGACTCGCGCTTTGCACATTCTCCAGGACACGAAGAAGCTTTCAGACACTGCGACCCACAGAAACTGCAGTTTTGATCTGAGAGAGAACAGGGATTTGCTGAGTTTATCCAGACACTTGCGGGTGAACTCCAAGCAGGCTTGTCATTTGCATTTTGCATTCTTATCATGTGATTATGGCACTAAGTGCTCCGCTAAGAAGATGCAGTTACTTAATGAAAAGGCATTCATCCTCTGGGGACTCAGGTCTAAGTTCTGGGTCTTAATTACCTAGTTGAGGGTCCTGAGGAAACGCATTTCCTTTCCTCTGGTCTCTAAAACCAGGGATTGTTCCTGTTATGATGTGCTTTTGAGTCAATTATTACTCATAATGATCCTACGAACAATGGATCTGAACTCTGCCCTATCCTGTACTATCGTCATCTTCTCTAATACCTTTATTTTCAGTGAGAAATATTATCTTTAAGTTATGACAAAGTTGTACATCCTATTGAATGGGCTACTATTTTCCTCAGGAATTATGTGTCAATTTTTTTTTAAACATCTCTTCCTAAATTCTTCTAGCCAGATTGCTCCTTAAAAGCAAGGATGGTGAGGCATCCTCTCACATACTTTGGGCATTTTGCTCGGAGAGGCTATTCCTTGGAATCACACTTGGAAAGGTGGAGGGCTGGTGGAGGAGAGAGAGGAAGACCTTCAACGAGGTGGATTGACAGTGACTGGAGCCAGGGGCTCGAGTTTGTCAGATTGTGAGGATGGCACAGGGTTCAGATGTGTTCATAGGGTCACTCTGAGTCGTACTCAACTCAACAGCACCTGACAACAATGGCACATTCATTTCTTAATTAGCAATAGTTGAAGCCAGCTTTTAATCATCACACTTCAAGGATGAGTTCCAGGGGCTTCTACGCTGATACTTGTGGAGAGAGGTCACTCAACTCAATTTTGCCAGAGAAATACGGTTCCCAATCCAACCCAACCAGCTCCCACTGTGTCAATTCCAATTCACCTGTCTTGTGTGTCAGAGTAGAACCCTGGCTTTAAGTAGCTGTTTTTAAAAACTGAATCATCGGGCTTTTTAAAAAAACTTCTTCCAAGATGTCTCTGGGTGGACTTCCATCTCCAACCTTTCCATTAGCAGACAAATGAGTTAACGGTTTGCAACACCCAGGCACTCCGGTGGTTCCCAGGCCAGGCCAAAAGGAACCCACATTTGCTACCCATTGAGGGGAGTCAATCATGTCACTCATTATTGGTACAGTCAGTAATACTACAGCTTCCCACTGTTTCTATAGAAACCTCTATCCCAACTTCCAACAGGGAAATCAGGAATCTGGGAATCCTACTTCTCTTTTCTTTGCTTCAGAAGGCAAGAAGTGAGGTAGAGCACAGCTCAATAAGTACATGACAGTCAAGAGTCAAAGCTCCCAAGAGGCAGGGAGAACGAACATGCCCTTTGTGAAGATTTCCTCTTAGCCTTCTTGGGCACAACTTCCTCTTACTTCATCAGTAATATCTATCCCCTTACCTCATACACAATCTACCCAGGTTCTCTAAAGGCTTTGACAGAGGAGAAGCAAGTAGCCCCCCTTCTCCCACAATTCAAGGTCACCTCTTAGTCTCAAGGGAAATATATTTCCCTGCTGGTAGGAGCACTTAAAACACTGTTGATTACCCTTGGGCTGCTCCACTTGACCTGTTAGAACAAGAATGAGCTCACCACGCTTCCCGACTCAGTGGATCTCCAATCCCCACTTAGGCCATGCTCAAAAAGGTACTTTGGAACGTTCTACTCCACGAGAGTGTGAGTTAGGAAATGGAAGAGTCAAAGGAACAAATAAATTACAGCCAATGAGAGGATATTTAAATTGCCTAACTCTTACTCTCCTAATGACGAGCAGTTGGTGAAGTTGAAGCTCTCGGATATATTCCAGGCACCAAAGGAGAACATCACGTTGACAGCAAAAACATCTGGAGGAAAGGGGGAGAAAGTCATTTATGGAGGATTCTGACTATAGTCAAGCATAGCTGTAAATGCAAAAAAGAAATATAGTTTTCCTTCTCTGCACAGAGAGCAAGGGTTTGCCAGCTGTTCTTTAACATTTCACTCAGTATGTGGGTCTTTCCCTGTGGGCCATTTTGCACCAGGCAGCCACAGTGCACTGTACAAACCCCCAAACAGACCCCAACTCAACTCGCCTTCCGAGCCTCCCATGGATAATCACTAGGAAAAAAGCCATTTTCCAGCCCATTTACATCTCATATTCTCTCTGGGATCACTATCTCAGCTTGTAATTGGCCGCGGCATAAGAATAAAACAAGTCACTGAGCAAGAAGTGCCTAGAACATGATAACCAGAACGCTGGGGAGGAAATCCGGCACCTTCAGAAAAGTCTCCTCTACAAATATTTACCTAACAAACTCTAGTGGGTGCCTCCTGGGGGCTGGGATCCACAATCTGCTTTGAGTCAATGCTCACGAAAGCTGATGAATGTTTTCTTATTCGCTTTGGAAAACTTACCCATTGGCACAAGAACAAAGCAAAAAAGAATAAAGCTTGCGTTAAATCAGCATCAGAGAGATGTAAGGATCCTAGGGCTTCCATACTTTATCCAAGGTGGTTACTCAAGGTTTAGTCCCCAACCCGGTTATTCATCAGAATTGCATTAGAAAAATTTTGAAAACACATATTCTGGGTCCATGCCACTAGAGATACTGACTTGGTAGGTCTGGGGTGGAATTGGGAATGCGGTTTTAAAGTACCCCAGGTAATAGGTGCCACAGCCTTGACAGAGTAGTCTTCCAAACTCCACTCTAGCCAAGCTAAAACCCCCTCAAACTCACTGCTGTCGAGTTAGAACTGACTCGGAGCTGCCCCTCCAGTGGGCTTTCAGAGGCTGTAAGTTGCTTGGGAGGCAAATGCCTATCTTTCTCCTGAGTTGTAGCTTGTGGATTCGAACCGACATAGAGCCCTGGCCATTGGGTTAGCAACCAACTCCCTACAAACTTGACTAACACTTCCTATACTATGCAGGAACCAAAAATAGCAGACTGTACTTTTACAAGTCTTTAACAGACTAAGATATTTGATCAGACTTTTTTGGCATCCTTAATTTTCTTATTATAAATTAATTAGTGTGAGATCCTCAAAATATGGGAACTTCTACTTAAGGGGCTACTCTCCAGTGACAAAATTCACTCAGACAGCCAGAATGCCACATAAAATTCTGCTCGCATAAAGTGTGTGTATGTGAAATGATAATCCTCTGTTTAAAAGACAAGGAGGTTTAGAAGGTTTGACACGACCTCTTAGTAAGAGCATTTAAACAGACACTTGATAAATGTTAGCAGTACGAACATATAGACAGTAAGTTCTCAGGTACTCCCAATGGAATACCTTTCAATGGAATCGACAGGTGTTTGGTGATGAACACTAGCAAAGTCAAACCTTTTTGAGCATCAACTATACACATGGAAATCAATACTCATGGTTTCTGCTCTAGAAGCATTTCTAGTTATCGTGGGAGAGATAAAATAATAGCATATAAGTGATCTGATGTCTATTGAGCATCAGAATAGCAAAATGGGATGATGTTTGTGATGTATCAAGGAAGTAGTATAATGACTGGGACATAGGAGCAAAATCTGGCATGGCTGTATGCAAGAGATGGCTTTATCCCAACATTTCAAAACAGAGAAGCAAAAAGATTTAGTGCTAGAGTTGAGGCTCTCATTATATAACTGAGGAAGACCCTGGACAAAGGTTTGCCAGCGGCTGTTGCTGGGCAAAAAACAAGAACAAGATATGGGGAGTAACTCAACCCTATTCAGTTTTCAGTCTTGTTTAAATATCATTTCTTTCAGAAAGCTTTCCTTCATCTTACCCACTCCCAAAGTCTACCCTTCTTCTTTGCTCCCTAGAATATCCTATTTTCTCTGAATTTACACACTGCGTAACAATCAACTGTAAGTAGTGTGTGCAAGGAATAGGTCAGTCTTTTTGTCATCCCTAGGACAGACCTACCACAGTGCCTGGCACATAGTCCATCCGCTTGGAATACATATGCCAGGTATTCAGAGGGCATGTAGAGAATTGGATACAACTACTCTTCTAAATTAAATTGTGTTCCACTAAATTACGTATAACCATGGGATCAAGTATATCAGAGATTATGAGGATGGCACAGGATAGGACAGGGTACTACAGACCCATTGTTTATATAGTTGCTATGAGTCATGCTCGACTTGGTAGCACCCAACAATAACAAATATGTGTTGAAATCTTTACCTACCTTTAAGTATGTCTCAGTTTGGAAAAATGGGCTTTTTCTTCTTTATACTAGTAATGTCAGGCCTGAGTGATACTAGTTCTAAATCTAACCAATCACTTCTTAGTTAGAAAAAGAACAGAATAGAAGCAGACACATGTAATAGGGGAAAGACAGACATCATGTAGGGATTATCAAGTAAGTAAAGGACTGGACCAATCTCCCACCGCCTGGACTAATCGGACCTCTGGGGATCCTGCCACACAGGATCCCCCCAACCCAAGACCCCTACCTCCTGAACTTGCTCAAAGTGCCAGCATCACTGGGGAGCACAGAGATAATGAATGGACAGAAGTAACTTGAGGCCAGAGCCATCATACCAGGGGTTAGTGGGGAGGAGAGGGAGGTGTAAAGTAAGGGAACAGAGGAGGATGGGGGTGGGGTGGGGCAAGGGGACGAGACCATGACACATGCACCAAAGGGGGGGTGTGGATCAACACAGAATCTGTCAGCTGTGTAATGGGGAAGGGGCTTTGATCGGCTCTTTTAGATAAAATGTTTGATTGTCAGTTATTGCCCTAAAGCTTATCATCCAAATGAAGACAGATTAGGAAGAGAGACTTGCCATCCACTTCTGAAACAACAGGCCTTCGGAAATCCCATGAGCAATAGAACACACTTTTCTTAGACTAGGAAACACAAAGAAAGAGGAACACAGTTGCAAGCAGACACTGGTGATTGGAATGTAGAATGCAAGAAGTATGAATGTAGGAGGGTGAAATCAAGTTGCTCCTTGGAGGCTAGGAGATGTTGAAGCTCCCTTTCACACACTTTGGGCATGTTGCCCGGAGGGACCAGTCCATGGGAAAGGACATCATGCTTGGAAGGGTTTAGAGATGGTGCAGGAGAGGAAGACCCTGGATGAGAGGAATTGACTCAGTAACTAAGGTAATAGAGACAGGTGTGTCAGAGACAGTGAGATTGGCTCAGAATAGAGCAGGGCTCTGAGCTGCTGGGCATACATAGTTGCTTTGAGTCACAATCAACTCCACAGCCCATAACAACAACAAGAAGGAAGAAGTGGAATGCATGAATATTGACATACTAGGCATTGGCAAACTGAAATCTGTAACTGGCTGTGATCAATTAGTTGCGGCCTCCACTGCACTCGGACCAGCCAGCATTGGCAAACTGAGACGGATCAGCACGAAATATTTTGAATCTGACAATCATATGCTCTACTATGCTGGAAATGAATAGGCAAGGACAACTGGGGTTGCATTCATAGTTAAAAAGGCAATTTCTAGATCCATCCTGAAATACAACGTTGTGAGCGACTGGATAATAATGTCCATAGGCATAAAAGGAAGGAAGACCTGTTAGTCAAATACACGCACTGATGAGAGCCAAAGAGGAAGAAACTGAAGGTTTCTATTAGTGCCCTTATAAAATAGAAGACACACAGAAGGACGATGGCCATGTGATGGTAAGGAATTGTAAAGCATTGAATGACAAAGATTAGTGACCATCATGGGAAGCTAAGTGGACAGAGAGTTAGACTATGGGATGTTCATTTTGTGTGTCAACTTGGCTAACTATGCTGTCCACAGTGTGACGGCTGTTACGGCACAGCTACATGTGATGAATGAATTTAAGTGAAGCAGATTACCCTGCATCATGTGTTGAAAACCTTTAGAGATAAAAGGGAATTTTCTGCCTTCACACTATAAATACACCCCAACTCCCCACCCCAACAACTGCATGAATCAGGTCCTCCTCGAAGTAATTTAATGGCTCTCTAACAACAGATATAGATAAAGATATAGATATCTCACTGGTTCTGTTTCTTTAGAGAATACCAAGACAGGATGGAACTGCTCAGATTCCCTGTAACTTAGTGTGCTTCCTGGGCAATCAGATCTCAGAAGGTTCTCCTGCCTTCTTCACTTGGTAACAGGAACAAAGAGAGGAGGGTGCACATGCCTTTGTAAGTGGCTCGGATGGGGATGCGACAGACGCAGGTCTGGTTTGTCTGACTTCTGCTCTTGCAGAGATCCTTCTTGGTGTCAGCATTATTCACCATGCACACGGAATGTTGTGGGACGAAGCTTCCCACCACAGTCACAAAAGTCTGTGCAGGGAAGAAGGAGAGACAGAAAATAAATCATTGTTTTGCCATCATTTCCATTCTTCACAGAGCCCATGGTGAACTCACTCCTTGACCTATCATCAGAAGGAAAATTTCTCAGAGAGCATATCATTGATGCAGAGAAATAGCTGTCTGGTTGGCAATTTGGTCTGCTCTTCTAGGAATCACATATTCATAATCTTTGACCATTTTTCTGCTTTATGTATTATTCTTATCAATTTTTAAGGCTTCTCTGTATAGTGTAGATATTAATCCTTATCTATCATGTGTGTGACACATATTTTCTCCTAATCTAATGTTTGTCTTATAACTTCTGTTCATAGTATCTTTTATGCTACCAGAGTGTGTTTTTATGTAATCGAATACAGGATTTCCTATCTTTGTTACAAAGTTCACCCACAAAGTAAAGCTTATACTCAAACATAAGCCTATATATTTCTAGCTTATTATTCTGCTATCTTTAATGTTTTATTTTTAAACACATACCTTTCATCTATCTGGAATTTATTTTTAAATATAGTTGGAGAATTCAGTCCAATTTTACTTTTATACAGATGGTTAATCAGCTATGTTATAACCAATTACTAAAAGCAAAAGCAAAAAAATCTTTCTCCCTAAACTGAAATATCACTTTTGTCATATATAAAATTATCATCTCTCTGAAATCTATTTCTAGCCCCTGCTCTATTCCAATTACCTATTGATCTACTTCTATTTCAATGTCATCAACTTATATGATGGTGATTTGGGGCATATTTAACATCTGATAAGGCACACCTCTGCTTACATATGTTTCTTTTCACCGCATTTCTTAGACATATAAACCTACAGGTCATTTTATCCAAAAAAGTATGACTCTTATCAGAATGATACCACAAGCATACCCTAATTTAGGAGAGTGCTCCTTAGAAGCAAGGAGTCCGAAACTTGATCTCACCCTCATTGGGCATGTTGTCAGAAAGGGCCAGTCCCTGGAGAAGGACACCATGTTTGGAAAAGTGAGGGTCAGTGAAAGAGAAGAGTGAACTGACAGAGTGACTGCAATAATGGGATTAAGTACAGCAGAGATTGTGAAGATGGCATGGGACCAGGAATAGTTTTGTTCTGTAATACATATGGCCATATGAATTGAGCTGACATGATAGTACTGAATAACTAGTCTGCAGGGAAAGTAGCATCTCTCTGGGGATGTGAATCCATCAGTTGCTCTGAGGAAAAAAGAAACGCAAACCCTTCCCTTGCACTTAACAGCCTTTGAAAAGAGCTGAAGGGCCAAAAAAGGAGGCAATGCCCATTAGGGTGAGATAAACTGGAGGGGGGCTGGATTTTGGATAACATTTCAAGATTTCATTTTGGGTGTGTTAGTTTAAAATACCAGCTTGGTAATCTAGAAGATATGTCAAATTGGCTGTGGGGCTAGAACTCTGAGGAGCAATCTTGGCTGGAGATACTAAAGGAGGCATGAATGTGTAGATGATATATAAACTCATGAAAAGTGAAGAACATTGCTATGGACAGATTAGAGAAGAGAGAAGGAGCTCAAGTTAGGCCTTAAATAATTCCAGTATTTAGATTCAGGTTGATGAGAAGTTAGCAAGGTAAGCAAGATGAGAACTTGGCCACTAGACCGGAAATGTTGTCCACTAGATTGGTAAAATATCTATTAGACAGGTAAGCCATCTACTAGATTTACTATGTGTAATTCACTAATGTCTTTTGCAAGCACATTTTAGGGGAACAATGGGTCAGAAGTCAAGTTGAAATGAATCTGAAAATAGGAGACTGGTGTTCTCAAGTGTAGTAGGTGGAGAGGTTAGGCAAGAGTTAATGTTTGCTAGCATCTTGGTTACCTGGGTATATGGTCACAATGCTTCAGCTTTATAAACCCAACCTGGGGATACTTACCAGATTGAAAGTTCTTTAATGAATATGAATAAAGAGGGAGTGACAACACAAAGTGTTAAAAGGAACAAAATTTGTTTATCAATTAGCTAGCAATGTCCTTGTGTGGAGTTTACCTTTCAAGATGACTTTTCCCAGGCATTATTTGACTTTGCTATATAGATGGTGTCATCTTCATACCGCATGAAGCACTTGCTGCAGAGGGTTAAGGCCTGCAGTCTTCAATATGGATTGAGGCTTAATGTCAAGAAGACAAAGATTCTCACCACTGGACCAATTGGCAGCAACAGGATGGATAGTGAAGAGATTGATATTGTTCACAGCTTTAGTTTGCTTGGCTCCACAGTCAACACTCTTGGCACCAGTAGCCAGGAAATTAAAAGGTGTATTGCCATGGGAAAGTGTGCTCTTAGGGACCTCTCTAAAGTAATAAAGAGCAATGGTGTCTCTTTGGAGACTAAGGTGCATTCGATACAGACAATGGTCTTTGCAAATCACTTGTTTTGCATAAGAGAGTTGGACAACGACTAGGGAGGATATAAGAAGAATTGATGCCTTTGAGCTTTGGTGCTGGAGGTAAGTATTGAGGGTACCATGGACTGCTAAGAAAACAAACAGATTCATCCTGGAGAGAGTTAAACCGGGCTGCTTCTTGAATCTTGCAAGATTCTGAGGCTTCGTCTGACATACTTTGGTCATGTTGTAAGGAGAGACTGGTCCTTGGAGAAGGACATCATGCTTGGTAGGGTGGAGGGACAGTGCAGGAGGGGAAGTCCCTCTATGAGGTGGATTGATTCAGTGACTGGGGTAATCGTGATGGGTGTATCAGAGACAGTGCGATTTGCACAGGACAGAGCAGGGTTCAGGGCTGTTGTACATAGGGTCGCTATGAGTTGCAAGCAACTTGATGGCACATAACAACAACATGTAGATGGGTGGGAATATGAGAATGGGACAGTTTTGCCTATTCACAAAGGGATTGGCTATCTACCATTCCACAAGGGAATTGATCAGCCAGTGTTAGCAATCTATAAAGGGACTGGCTAGTCTCATTGAATTAAGCAAGCCAACAGTGAGAGACAGACATATTCTGTTGCCATTCAAGGGAAAACAGGAAAATGTAGGATTCCTTCTTGCTCCATCTATACCTACGACAGCAACTGGAGACCTGACTTGAGATGGGACCTTGCAGGGGGAGAGCCAATATCGGCAGGACTGAGAACTTTGTTGTATAAATGGAGTGGGAAGCAAACATTTGCAGGACTGAGAATTTGGGAGCACTGCCCTATAGCCATGAGGATCAAGGCTAAAGGGTCTGTCTGCACATTTAGGGAGCTGTCTTAACTGTATTCTGCTATTAAATGGATTATAACCTTTTGACTTCCTCAATATGGTTCTGTTACATCTGTGAGCTATCATATACTGGATTTTTAACTCAGTAAAGCAGGAAGACTGTTGCTGAGATGAGTTGAAAGAAGGTGCATGTGGGACGTGTCTGACCTCATGGGAATTAATTTTGTGTTAATGATGCTGCGGACAGCGACAGCTCCCCTTTGTGAAATTGGTAAAGGTCAGAAATGACCATCCTCATGTGGCCCTTGCTCTTTTTACAACTTGTTACACAAAATTTTACCACTTTGATATACCTTATTTTAGATACCTTCATTTCTGGCAAAGAGTTGGTTTACTTCCAGGCTTCTAATGTACTCAACCACACCAATGTTCATTCATGAAGATGGTGCCAGAAAGGGCCTCATTTTACTCTTACATGTTATGTGGCTGGGTCAGAGTGAATCAGTAACTAATGATAAAATTCTATATAAACAAGAGTAGCACCTTCATGCTTTTGTTTCCTGCTTTAGGTGTCCCTGTCCCTCTTTGAAGCTTGTTGTTGTTGTTGTTGTTGTTGTTATGTGCCGTCGAGTTGCCTGCGACTCATAGCGACCCTATGTACAACAGCCCTAAACTCCGCTCAGTCCTGTGCCAATCGCACTGTCTCCGACACTCCCATCCCAATTATCCCAGTCACTGAATCAATCCACCTCACAGACGGCCTTCCTCTCCTGCGCCGTCCCTCCACCCTCCCAAGCATGATGTCCCTCTCCAAGGACCGGTCTCTCCTCACTACATGTCCAAAGTAAGTTAGATGGAGCCTCAGAATCCTTGCCTCCAAGGAGCCACCCGGTTTAACCCTCTCCAGGACAAATCTATTTGTTTTCCTAGCAGTCCATGGTATTCTCAGTACTCTTCTCCAGCAGAGAAGGTTAGCACTCCCCTTGACAAGGATGGAAGAGGCCCTTGGGCCTTTACAACACGCATACGGTTAAGGCATTGCCACCTACTTCGTGGCATCTAACCTTTGAAGCTACTTCCTCAAAATATATTTTCAAGCCAGGTATTAGTGCTGTAAGTAGAATGAATATATTTATGACTTCTGAAACATATTGCCAAATTAATTCCTTTAAAAAGGTTATGCTAATTGCTAACATTAATACTGGGTGTTAGCATAGCATATTATTGCTTTAATTTGTATTTATTTGTTAACTAGTGAATTTGAACAAATTTCTGTATTTATAACTACTGTCTAAGAGGAGCTCTGGTGGCCTAATAGCAAGAAGCTGCACTGCAAATCTGAAGGAACACGGTTCTAGGCCACCAGCTGCTCCACGGGAGAAGCATGGGCTAGCTACTTCGATGCAGTTAACTGCCTCTGAAAACCTCCTGGAGGGTCAGTTGGGGGTCGGCTCCAACTCTACAGTACACAACAACAAACAAATTCCCTTTTGTAAGAATATATACTTTTGCCTATGTTTTTATGTCTTTTTGGTATGTATTTGTAATTTCTCCTAACTTTATTACTTGTTTGTCATTAAAATGCTTATTGAAAATATTTCCCTGAAGTGCTTGTTTTATTTATCTTTTCTTTATTGTACAGATTTTTAAAAAGTCAATATATTAATATAATAATAATATGCTACCATTATTTTGTTATTATATATACTACTTCACAGGTAAGAAAGTGATCATACTTTCAATTTATCTAACATTCATTTATATTTCTGCTAGTTTTTCTCAGAATTAGATTTTTTATGTAATATTCTTCAATTAGCTTAAATTTTATTTTTATGTTTAATGAAAATTGAGGATTTAATTGTTCTAAATTTTAAGACATTTACAATACTTTTTAAAATTACTACTTTTAAAGAACTAATTCTTGCTGTTGCTGCTGCTGCTGCTTTTATGATAGCTGACCTTTAAATTTTCACAACTATCTCTGAACTTTCCATTAATATAAATAATCTTTATCTTTAAACCAGAATTACATGTTGAGTTCTAGTCATTACATGTATGTTTACTCAACCTTTCGGCATGTCACAAGGAGGACTTAGTCCTATGTTGTCTATGTTGCTGTTAACGTGCCATCGAAGTCAGAACTGACTCACAGCTGACTATGACTTTTCAGAAGGAGAGTTCCAGGTCTTTTCTCCAATGTATCTCTGAGTGGATTGGAGTGGGTTTTCAGAGTTTGTAAATTGCATGGGAGGAGACTGTCCATCTTTCTCCCTCAGATCCACTGGTGGATTCAAAGTGCAATTTTATTCCTATTCCTGTTACGTTTTTTATGAATAGAAATCATTATTCCTGAAAATTAAAGTACATATTTAATGCTACATAATGTAAAACTAGGATGTCCTACATCCTTTTGCTTATCTGCTTGAGTAAGGCTTTCTTTATTCTTGTTTTTACTTAGCTCTGTCTTATCTCTCCACCACATCAGTCGTTCAAACTGACATTAACAGGGGAACCCACATTTGCAAAACCTCATATGAATCCTTCAATATATTTATCCATGTTCAAATACTCATCTAGAGATAAAAAATATGAATATACAAAGATGTTTTAAATCATTAAAAGATCATCCTTCTAAAACAATTGCTTGCTACAGCTTTTATTATTTTGTCTTAACAGCTGTGTAGGATTTTATAGCAGAGACATTGTTGCTGTGTACCACTGAGTTGGAACTGACTCATAGCTGACTCTCCAGTGGATTTTCAGAGGCAATAAATTACACAGATGAGGTCGTACTAATTGTGTCATGTACAAAGAAAAGATTCCAGTAAATTGAGGCTCTGTATTATATAGAGGTATATTGTTAAGTGTCATTGAGCTGGAACTGACATAACTGACCCGCTAGCAGGTCTTCTGAGGCTGTAAATTATATAGGTGAAGATTGCTCACTTTTCTCCCTCAGAGCAGATGGTGGATTTGAACCTGTTGCCTTTGAGTTGGAAGCACAATAACTCACTCATTACACCATTTTGTCGTATAGCCCTGGTGTGTCTAATTTCCGTACAGAGATAACTTGTGGTTGCTGTGAAGCTGAACACTGTGACACTGATGTGTCAAATGAGATAATGGTTACTCATGGCAGACAGTGTTTGGTGGAGCTCCCCTATTAAAACAAGCCTGGAAGCAGGAGTGGCATTCACTTCCATAAGCAGCTTGCCTCTGGAAACACTATGAACCTGAAAAAAAGGATGAAAGTCATTCATGCAAGTGTTGAGGACTTTCATTCATAGGGTCACTATGAGTTGCCTACAACTTGACAGCACTTAACAATATAGAGGAGACCAGTTGGCCTACTGGACTGAAAGTGATGCTACCAAGTCAAAAGTGAGTGATTCTAATCCACAGCCCTCAGGCCTGTTTTTCATTGTTTTTGGTCAAACATTCTTGTAGGTAGTATGGCCCTGGTGTGTCCACTTGTTATACAGAGGTAACTTGTGGTTGTCGTGAAGCTGAACACTGTGACACTGATGTGGTCAAATGTGTTAATGTTTGGTGGACAGTGTTGAGTGGAGCTCCCCGATTAAAACAAGCTTGGAAGCAGGAGTGGCAACCACTTCCGTAAATAGCTTGCCTCCGGAAACCCTATGAACCCCGAGAAACGATGAAAATCATGAAAGTGTCGAGGGCTTCTGATCATAGGGTCGCTATGAGTCACCTACGACTCGAGGGCACTTAACAGCACTATCACCACCAACAACGTTATATCTGTATGTTTTTGTGCCATCTAGTAGGAACTGACCCATGTGGGTTTTCAGAGGCAGTAAATCACATGGAAAGAGATAGCCATCCTTCTCTCACAGAACACCTGATGGATTTGAACAGTGTGCCTTTGGGATTGCAGCACAGCTACTTACCACTATGCCACCAGAGTTCCCTTATATGTATATTATTGTTGTTGATGTTTGGTGTCATCAAGTCAAGTATGACACATAGTAACCTTATGAACAACAGATCTGATACCTGCCCTATCCTCACAAGCTCTGACACACTCAAGCCGATTGTTGTAGTGACTGTATCAATCCATCTGGTTCAGGGTCTTCTCCTTGGCTGTTCCTCTACCCTCCCAATCATGATGTCCTCCGAGGAACAACTTTCCTAGCAACATGCGCAAAGTATGTGAGACAAAGCTTCCTCATCTTTTCATCCAAGGAGCACTCTGGCTACACACTCTCCAAGACATATCTGTTCTTTTTTGCAGAATATACTTATGTTGTTGTTGTTGTTATGTGCCATTGAGTCATTTGTGACTCACAGCGACACTATGTACAACAGCCCTAAACCCTGCACTGTCCTGTGCCAATCGCATTGCCTCTGACACACCCATCCCGATTACCCCAGTGACTGAATCAATCCACCTCATAGAGGGTCTTCCCCTCCTGCGCT
>NW_006399981.1:468999-507456 GCF_000299155.1 Elephantulus edwardii
CTTCCTCTTCTGTCTTTGTAATGACCGTTTACACTCTTCCTGAATGATATCTTTGACATCCTCCCACAACTCATCTGGTCTTCGCTCATTAGTGTTCAAGTCCTCAAACCTGTTCCTGAGATGATTCTGAAATTCAGGTGGGATGAAATCAAAGTCATATTTTGGCTCCTGTTGAATATCCTTGTACATACTGTATATGTGTAGTGTATAGATAATGCTCTTGTTTAATGTGCTTGGTTGCTGAGCAGAAGGCTTGAAGCTCCACTCCACTCAACGATAACTTGAGAAAAGGACCTGGCAATTGACTTCTTAAAAATCAGTCATCATAAATCCTTGGGATCTCAGTTCTACTCTGACACACGTGGGGTCACCACAATCAAAGTTAATTGCAACTAGTTAAAAGGGTACTCAGACAATATTAGGTTTAGGATGGATTGTAAGAAAATTTTCTAAATTAGCAAATAGAGAAAACTATAGATTGCCATCACTAGAGGTCCAAGCCAAGACTGCTCACAAAAAAGACATGAAATTTCCATATATGTCCAAGATGACCATTAGGGTGGAAATGTACTAAATCATAAACTAAAGAGAGAGTCACAGGGTCTTATCAACAGTTTTAAAGTACTCAGTCTCAAGATGATTTCAAAGAACAGCTTTCATCCAATTATTCCATTCCTATCTCCTTTACTTTGAGCTCTGATGGCCTTGTGGGGTAGAGAGTGCTCTGCTCACTGAAAAGTGATACCTTTCTGGCAGTTCAAATCCACCAGCTGCTGTGAAGGAGGAGGATGAGAATCTCCTCCTGTGTGATTTTCAGCCTCTGAAAAACCCCTGGGGGGTCACCTAGGAGTTGGTTCTGATTCCAAGGCAATGGGTTTGAGGTGTTTATTTATTATTTTAAGAATGATGATGAGCTACAGAGGGCAATGTGATGGTTTGTTTGGAGACTTGGTGGGGAGACTGTGTAAATAGTGAGACACAAGGAGATGTAGAAATCATTAGTGGTTAAATAATAAACATTTCTTGGTTATGATTTCAGAATGGGTATAAAAGTGGACCACCAAGAAAACCAATAGGTCTATCTTTGAGAGGGTAAAACCAAGTTTATCTTTGAAGGCCAGGATTTTGAAGCTCCATCTCACATACTTTGGACATGTGGCCTGGAGAGACTGGGCCTTGAAGAAGGACATCATGCTTGGAAAGGTGGAGGGACAGCGCAGGGGAGGAAGATCCCCGATGAGATGGATTGATTGATACAGTGACTGGGGCACTGGGGTTAGGTGTGTCAGAGTCAGAGAGACTGGCTCAGGACAGGGCAGGCTTTAGGAATGTTGTACATAGGGTCGCTATGAGTTGCAGGTGACTCAATGACACATAACAACAATGACAACTAGCAACCCCACGGGGGCAGTGATGACTCAAGGGTAGGATTCTTTCCTTCCATGTAACAGAACTCCTGGCCAATGTGCCCCACGTACAGCCTGCCTTTCAGTGGTCCTTTACTTTGGACAGGTTTCAGTGGAACGTGCAGACTAACATGGACTAGTAGTCCTAATTGTCTACTTCCAATGATCAGCCAATGAAAACTCTGTGGATGATAACGGTCCAATCCTCAATCAAACATGACCCAGGTTGAGTCTCATTCTATTGTGCATGATGTCATCACATTTTGCAGGACAACTTGAAGACAGCTGGCAACAGTGGCGAACTCACAGGTAGGTGAGCAAATAGTGTGAGCTACAGTTTCTATTTTAATCCACAAGTTACTTTCCCCTACTGTATACAGCTGAAGAATTGGTCAACACTTGCATAATCTCAACCACTTAATCATCAAAGTCATTCACTGCCATGGAGTTGGAATCAACTCACTGCTGACCCTCAAGTGGGTTTTCAGAGGCCGTAAATCACACACGAGGAGACTGTCCCTCATTCTCCCACGGAGTAGCTAGTGGATTCGAACTGAATGCCTTTGAGCTGACGGTGCAACTCTTTACCCCCTAGGCCACCAGAGGCCTGAGTATATTTGTAGATCAAGAGATTATTTGCCTTTCTCTATTAGCACTCAACTCATTGCCATCAAGTGGAAACCAAAAGTGGCTGAGACTCTAGAAGGTTTTAAAGGTGGTCAAGCACATACAAGGAGATGGTCCATCTTTCTTCTTGCCACCACTGTGGGCTCTAACGGCCAGAGAGGTATAATCTTTGAGTTAGCAGTGCAACTCTGTCTGTACAGGCCACCAGAAGTACTCTTCAGATGGATAAGAGAGATAAAAACTTGGCCATACCTATGCTCGGATACCGAAGCATCTTTTCTATAGCGTCTACTCGCTCGGATTCACAGCTGGCGGAGGTTTTGGATGAAGACTTTAGAGATTCCCTTCCCTTTCCCTCAGGAAGTCCACAGAAAGTGACAAACGCCAAGTCACTTTAAATCAGTGAGTCCTGATCCATTATGACTTGAAAGCGTGATTCTTTCATTATTTATCACTCATTAAATGCTCTGGCTCCCCTTTATTAAATGTTAAATCATCCTAAATGGTATGGTTCTTGCTACTTGAAATGGCAAAGTGGAAGGGAAAAGAGAAAGTGGCCCATTTCCTTGTTAATGTGGCATTCAAAGAAAACCGAGACCGCTCTACAGGCAGGTCAACTGGCTGCTGAGGGGGATTCTGGCCTTTTATTCATAATACAAGAGTCGTAATTAGGAAGAGAACGTCTTCTGATAGCAA
This sequence comes from Elephantulus edwardii, assembly GCF_000299155.1. NCBI lineage: Eukaryota > Metazoa > Chordata > Mammalia > Macroscelidea > Macroscelididae > Elephantulus > Elephantulus edwardii. The sequence goes on from NW_006399981.1 coordinate 471,729, forward strand.
CATGAGTTTGCTAAGCAGGAGTTCCATTTCCTGTAGGGCATGGCTGATGAGCGTATCAGAAGATACTTAAATATACTCATTGCTCCTTTTTCTCATCCAGTGACAAGGCTGATGTGCTGCCAGTGGTACCTCACTGGCTTTGCAAGGGACCCTGACTACAATGTTTACCGACTACACAGTTTTCCTTTTCATATCTTTCCTTGTTAATTGATGTCATTGGTATAGGAAAATTGCTAGAAGGAGCTTCAACACATTAACAACAACTCAAACTTAAACTCATTGCCATTGAGTTGGAACAGACACAGCTGATCCTCCATTGGGTTTCAAAGACTATAAATCACATGGGAAGAGATGCCCATCTTTCACTTGAAGAGCTGCGGCGGGATTTGAATGGGCAGAGAAGGACCAACACAGGATTCTACAGCCTACGCTATTTGTGCCCTTTTCAAAACATGGCCAAAGAATTTTTTTAAAAAATTCAAAAGCATTTGCCATTGCATCAGTTCTGACTCCTGGTTATCCCTACGCATATCAGGGTAGAACTGTGCTCCGTGGAGCTCTCAAGGGCTGGGTTTTTTTTTGGAAGCAGATCACTTCTTTCTTCCAAGGCACCTCTGTGTATGGCTGAACTGTCAACCTTTCAGTTAACAGCTGAGGACATTAGCCACTTCTACTACTTCTTGTCATCTTTGTTATGTGCTATTAAGCCAGAATGGACTCACTGGTGACCATCCAGCAGGTTTTCAGAGGCTTAATATAGCACAAGAGGAGACTGTCTAGCCTCCTCCCTTGGAGAAGCTGGTGGATTCGAACAGCTTGCCTTTGGGCTGGCAATGTAGCTCCTTACCACTTATGGACCATATTCTCAAAAGACAAGATAGAACAAAATTATAGTTCAGCTAGGTTTATGGAATTTTGTTATGAGTCTGTCTTTTTCTGGATATATTTGTCCATATACTTTTATTACATTAAACATACATTACTTCTTGATATTCAAATATTGAGAGTCATCTTTAGCTTCATCAGACAACAGACTCTAGGAGGACAGGCCTTGCTCACTGCAGTATCTCCAGTTCACGCACAGTGCCAGGTAAACCAGCAGTAGTTGTTGGCTAAAGGGGGCAAAAAATATCTGTAACTAAGCTTATTTGATAGTTTATAGATACTATCCACCTGGAAGGAAGTCAGCATCAATTGGTCAGAGCAAGAGTAATTATAATTATATTTACTAACTTGAGGTCACAGAGTCAGAACTGACTCATACCTGAGCCTCCAGTGGGTTTCTGAGGCTGTAAATCACCTGGGAGGAGACTGCCCACCGTTCTCCCATGGAACTGCTGGTAAATCCAAGCTGCCAGAGAAGCATCGCCTTCGGTTGAGCAGTGCCACTCCCTACTGCCTGCCGCAACTGGGTACAAGAGAGACACACAAATGAAACTTTCCATCTTACCTCAAATTTACTGTTTCGGATCATGTGTATTTTAGGGCACTTTGCGGCTCCTAAGGTAACATCCAGCCAGTTTCTTGAGTTGTGGGGAGGTACACAAGCTTCTCGGAAAGTGCACCTGAAACACAGAACGAAAAAAATGCCATCAAAAAGTAAGCTTGCACATGCATTAGTTAAACCATCCTCACACACTTGGCTTGCGCACCTAACGCCAGGCTCTGGAGGGAGGATTATTGATCTTGAGCGCAGATAGGAACATGAAGCTAAAATCATGAAAAGCAACAGGAAAACAGCAGAGCGTTTCCCCATCATGTCTAGGAGGAGAGAACAAATGTAGACAACATGTTGAACTTGGACTCCCGAGCCATCTCTCAAGATGACATAGCCAAATACATACAAATCACATCCTCTCTGAGAATCACAAATAAAGAGCTCTCTTCCAGAAAGATCTTCTAGTAAAGAACTAAAAAAAGGCTTATATATTGTATGCATTTTAGGTTTACAATTCATTCCCAGACTATCAGCCTATTGCATACATTTTTTTAAAAAAATAGAAAAAAGTGACTATTTTGTGCTTTTGGTATGAAAATTAAATAAAAATATTTCAAGGGCAAAGTCTGCCCAATAATTTGATAAGGCATTCTGTAACCATCTGCTACATAACATTTATTTAGACAGACACAAGACTATATGAGCAGACATGGGTACGACACTTTCCAGGGCCACATTCCCAAGTCAGTGAGCTCAGAGGATGTCCCCAGATATGGTGTACCTGTGTCCAAGTCCAACTTCTTTGCTAGACAGCTGATTAGAAAGAAGCAGAGTGGTGAGATCACTGGCTTGCTGGGTGTCTGGGTCACCCTAGGGCATGCTAACTTGGGAACCCTTGTCTCACCAGATGGGTTGTCCAACCCAACAAGAAAAAGGAACGCAAAGTGCCACAATATTTTCACAAGTGTTAGACTCTGTAGACATTCTGTTAAGTGGTATCACAAAAAGAACAAAACATCTCTGGCTTCCTCAGTGCCTAAGGTTACAATGAAAGGGAGAACCAGTCACAGATTTTTAAAGGAAACTGAAAATACATGAATCATGAGACTGAAAAACAACCAGATGATGAGCACATTCAGATATTGGGAGTCCCTCAGGGGACTTCGGCAGAATGAGCTGTGGAGCTAAACAACCCATTTGACTTCACAGGGGTTTTAATTCTTCTTCCTTTTCTCTCTTCACTTTTTTTTTAGTCTTAAAAATTTGTCTTTGAGCTCAGTGATAATTTGAATATGGAAAAAACCAGAACAGGAAGCCAGAGAGTTTCATTAAGCATCACCCCTTCTACAATCCTTCAGTCTGCCCTCCTCTGCTGACATTTTGGGGAGCTCTGTTCGGAGTGAGTGCAGATGTGTCTGAACTCAGCCTACATCTGGGTGTGTTCTTTCTCCAACACTCGAACAAGGGGGGATTTTCATCAGTGATTCTCCAAAGCCATCAATTCATCTGACCCTTGATGGCTAGCTCGTCCGTCACGGACATTAATTTCAAATTAAACCGCCTCTCAATGTCAGGGAGGATTTGCAATGGCGACCCAAGGACAGCTGGATGGAAACAGAGTGATGAGGCTGGATTCTTACTCTCCATCTGCAACAGCTTATGACTCTCTCAGAATACTACCTGACTCAAATGGGCACTGTGGTTTGGCATATGCACTTCCTCTGCCTACAAGATAAAAAAGAAAAGAGGCCAGTTCAAGAGAGACTGGGGTACAAGCATTTTCATAGGCTCTTAATGCCGCCTGGGAGTCAAGGCCTAAAGGCTGCCAAAAAGCCAAGTGTAAAATATTTCATACAAATAGTGCTACAATTCGCCAGTGTGTAGGCAGAAAACAGTAGTGGCACTGAGTTATCACACCCTTTTTCTGAACTCCTATAGCATTTCTGGTCGGAACCACACATTTTGGTATTTAATCATATGCTGCCTTGAATTACAACTGAACTGTTTCATATGTCTATGTCATTTCTCCCCAAGCAAGCTCTAAGCTCCTCAAAGGAAAGGAGAACATCTTTAATATTTCTTCAGCAAATCCCTCAGTGTCTGGAAGTGTGATATGCAAATACTAGGGTTTCAATAAACAGTTTTGAATGAATGGGTGAAATATGAAATCTCTATAGGTCTTTGTGGTTTTTTTTGGTTTGGTGATTTTTCTTCTTATAAGGAGTTTCCTTATGATTTATGTTTAAATTCACATTACAGTATGGAATCCCTGCACAGTGTAAACAATTAAGCACTCAAATGCTAGCTGCAAGGTTGGCTGTTCAAACTCACTTGGAGGCATTTCAAAAGTCAAGTCTAGAGATGTGGTTCTTCAGGGCCACAGGCTTGAAAGTCCAACAGTGTGGATCTACTCTATACAAGGAATCACCCTGTGTCAGTACAGCCTCAATGACAACAAACAACCACCAGTTTACGGTAATGTGACTATTTTTAACATTAGACATGGGCTAGAATCTGAGGCTAGAAAAGGATCACATTAGAAGTTGATATTTTCTATTTATCTTTTGAGAGAGAGAGAGAACATAAGGAACTTTTCATTTCCTAGTTTGCATAAGATCAATCTAATCACATTTAGGAACGGAACATGAATTCCTTGTATTATAAACACCTCTGAAATTCGCAATTCTTATTCCTTGCCTCTCACTAGTAAAAAGAAAAGAGAATCCACAAACTGTGACACTAAGTATGTATAACCAGATGGTCAACCAACAACAGTATCTTTATTACTTCTCAAATATTGCAGATTATAAAAATCTTCATGACAGCATGCTACCCACACATTCAAATTTCTTCAAGATGACGAGAATATCTTATAGCTTCCAGTTTAGTAAACAAACCAGTTTAGTTTGAAATCCTTTGAAAACTATCACTCTAGTCTTATGGATTAGGAAAAGCAATGGTCAAGGACTTAAACACAGAAACAACTGCCCAAGTGAAAAGAAGATTTACCAGTCTAACAGGAATCATGGTGACCGAGGCTTTCACGAGGCACTTATAGGCTAATGTCTTAACTGGCTCCATTTCAATTTCTTAAGGCCACGTGTAAAAGGAAAATGGAATTCAGATTCCATTTTCAACATTCTGTAGAAATGGCAGAGGTAGGTATGCTTTCTGTACCCTGTGCTATTTCGTTGCCTCATTCTCTACAGAGCAATCTATTAAAAAGACCTAGACTTCTGTCTTATACTTCTGGCTCCTCTTTCTAGTTAGACCCCATGCCTGTATGATGAGATCAGTGTGGAGACATCAACTTACTTGAGAGTAGAACCTGCTCAGATGTAAAGAAAAGACTGCCTGAAGGGGTGAGAAAAAAACCCAACCATAATACAACACCATAGCAACAGGACCAAAACAAAAAAGCTAACAACAAAGCTTGCCTTAGATGAAAAGTACTGTATGTGGAAATAACTTGGTGAATGAAACTACTTAAGAAAGCTTATTCTAATTTGCTATAAAATTTCCTATTGAAATCAAGTAAGTAGCTGGATAATGAATAAGGATGACTAAAGAAGAACTGATGCCTTGGAGCTGTGGTGCCAGAGAAGAGCACTGAACATCCCATGGACGGCAAAGAGAACAAACAGATGTGTCTTGGAGAGGGCACAGCCAGGGTGCTCTTTGGAGGCAAGAATGATGAGGCTTCACCTCACCTACTTCAGGTATGTTGCTAGGAGGGGCTATTCCTTGGAGAAGAACATGATGCAAGGAAAAGCAGAGTGATGGAGAGGAAGACCCTCAACGAGGTGGACTGACATGGTGACTGCTGCAATGAGCTCTTGTGTGTCAGGAAGTGTGAGGATAGCACAGGATAGAACAGGGTTCTGGTCTTTTGTTCATAGGGTTGCTATGAGTCATGCTTGACTAGACAGCACCTAACAACGACAACAAGTTTATTGAAAATAATAACAATAATGCCCAATGCTGCCTCTCAGTCATGTAAACAGGTGGGTTCTATTATCTCTCTTCCTCATATTTACCTCACAATTCACAGACACACACAAAAAAGGGTATTCTAAACCTACCTACCCCACAACTCAAGAACAAGGAGGTCCCAAACTCTTGATTCGGAATTTACTTTTTTTGTGTGTGTACTGTCAAATCAGATCCCACTAGCACAAGAAAAGATTGCCCCTCCTTCTCCATCAGAGCATGCATCTGGTGGATTCGAACGGTGCACCTGGAGGATTATGAATTTACTACTTAAATTTAGAACATATTCTACTTGATAGGTTGGCCTTCTTAGTTCATGGAAAGTTTCATGACCCCTAAGAGAATAGCTCATTTTCCCACCAAATGGCATGGAGAGGTCTTGGTTTGGTGACAGGCATTGAGTGCAGTTAGTCCTTGCCCATTAGGCCTCATGCTACAGAAGGCAGGAACTACGATTATCCACATTCTGCAGAGGTACAAAGAAATGCATTATCATGTCAGTTTTACTCAGTTTTAGCCCAAGTCTGTTTTCAGAATCACATGCCAACTCAACCTAAAAAAAAAAAACCAAACAAAAACTCATTGCTGCAGAGACCAACTAACTCATAGCTGATCGAACATCCACTGGATTGCTGCCACTATAAATTGCACAGCAGGAAAGTGTCCCTTGGAGCCGCTGGTGCATTCAAACCACCAGAGAAGCAAAACCACAACTCCCCACATACTACAACCCCACCAGAGCTCCTGGGCTCTGTGGTTGCCATGTGCCATGGAGTCAGAACTGACTCACAGCAGACCTTCCAGCTGGTTTTCAGAAGTTATAAAACCATATAGGAGGAGATTGCCCATTCTTCTCACTCAGAGTAGCTGGTGGATTTGAACCTCCTGCCTTTGAGTTGACAGCACAACTCCTTACCTGCTCAGCCACCAGAGCACCCTCTGGGCCCTAATCATCACTGAATATGGTGCCCAGGACAAAAGCATTCAGAGCTCCCTCTTGGGGTCTCAACAAAGGTTGGAGGGTGACGGTGGGCCAGGATGGGGAGCTGGAATGGGCAATCCGAAAGCAGGGAGGGAGGAAGGAAGGTAAGGCTATCTCAAGGAAGAAAAGAATATCAGGGGTTTGGGAAGGAAACAGAGAAAGGGATTCTGAAAGGCCATCACTTTTCACCTGTCTTTAGTGCTGGGTATAAACCTTCCAACTGGAGCTTCAGGTTCCATGGGCCCCTCCCCCGCCTCCAACGTACAATTCTATTGTGTTCCAAAAATTTACTTGTAAACCATCTGCTTGTAACATGGAAGACATTTTCCCCATAGAAGTAATGTTATAAAATTTGATGGTATTTCCAGGTTAGCCCGCAAAATCTCTTTATCCATAATGTAACTTCCATACCATAGACTTGCAATAAAAGAATAGCAGAAACAATGAAATTGCAGCCATTTGCATTAAAGCCGTTTTTCTTCTTCTTCTTCACTTATTTGTGTTTCTGCTCAGCTGGCAATCTGGGAACAGTGCCCAGCTGGATCGACTTTTAAATTTATTATTACAGTATTGTATTTATACAGTATTCCTGTTTTTTAATGGGTATGGTTTAAATTATTAATTGTTTTCATGCCAACATAAAGAATCAGGAGACCAAGCTCTGAAAGGCAGCTGAAGTTTCTAGACAGGTGAAATAAATGCTCCTGGGCCAGACTGGAGTCCTTGAGAATCTGACTCTATTAGACTAGAATCTCTCAGTAAAAATTTACCACTTACTCAACCTTGAAATAGAAACTCTGGACTCAGAAATGGAGCTTCTACTTCCTGCCACTCGAATTTCATCAGCAACCTCTAATCTAATTGTTCACGAAGAGCAGACAGTCCCTGATGGAATCTGATAACTAAATATCAGGTAATTGGCTTCAATGTGAGGGTTACTGTGACCTATTCTGAAGATTCCACACTGATACAATATCAGAAAACTTTTACCAGGAAAACAATCCCACTTCCCTCGCGAGGAACAGGGACTGCGTCCACGGGAGAGAGAGTATTACTACAAGAGCAGAGCAAGGTCCTTGGCTAAGTGACTGCAGACAGATGTCCACATTTTTAGGAAAGAAACGGAGCCTGAAGAAGGAGCCAGGTGGCCTCTGAAATCAGGAGACTTTCATAACAATTGCCAGTCCAAGAGACAGGGAGTCCAAACTCTGCTGAATAGACAAGACCAGGAAGTCCCAGGGACAGACTAAACTCCCACTTAAAGGTTTCCAGAGTCTGGGGAGGGGAATGCCAAAGCATGAGACCAAAATAACTTGCAGGGGAAGCTGAAAAATGGGATCTTCATTACTGGAGCCGAGAGTCAATCAACACGATGAAATTATGCTAATAGGAGACAAGCTAGATTTTTTTTTAAGTGAAAACAGCTAGCGTGCCAGGCAATGTTCTTTCAAGTGATTGAATTCATTCATTCTTCACGACAGCACTGGGAAATAGACACGGTGACTGTTCAAACCCTACACACATGGCACACAGAGGCAGAGAAGGCCCTTTTGTGTCCCCAGGGTCTCAGAAGAGCTGGGACACAAAACCAGGCAGCCTGTGTTCAAAAGCCCCTAGCCTTCTCTACTATCTTCTATTGCTTCTCACAAGAGGTGACATATACGAGGCCTCGTCCAGGGTCCAGATACTGCAAGTAGAACTTTTCACTCATTAATCTTCACAACCTGCCCAAGAAGTGGGTACTGTTGTTACCATTCCATTTTAGAGATGAGGAGACTGAGTTTCAGATTGACGTGCGTGGCCATACAGCTAAACATTGCTCACCGTGGGCCCTAATCATCATTTAACAAGGCACCAACAAACTGAAACCAAGCCTCCGGTGTACAGTCGATTCTGACTGATAGTGACCCTATATAGATAGTCAGAGCAGAAGCTCCACAGGGCTTCCAAGGCCAAAACTGTTATGGGAACAGAACGCCACCTTTTTCTCCCCTGGAGGAGTTGCTGTGTTTGAGCAGCAGACCTTTAGGCTAACAGCTGAATGCCTAAACCACCAGGCTCCTCAAATTGAGGTTTGGTGTTTTGTTTTTGGGGTTTTTTTGTTTGTTTTTTTTAAAGGGCAAACCCACTGCCATGCAGCTGATTTTGACTGACAGAGACTCTCCATCAGGCTTTTCAAGGCTGTAAATCTTCAAGGGAGGAGACTGCCAGGAAGCATCTGGTAGGTTTGAACCACCAACCTTACGATGAGCAGCCCAGCACAGTAGAAACCCTGGCTGTGTATCTGAGGTACAGTAAGACTAACATCGCACAATGATGAACCCCAACAGTCTGGCGCTAGCATCCTTATGCATATTACTACGCCAAATTGCTCAGACTTTTCAAAGGTTTCCAAGATAGTGGTATTTCAAATACCTAGATAGAGGCATATAGATCCCCACAGCATGAGCCCCAGAGGAAAATGTACTTTATTCCAAGCATTGCTCAGTGTTTTCCTTGGGTTGGTGTTAGTACTAAAGTAAGGCGTTAGTGTCAGGAAGTGTGGAAACATTAAAAAACAAAGTGCTAAAGAACAACAGTGTCGGTTTAGAGACTCAGGTATGCCTGATCTAGGCCGTAGTCTTCCTCAATTGCTTGCTGTGAATCAGAAAACTGGACAAAGACTAAGGATGACAGAAGAATAATCTGTCTGCGTTGTGGTGCTAGAGAAGAGTATTGAACATACCGTGGCCTGCCAAGAGAACAAACAGGTCTGTCCTAGAGAGGGTGAAAGCAGGTGGCGCCTTGAAGGCACGGATTTTGAAACTCCATCTCTCATCCTTTGGGCATGTTGCCAGGAGGGACCACTTCTCAGAGAATGGCATCATTATTGGAAGGGTGGAGGGACAGTGCAGGAGAGGAAGACTCTGGTTGAGATGGATTGACACAATAACTGGGGTAACAGGCAGGTGTGTCAGAAAAGGTGCAATTCAATAAGGATAGAGCAGGGTTCAGAGCTATTGTTCATAGGGTTGCTACAAGTCACAGGTGACTTGATAAAAAACAAACAAACAAACAAACAAAAAAGGCAAAACCCCACAGGTATAGTGTTGATTCTAACTCATAAAGTTCTTCCATTGAGATTCCAAGTTTGTTATGATGGAGGTCAGGATAGGGTAGGATAGGATATGGTAGGGTAGGGTAGGGTAGGGTAGGGTAGGGTAGGGTAGGATAGGATAGGATAGGATAGGATAGGATAGGATAGGATAGGATAGGATAGGATAGGATAAGGCAAGGTTTAAAGTTGTTATTCATAGGTTCACATCTATGCTGTGAATCATAGATGACTTGATGGCACCTAACAACAACAATACATCTCTACAGGATAAACTGCCCTTCTTTCTTTCTCCCTTGTAGCAGCTGGTTGATTTGAACCACCAATCTTTTGAATAGTAGCCCAACATGTAATGAATGCACCCTGCAGTGTTTAAACCCGATGTCACCATGACTCTCACCTAAAGACTGTAGCCATTTTCCTTCTAACTCCCGTCAAATAGAAACAAGTACATAGTATTTGTTGTATGCCATAGAAGTGGAACCAACCATAGCTGGCCCTCCAATGGGTTTTCAGAGACAATTAATCACACAGGAGGAGACTGCTCATCCTTCTCCAGCAGAACAGTTGGTGGATTTGAACTGAGTGCCTTCAGCATTGCAGTGAAGCTTCTTATTATTAGGCCACCAGAGCTCCCTGCAACAGTGTTGCTGTTAATTGTTTTTTGTTATTATATGCTTTCCCGTGAAGTATGACTCATAGCAAACCTATGAACAAGAGCTCTGAACCCTGCCCTATCCTGGGCCGATTTCACTATCTCTGACACACCTGTTCCCATCGCCACAGTCATTCTGTCAATCCATCTCATCCTCTCCCACACCAGCCTTCTACCCTTTCAAGCATGATGCCCTTCTCCAAGGATTGGTCCCTCTTGGCAACACGTCCAAAGTATGTGAGTTGGGGGAGCTCTGGTGGCCTAGTGGCAAGAACCAGAGCTGCAATCCCAAAGGCACATGGTTCGAATCCACCAGATGCTCCAATGGAAAAGGAGGGACAATCTTCTCCTGTTTCAGTCGGATCTGATTCAACGGTACACAACAACAATAACAGCAAAACAAAACAAAGTATGTGAGTCAGAGCTTCAAAATCATTGCCTCCAAGGAGCAACATGGTTTCAGCTGATCTGTTTATTTTCTTGTTCAATATTCTTCTCCAGCACCACAACTCAAAGACATCAATTCTTCTTCTGGCATCCTTAGTCAATGTCCAGCTCTCAAATGCATAACAAGCTGTTGAGAAGACCATGGCCTGGATCAGGTACACCTTAGACTCTAGTCTGACATCATTGCCCCTGAGCACTTTGGAGAGGTCCGTGACAGCAGACTTTCCTAACGCAGCTCATCTTTTGATTTCCTGACTGCTGGTGCCGAGAGTGAAACCATGCAAGGTTTATGGATCACTAAGGTAGGGACTGTTTGGTTTTGCCATTCCACTATGTTCAAATGAGCCGTTCAAGAGGCCAAAAGGGGGAATCTCACCTCTCACTTCCACAAAGAAAGAAGAGACAGAAATGTGAGTGTGTCTTTTGGATCTGAGATCTCTGTGCTAAAACTGCCTCAATCAGGGAGCTGTAACACTGGAGAGATAGCGGAAGGTGGTATGAGGTGGCGGCAGAACCAGGAGACCAGCTTGGAAGGCAGCAGTGGACCCATCTGGAAAGGAGACTTGGTGGAGGTGAGGGTCTGCCTCTAGGAACTGGCAGGGGGAGCAACATTTGCTGACCTTTGGAGCAACAGCCTAGAAGCTTCAGGCCTGCTTTCTAGTGGAGTGGGGTGAACTGGACACATAAACAGCAGGGCTAAATATCTTTGAAACACTGGCTTAATCAGGGCATAGGCCTAGACTATGAGGCCAACTGGCCAGAGAGAGGTCTACTTTCAGGTATAACTGAGGAGAGAGGCTATCCTGAGTGAATATTCCTGAGCCTGCACTGTAACCTGTTACTTCCTAATAAGTGTGGTCTATGATTTCTTCTTAGTCATTGCAATAAATTACAAAATCTAGCGGAGAAGTAGAAAGCATGGTGGGAGGGACAGTCGGTGTCAGAATTTGTAAAAAGGTAGGAGGGTGGAAGCATGTTTTGACCTCAGAGGAATCACTCTTGGGTACTTGATGTTGAGAATATTGATGATGATTATTTCCCCTTCAGAAAGTTAGAGCAGGTCAGTGCTCCACGCAGATAACTGTAAATAATAGTTTCTACCTCATGTTGTTGCTGTTAGGTGCCGCTGAGTCAAGTATGACCCATAGCGGCCTTATGAACAACAGATCTAAAACCTGTCCTATCCTGTGCCATCTTCACACTTCCTGACACACTAGAGCCCATTGCTGTAGTTACCATGTCAATCCACCTGGTTGAGGATTTTCCTCTCCTTCACTGACCTTTCCAAACAAGGTGTCCCTCTCGAAGGAATAGCCTCCCCTACCAACATGCCTGAAGTATGTGTGTGAGTTGAAGCTTTATCACCTTTGCCTCTAGGGAGCACTCTGGTTTCACTTTCTCCAAGACACGGCTCTTCTTTTGACTATCCATGGCATGTTCAGTACTCTTCTTTAATACCACAACTCAAAGGCATCAATTCTTCTTCTGTTATCCTTATTTATTGTCCAGCTCTCAGCTACATAGTGATTGAAAAAATCATGGCCTGAATCAGACACACCTTAGTCCTCAAAGTGACATCATTGCTCCTCAATAATTTGAAGAGGTCTCTGACTGCACTTTCCCAAAGTGTCTTCTGATTTCTTGACAGCTGATACCAATAGTGTTAACTGTAGATCCAAGTAAGATGAAGTTGTTGAGAGTTTCAATCTTTTCTCCAGTGTTCCATATTTTTGTTTGGTGGAGCTTCCACCTTAAGATAGGTTTGTAAGCAAGGGGGGGCATCCACTTCCTAAACATGTCTCTGTAAACTCTGTGAACTTTGAGAAACAATTGTATCCAAAGGCTTCAGGTCTTACGTTCATAGGGTCACTAGGAGTTGTGCTTGACTAGATGGCACTTCACAACAATAACAAACAACTATTCCATCTATAATGATGTTGTTGCCTATTGGTCCAATGGTGAAAGAAAGAATCGTCTAAAATGAATATGTGATTAGGCATTGTATGTACAATAATAGACAAGAATAAGAGATGTATCATCACCAAGAGGACTGGGGGTGGGGGGAAGAAAGTAATTATGCTTCAATAAATGAATATTTAAAAATAAAGTGAACTGGAGGAGGTGGAATGGAAGGTGAGGGAGCGAAATGTGCAACAACAAATGAATGAAAATCTGACTTCTTTGTAAATGTTCGTTAACATCACAATTAAAATTTTATTTGAAAAAAGAACTTGTATTTTCTTGACACTGAAATGCAATCCATATTGAAAGCTGTATTCTTTGATCTTCTGCAACAAGATTCCACCTCATCAAATTGGGATAAACATGTAATTCTATTTCAACTGCTTATAATAATCACTCAGTAAACATCAGTTAATTTTGTTATCCTTACATGGACAAATTAAACCCAATTTAGGCAATCATTGGATGATACAAACCAAATAAATGCATGATAGCAGTGATGAGAAAGGGATTGGGGTCATAAAGTTAACCAGACTGCCCACTTCAGTGCTCCCATGTACCAGGTCAACATCCAGTGAGCCTTGCTAAGAAGACACAGTTTCTTTGAAGATTCTTAAATACAACCCTTCTTACTCCTCAAGACTAAAGAGTTCTTTCAGGTTCCTCTCCATCACGACCACCAGCTACTAGCTAACTTTCCATGGTGTATTGAACTTATTTGTTCAGCATCTGCTTCCCACATGAACTTGTGAGCTTCTCCAAGGCAGACCTCATTCATCTTTATTTCCCCAGGGCCTAGTACAGGGCCTGGTTCATGGCTGGGATTCAACAAAAGCTAGCTGAATTGGATTAAGAATGAAATTTTAAAGTAACTAAATTCTTGGCTAAGTCTCCATGCTACCAGTATAAGTTATTTCATTGATTTTTGTTCACTAGGCTGGCCTGTAACTGGCGTTGTAGAAAACCAGCCTTTGTCTTGGAACTTTGAACTATTTAACACACATAAAACACATCTGCAGACTGAAACACTCAAACAAAAGAGGTCCGTGGCCTTTACCCCATGTGGTTCTTTTGTGGGGGATAACTATAGTAAAAGTTGGCATTCGTCTTTCCAAATGCAAAGCAGGAACAAGAGATGTTAGAGGAGGCATTTTTAAAACTAGGTAGCACTGAAGTGAAAAGGGGAAAAAATGCCTTTTGAGTAAGATGAGCCCACATATCCTCTGTGCAAAGGGGTTAATAAAATAGAACCCGCATCCTCCTGAGGGCAATATTACAACACACCCTTGCCATAGCAGAAATGGCACACTCTTTTCAAAGAGAACAACAGAATAAAAGTTGCCAGAGCTGAATGTCACAAAAGCAATGAGGGAAGAGTGGCAGGCAGGCTCCAATGAAGACCTGAACGTTGGGTTTCAACGCAGAGGAGTTTCTGGGAACAGGATGTGCACTAGGTCACAAAGACAAGTGAAAACATTTGAGGAATTTTTAAAAAGCCAATCAATAGATACTTAGGAAAGTGCACTCTGGTTGAGATAAGGTCATGCCAAAAAAATCTATTCCATTAAAACAAATATTTACTAAAAGGGGTGTTCCTAATGGTACTTGTTCCAAGTTCAGAGCGCATCAATTAAAGAGATGGGGCAGAGAAGTACTTTGGATGCTGAGGTCTGAGGGCCTCAGTTCCTGACTTTACTGAACAAAACCTGGCTTCTGAGCAAGCTGGTCATTCTGGGAACCATGGTCAGGTGTCTGCGGCACCATGGGTAGAGGTGGGCTACTTCACAGCTTTTATGCCTTCTCCACTTCCTGCTTTGAACTAAGTGGCTTTATTCCCAATTCCCCACACAGCTGATAAAGGGGTTGAAGAACCAGAGGCCCGCACCTGAGACCCCGCTCCAGTAAGAGAAGTTCCCAGACGTCTCCCAGCATTCTTGGTAACCCAGATGCTCGGGTTCCGCCTCTGCCTGGGTAATTCAGTCATGCCCTAAAGGCCCGAAGAACATGCTCCTCTTTGCTCCCCACTGCGTCCACCCCACAGACAGTTGTCCTACTTGCTTCTACACAATTAGTTGGCACAATGGGGTCCTCACGCAGGAAAGAGAAGCCACCCCCAAATCTCATTATTATCATTGCTGCTGTCATTACAGCTGCACTGGACCATAAAGGAGTGTCACTGTGCAGCCTTCAAACTTCAGATCTGCACAGGGACAGACCACAATTACGGGAGAGGATGGACGGAGAGACTGTCAGAACTTTTGTACCAAGCTGCCTTCCTGGCCACTCTAGTTCATGACAGGGGCTAAACAGGCCCCTTCAGACCTCAGACATCACACTTCATACGTCACCGTCTTGGGATGATCTTACGTGGCCAATCTACTAAAATCTAGAACACGGTGGTACCTTGCCACCATGCTGACTTCAACTCATGGAGCCATCCCAAGATTCCAAGGTTACTCCCTACTCTTACGACATTGATCACAGCTAATAAGGTCTCCAGTGTACCTTGTGTTTGCGTCCTCAGTATTCTCTCACTAGAATGATGTCCATGAGGGATCTGGCTCTGTTTTGCTTACTGCTGGTACTTAGAACCGTGTCTGACACATATAACCTTGGAGTAGGCCCAGGAACATGGTGGTCTCCAAGCACAACAGAAAACACTGCCCAAGCCTTTGCCATCCTCGTGATCAGCTGTGGGTCAGACAACTGTGATTCACAGGCTAATATTCAGAAGTGGAGCGTCAAGCCTTTATTCCTCTTCTGCTTTAGTCTGGAAGCCCCAGTGAACCCAGTTGAGCATCCCGTGACAGGTAGACGGTGCCTGCATTAGAAGTGCACTGGACAGAAACAGAACCCACATTCGCCACAATGAAAACAGAATTCTACCACTGAGCCGTATGTCCCTGAGGCAACTCACAGAAACCTTATGAATCACAAATATGAGCCGTGCCCTATCCAGTGCCATCCTTACAATCTGTGAAATGCTCAAGCCCATGATTACAACTACTGTGTCCTTTCAAGATGTGACATATACTTCTTCTTCCTCATGTTGTATATTATGTATGGAGTTGGAACCGATTCAAAGCTGACCCTCCAGCAGATTTTCAGAGGCAGTAAATTGCATGGGAGGAGAATGCCCACCTTTCTCCCATTAGCAGCTTGTAGATTTGAACCTTGTGCCTTGGGGATGGTAGTGCCATTATCACCACCAGAGCTTTCCTGGCATATACTGGACAATAAATATTTGTTGAAAGAATGAGTCTATGCAATGCTTAAGTGCTCATGATAGAAGTTTCTATAACCTATGTCAGCATGGATCCACTATTTTTTCTTATGGATATCAGTCACCCATGAAGGGTCCATTTGTCCCAGGCTCTCCCCTCTCCTCCCACTGACAGATGGTATCATGTTCCATATTTGCTTCTCTTCCCTTTTCATGAGAAATAGGGAAAAGTACCTGCTTGGGAGTTATAGCTAAGCTTAGATTTGAATTCTGCTTTAACTATCTATGTAGTCTGTGATAGGCAGGACAATGGTCTCCTAAAGATGTTCCTTGGTACCAGCAGTTAGGAGATCAGGAGAAGTATTACACTGGGAAAGGCTACAGTCAAGGACCTCTCCAAATTATGGAGGAGCAATGATGTCACTTTGAGGACTAAGATGCATCTGATTCAGCCCATGTGCTTTTCATTCACTTGCTATGCATCTGAGAGTTGGACAATGAATAAGGATAACAGAAGAATAATTGATGCTTTTGAGTTATGATGCTGGAGAAGAGTACTGAATATCCCATGGACTGTCAAAAGAACACACAGGTACGTCCGAAAGAAGGTACAATCAGAGTGTTCCTTGGAGGCAAAAATCATAGACCTTCATCTCACATACACTGGGCATATTGCTAAGAGAGGGTTTTCCTTGGAGAAGGACATCATGCTTGGAAAGGTGGAGGGTCAGCTAAAGAGAGGTAGCCCCTCAAACAGATGGACTGACATAGTGACTGCAGCAATGGGCTCAAGTATGTCAGAGTTCGTGAGGACGGGACAAGGTAGGACGAGCTGAGAGCTGCTGTTCATAGGGTTGCTCAGCAGCATCTAAACACGACAACATCAACAAGCATGTCTACATCCTAATCCTTGGGATCTGTGACTCTGTTACCTGATGTGGCAAATGGAGCTTCACAGATTTGATTACGTTAAAGACCCTGAGATGAGGAGATTGGCCGGGATTATCCAGCCAGACCTGCTGTAATCACAAGGGTGAAAGAGGAATCAGGGAAGGAGACACCGACAGTGGAAACAGGGGTCAGCATCAAAGAGACCGGAAGATGCTGTGCTGTTGGCGTTGAAGGTGGAGCGAGGGGTCATGAGCTATTGTGGACCGAACTGTATCCTTCTAAAATACATGTTGGCTTGGCAGGACCATGATTCTCAGTGCTCGGACCTAATGATGTAATGTGTCATTATATAATGATCCCCATGATCTGATACACCAATCAGTTGTAAGAGGATTAAGGGTAGGTTGCAATACCTTTAATCCCATCATAGCCTGCTCAAGCTCCGAGGCCTGATTTTAACACCATCTCGTCTGTGAGGCCTTTCCCAGCCCCAGAGACACCCCATGACTCCCTCCTCTAGGATCCCACCATAATAACAGCTAACATCGCTACAGGGCTTGTTAGGAGTCCAGGACTTTACCTGCATTATCTCATTTAATCCGCTCAGCAACCCTGTTTTGACACGTTCATTAACCCTGCTTTACAAAAGCGAGATTTGGTACAGAGAAGAGAAACTTGCTGGTTATACAAAAGCCGGGATTTGATCTCAAGCAAGCTGTCCCTGTTCTTTTTCACCCCTGATGCGTCCCAACCAAACACGCTATTCCTGCAACAATTCTGTCCATCTGGTCATCCAAACCAGATGGCCAGACTCCTTCTCCTAGGACCTCGTCACCAAGGTCACCTCACTGCTGGTGAAAGCGTGCTCACTCACCCCAATGCCCTCTCTGAACCTCCACTGTAGCAGGCCCCACTCAGCATCCTTCTCCTCCACTTGTAGGTTCCTGTTCTCAGGGCTCCAACCTAAGACTTATTGCCACAGCTGAGGACTCAGGAAGAATCCGGGATATGCTTGACTCCCATCTCTTAATTTTCTGTGTGAGGACTGAGATCAAGGGAGTAAGAATACATCTTCCAGAAAAACTGTGGCCACCTTGGTGTTGTATTTTTCATTTTATGACCCTATTTTTAGTGTGTCACACTCAAGGGGGGAGTCAATGAATCACCTGGTCCTGTCAATTCTATCTTCCAGGTAGCTCTTAAATCCACCCACTTCTTTCCATCTCTACACTATTACTCTGCTTCGGTCCCCAGTCTCTTGCTGGTTTACAACCACCTTCTCACTGATATGCTGGCTTCCAGCAGTGTGCCCTCCATTCCATCCTGCCCTGCAGGGCGCTTGTCCTAAAACACACCCCTGGTCTTCCCTATAACATCTTCGCAAGGTCCTCCCCATGAAGCCCACGTTCTTTAGCACTTCTCATCTGCCTTGGCTACCGTGACACCCTCCTCTCGCAGCCTTGCTGTCCTGGCCATGCCATCACCTTGTCCACACGGAGTGTCAGGCTGTGCTCTCCAATAGCTCTTCACCCAGTGTCTCTGCCTTCTCTTTACTAAGCCTTCCCTCATCCTTTCAGTTTGTATTCAGTTGTCCATTTGTTTGTTTTTATGTCTTCCTGTGGACCCTATACTCCCTCTTTGCTAGCCCTGGTGGTTGTTGTTGTGGGAGCTCACATCAGCCCCTACTCAGCTCATCATGACCCCATACACAACAGGGTTGAGCTATTATGATTCTGTGGAGAAACTAGGGGCTGATTTTTGGAAATAGACCAGGCCTTCCTTTCTAGTCCCTGATAGGCCAGAAACTCGGCTTAAATCTGGTTAACATCATCGCAACATGCAAGCCTCCACTGACAGAGGTGTGACCATTGTGCTTGGAGTGCACTGGAGACTGGACCTGAGTCTCTTCCATTGAAGGTGAGAATTTCATCTTTAAACTATCACTGTTTCAATGTGGATCATATCTCAGCACTGATGCAACAAAATCTTCACCGCTAGACCAACAAGCAACTTCATGATAGATGGAGAAAAGACTGAGGTTGTCAAGGATTTCATTTTACTTTCATCCACAACAAATATCCATGGTGGTAATAGTCAAGAAATCAAAAAATGTGCTACACTGCGCAAAAATTTGTTGTCAAGGAAAATCCTCTCCAAAGTGCTAATGAGCAGTTACATCAGTTTAAAGACTAAGGTGCATCTAATGCAAGCCATGATGTTTTCAATTGCTTTCTATGCTTCTTAAAGTTGGACAGTGAAGGATGATAGAAGAATCAAGACCTTTGAACGGTGGCATTGGAGAAGAGGACTGAATATGTCATGGATTGGCAAAAGAAAAAACACATCTGTCTTGGAGGAAAAGCACCCAGGGTGCTCCTTACAGGCAAGGATGGTGGTTCTCTATCAGATATTTTGGGCAGGCTGTGATGAGGGGCCAGTTCTTGCAAAAAAGACATCCTGCGGGGAAAGGCAGAAGGTCAGCAAATAAGAGGATGACACGAAAGACGGAGTGACAGAGTGACTGTAACAAATGGGCTAGAATATGGCAGGAATCATGCCAATGGTACAGGACAAGGCAATATTTAGATCCGTTGTTCACAGGGTCACTATGAAACACGGTTGACTCAAAGGCATCCAGCAACTGCTGAGAGACGTGGCTACGTGGCTTGCTTTGCCAATGACGTATCAGCAAACATGATGTGGGCTAAGGCTCCAAATGTGGAGGCTAGTTTAGCTAGCTCTCCTGTGCTTCTGCCTCTTCCTTGAGAAGAGGATGTGCAGGATGAGAGGCAGGTGAAATCAACCTGATCTCAACCTACAGCTTCACATAGAGCCTTCCAGCTGACAGATAGATCCCTGAGCAAGAAAAACAAATGTAAAGAAATTCCCATTCCCGTAAGCCAGGAAACACTTGGGGGTAGTTTGTTGCACAACATTTTTGGAGCAGAAATCTGACTGATACACTTGCTTATATCCCTCACTAGACCACAAGTCCGACTTTGGTAAAAAAAAAAAATTGTATCTCCAGCATCTCACATTGCATTTTAGTAGGAGTACAGTGGAATCTCTGAGTGATGCAATTAATGCATTTAGCCGCTAATGGAAAGGCTGGAGGATTGGATCCACTAAAATGTATCTTGAAAGATGTCTGGTGATCAACTTTTGAAAAATTAACCACTGAAGGATCTATATCTACGGGGTCTATGGTTCTACGCTAACACACTTAGACAGTGCTGGCAATGTCGTCCGCAGGGAGTTGCACTGCTAAGTCAAAGGCTGCAATTCTCTGGTGGTTCAAATGCACCGCTTTCACCTCAGCAGAAAGATGGGTACTCTCTCATGCAAAAACTTGATGGAGGGTCTGCAGGGAGTTCGTACCATTATCCAATGAGTTTAAGTTTCTAAGACACATAGGTTCACATAAATTGAGATTAGCTCCCCTGCAGCTGCCTAAGTACTCAATAAATACATGTTGGTTGAAATTATATGGAATTAATGAATGTTGTTGACTATTGATGGCTTTGCCTCTCTTGTTAGCATGTCAGTTTCTTCAGGCCAAGAATGGCATCTGATTTCTCTCAATAGCACCTGGCTATCTCACTTCCCACGCTGGGCTCTTGGTAAGCACTCAATAAATATTTGTTGAAATTTATTTAATTGAATTTTGTGGGCTGGCTTGTGAATCAATCCTTAATTTATGACATTGTTTCTAGGGGGTGCGGGGGGTGGGAATGTATCCCGGGTGCCAAACAAACTTGCAAATGAACTTTTGGAACCTCACCCGTTCATTGGTTCAGGATTGCCAGTTTTGTGGAAATCCATAACTGAACACATGTGTTAAGCTTCGCAATATGGGAAAAACTGAGAAACTGCTTCCAAACCCAAGATATTCAGCCTGCAAAAATTCACTTTCCACCCACACAGGCAAATTCAGCACAGGTTGGATGGTTGGATTTGAGGTTCCAACAATAAAATAGTAGACTTTTTTGAGCTCATTGTTTATCTAATTGCTTTTTATCTGCTCATACTAGATGCCTATTCTTAACCTCTGATCAAAAGGGACGTCTGGAGAATTTACTTGCCTCCCCCCGACCCATCCACTTTCAAGACACGTATACAAGGAAACTCAACCTTCTCAACAAAGAAAATAAATTCCTTTTTTTTTCTAAATAAATCTGTGACATTTAAAATAAACACAGTGGGATGCTCTACAGTTATAAGAAAACATTCCCCTTTAGAATTCCTAATTTTGAACGGTACTTGGAACTTACCATGAGTCACAGATCCAAGGCTTGGTTTCAGTTCATCTGAAGCCAGAACCAAGCCAGTTTCAAACCAAGTGGTCTCACATGGCTGTGAAGGCCATCAATCTTCGACTTTGGAATAATCTATGATACTTATAAAGCACAAACCTCAGACTGCCATTGGGAGTGTTTCTCATT
Source organism: Elephantulus edwardii (assembly GCF_000299155.1). Lineage (NCBI taxonomy): Eukaryota > Metazoa > Chordata > Mammalia > Macroscelidea > Macroscelididae > Elephantulus > Elephantulus edwardii. Next base: position 492,853 of record NW_006399981.1, read on the forward strand.
CAGTTTACTCCTTGTATTTGACCTTTTTTTTTTTCTTTTAGCATAGACTATATATCAAGGAAGCCAATCCAAAGGCAGGCAGTTCAAATTCACTCATTGTTCCACAGGAAAAAGGGGAGCAAACTCATCCTGTGCAATTTACAGCCTCTGAAACCCTGTGGAGCGTCATACATGCATTGGTTTCGACTTAGTGGCACACAACAGTGCCAGGCACTTTCTAGATTCTGAAGATACAGTAATGAACAAGATAGACAAGGTCTCTATTCCCACAGAATTTATATTTCAACTAAAATAAAATCATTAAAGACAATGATGGGTCCATGAAGAAAATAAATCAGAGTTTTCATTGTGAATGAACTGGGAACTGCTTAAAACTGTATAATCAGATGAAGACGTGTGGGTTAGGTCCTGGTGGAAAAGAGACAGTCATCCATGAAAAGACCCGGAAAACATTCTAGACTGAGGGAATAGCAAGTGCAAAGGCCCTGCGGCAGGAACAAATTTGGCATATCCGTAGGTCAGAAAGAACGCTAGTGTGGTATAAGTAAGATGAAGAAGGAAAAGAGTGGCCTGCAATAGTTTCGTCAAGGTAATGATGAGCTAGATTACATAAAACATTGCATGCCATGACCACTGCTTGATTTTTAAGTTAGAAAGGATGTGTTGTGATATTGATATTTGAAGGCTTACTATTTGGGAGAGGAGTGGGGCAGGGTGAGAGAGCAAGAGCTGATCAGGGGAACACAATGAGTAAGCATTCGGAGAAAGCGTCACCGTGCCACAGCTTATGTTCTCAACTTCTTTCCAACTACTCTTTCATCTTCTTGCTTTTACTGAAACCTAGCCCTTTACCTGAAGGACAGAGCTTCATCTCAAGAGTGAACTGCTTCCCCGCTCTAAACAGAGACTGCCTGTTCACTTCACACTGTTTCTTCCAGATAATGAGTCTTCTTATCAAATTTGCTCAGCTTTGAAGCTCATATCACTAGACAAAATCCCTTTGGTGCCAACATCCCCAGATTTCTCCATCATTTACCCTTGTCTTGAATATCGAGTTCCTTCACTCTCACGACCACTGTCCTTGGTGAGTTCAACGTTCACAGAGATGACTGATATCATGCTCTGACAACTCAGTCCCTTAGCACTCCATCCTACTTCAGAAACACATTCAAACTCTACATCTTGTCATTACCAATAACTTCACTCCTTCCATGACCTCAAACTCGAATCCTCTATTCCCAACTGGACAATGACTACGAATGACAGGAGAAGAACTGATGCTTTTGAGTTGTGGTGCTGGAGAAGAGTGTTGAATACTCCACGAGCTGTCAAAAGAACAAGCAGATGTGTCTTGGTGAAAGTGCAGCCAAAGAGCTCTCTGGAGGCAAAGCTTCGTCTTTCATACTTTGGACGTGTAGCTGGGTGCGGCTATTCCTTGGAAAGGGACATCCTGCAAGGAAAGATGGAGGGTCACTGAAGAAGAAGACTTACTGAGGTGTACTGACACAGTGACTTCAGCAAAGGGCTCTAGACTGTCAGAGATGATGAGGATGACACAGGATAGCTATCCACAGGGAGGCCATGAGTTGTACTCAACTCCACAGCACCTAAGAAAAACATAACTCCCAACTGTTTTCTCCTTCTTCTCCACTTTCTCAGCTTGAGCACTTCTTAAACATAAGCACTACCTCCAATGCACTGATTCTACCATCTTTTCACATCCCCTCATGGCCCTCCTTCTCTCTTTCTCCAGCCTAAAGCCAAAGGTCTATTATTAAGATGATCATAAAGTCAATGTCAACATGCATGTCAGTTCCCTCACCTCTCTTTCCTCTCCTGATATATTTCTTGGAAAAACTCTCCAACCTCCTCAGAAAGTTCACTCTGCCTCATGAAAACCCTACGTTTGTCAGAACAGAATTGTGCTCCACAGAGTTTCCAGTGGCTGAATTCTTGGAGGTTAAGATGCCAGGCTTTTCTTCCAAGTTGCCTCTGTGTGGACTCAAACTTTCTACCATTTGCTCAGCCGTGGAACATGTTAAGCCTCTATACCACCCAGGGACTCCAGCAAAACATGACCTCTGGTTATACTCAACCTTCTCGTACTGTCTGCCTAAACTAACAGAGCTGACCATGGCAGAAGAAAAGCAAAATCATGCTTACTGTTCTCACTTTAAGGCAAGATTAGTAACCCCCTTGTGAGCTCAATCCTGCCAGGCAATTACCCTGGTCAGTTCTCTCTCCCACTCTCATATTTCACCTCTCTCTCTGTCCTTAAACTTTCAATCCTCCCTCCCCACTTCACTCTCACTGTGCCTCAAATCACTGGAAACAGTCATAAGCAATATGAAAAGGCATGTAAAGCCGCCCATTCCTTATCTGGCTCCCAGCCCGTGTTCTTCACTTTCTCCCTGTTACTAAGAATGACATGCACATGCTCCTTTCTGAGGCTGCCCTCCCTGCTGGCTCATATTTTCTTTCCTCTGCTGAAAGACAACACCCCCCAATCCTCTCTTCTCTCTCCTGCATCATCAGTTTCTGCCGCTCCGTTGGAACCTTCCCAGTAACATAAACACACACTGTCATTCTGCATGTCTTGATGCATCTCTGGACTCCACTTGCTCCTCCAACATCTGTGCCTTTTTTCCATTGTCTTTCTCAGCAACACTCCTCTCAAGAGTTGTCTCCACACTTTCTTCTTCTCTTTCCATTGCTTCTTCCCCTCACTCTTTTCTGTGTTTTTTAAAAATTCATTTTAATGAAAGTTTACAGAGACTTTGGATTTCCATTCATTCATTGTTGCACTTTTCTCCCCCCCTCTGCCCCTCCCCCATTCCCTCTTTTTGAAAAATCAAAGAAAAATTCTTTCATTGTTATACAATCCCTCCCCCCAGGTCCACTCCACTGTGCAGCCTTTGTTCTGGACTCCTGTCATGAAAATAATACCTAATCACATATCCCTTTTAAACTGTTCTCGCCCTCATCTGTTTCAATGCAGTATACATAATTTATCCCATCTTTCTCAGTCTCTCCCTGACCCTGCTGTCAGTCCTGTTTTACAACAGTGGCACTATGCAGTATTTGTCCTTCTGTGACTGAGATATCTCACTCAGCATAATATCCTCCAGGGTCACCCATTTTGAATAATATTGCATGAGTTCCTTGTTTTTCAGTGCAGTGTAGTATTCCATTGTGTGAATATACCACAGCTTCTCTATCCATTTGTTTGTTGATGGGTCTCCATTGCTTCTTGTGGCTTTAGCACCATTCCACATCCCTGCCTTTGTCATGCTCATCAATGACCACTGGCTCACCAGTTAGTTAATCACTTCTCTGCTTCTCTGGCTTGATCCCTCAAGCAGCATCTGGCCCAGCAGCTTCCTGGAAACCATCTTCTCCAGGTCTTTTCTTCCCTTCCTAGCTGCCCTCTGTGTTTCTCTATTTCTTCTTTCTCCATTTGAACTCCCTTAACACAGCAGCACCTTAATGCTCAGTGTTCAAACGTCTTCCTTTCTCAATGTACAGACTCATGTAAACACTCCCTTGTCCAGTTCTAAATTTCCAGAAGTGCTATCTAAACACTGCCGTGCTGGATAGGTTTGAGCAAAACAGAGCTTCCAGATTAAGACTCATTATGGGAAAAAGTCCACTTATAAAGCTCTGCCAGTGAAAACCTACAGATCAAAACAGAACCTACTGTCTGTGCAGTGATAGAAAATGAGCCCCCCAAGTCGGAAGGTGCTATACAATGGCTGTAATGATCGACTCAGATATGCCAGTGATGATGAAGGTGATGCAGAAATGGGTAACTTTTACACAAGGCTGTTTTACGTAGGGTTCCCATGAGTCAGAGTTGACCCAACGGTAACTAACTACAATAAATACTGCAGTTGTCAGTTCATGTCATCAGCGAGTATATCACCCATGAATCCTACACTTGCACTGATCAATACAGTAGCTATAAGGTAAATATGGCTAATTAATCACCACTATTGGAACTGACCTGATGACAGTGGGTCAGGGACCTCTCTAGTACTGAAGAGCAATGATGTCAGTCTAGAGATTAAGGTGCACCTGATCCAGGCCATAATTCTCAAAATTACTTGCTATGTATCAGAGAGCTGGACAATGACTAGGGATAACAGAAGAGAAATTGATCCCTTTGAGTTGTGGTGCTGGAGAGGAGTATTGAGCATATCATGCACTGCCAAGAGAGCAGATAGGTCTGTCTCAGAGAAGGGGAAGCCAGGTTTCTCCTTAGAAGCAAGGATGTGTAGGCTCTGTTTCACATACTTTGGGCACATGGCCAGGAGGGACCAGTCCTTGGAGAAAGACATCATGCTTGGAAGGGTGTAGGGACAGCACAGGAAAAGAATATCCTGAATGAGATGGATTGACATGGTAACTGGGACAATGGGATTCAGTATGTCTGAGTCAGAGAGACTGGCTCAGAGTAGGGCAGGGTAAAGAGCTATTGTACATAAAATCAGTATGAGTGGAAGGTGACTTGATGGCACAAAACAATCATTATTACTAAGGAGGGCTGGTGGCACAATGGTAAAGGACTTGGTCAATTTGACCAAAAGGTCAGTGGTTCAAATCTACCAGCTGCTTGAGGGGGGATGAAAAAACCCTCAACCTTGCACTTTTGCCCAGGTAAAGATTACAGCCTAGGTAGACTTATGGGGGTTCCTCGTCTGTCTTAACGGGTTGGAACTGATACAATGGCATACAACAACCACCGTCACCACCACTACCATCATCGCCACAGTCACTACAACGATTGCTGACTTCACTGCAGTGTGTAATACTATAAATACAGACAGGGAACCTACATAAATGGAATACATCTGAACAATTAGGGCAAAACTTCTGGGTGGAGGGCGGGGGCATGTGGAACAATAAGCGCTTCCCATGATCAGGTAATTTCTCAAATTCTAATCTTGGGTAAGCGACAAGAAGAAAACGTTTCTACCCAATTACAATTATTCATGAGCATTTTCCTGGCCCTGCTTCTTTTGTCTGCCAGGGATTCTGACGGCAACAACCCGGTAAGGAAGTGCAGCGAAGGCAAGGACAATTATGCATCTTGCTGCCTCTTAGATTTGACTTCCTTCGTGAACTCTTAATTAATCCCACTCCCATATTTGTATTTTGTTTTCTGAACCTCTTGGCTATATCGTATTTACCCCTTTCTCCATTATTGCACTTGACTTCCTCCCTGGCATGCTCCCCAGTTCTCTTCTTAGTCCCCAAACTGCCCCTCATTCAGCCTTCAGCTTCCTTCCACCTGCTCTTTCTCATCCTTTTTCACCTTTAAAAACTGAAAACACCAAACTGACAGACACTGTTATGTTTTGCTTTTTTTCCCTCCCTCTTTCCTGCCTGAGCCGCAGCTAAGGCTCTCTCTCCTTGCTTCTATAGCAAGAGCAGAGAGTACTGGGTTACCATGGCAACAGCGAATCCAACCAGGCTGGTCCCAGCGATGCTAAGAACTGCTATGGCTATGGCGAGGCAGCCGATACAAGTCATCGCTATGCCTAGATGGGTCAGGCACGTGGTAACAGAAGACCAGGCTGGGCAGATTCTGTCCAGAGACTAAGACTGTACATCAGGCCTTCAGCCATACTGCTGTAAGGAGACAACACCATCAATTATAAAGCTTCCACGGAGCCAAAAGAATACATGACATTATGAGGATTCATTTGAAAAGGTTCAAACATCCCTATTCTTTTATCTTCTCTGAGAAAGAACCTCTTGCTGCTCGCTTGAGTTTTGGGGAATTCTAGAAATTAAAAGCAAAATGGATCCTCTTAATGTCACACCCCCATCCCCTCCTTTCCTGCTCCCCCTTAGGTAACCCTGGGTGGCCCAGGTCAAATGACGCTGTAGAATCGATACGGCTATAAACACCTCAGAGAATTCATTGGGATTACACAGAGATATATTTCAGACCGAGAAGAGATCTGTTCCCCAATGTAGTTGAAATGGATTGTTAAGTAGCGCAACAAGTGTTCCGTGCAGGAGACACTTTTGAAAACGCAGGCTCATGAGAAAGGATTTGGGAAATACCTTTGTAGAGGATGACACCAACCGCAGTGAGGGTCTGTCGCCGTTAAACACTCCACACAGGACGTGTGTTTACTGCAACGCGCAACACGAATTCTCCTCACCTAAAATTAAAGACAACAGTTGTTCACACAGAATTATAAGCAGCACCATGAAAACTACAACACCTTATCTGATGAAAGGCACATTTATCCACACGAACTCTTAATGCTCCTCTACTTATATTGGGCAAGAGTTCTCAAGTTCTAGGGTCCAGCGCAGCCGTGTAAGTCAGTTTCTGAAAGTTCCTATTCCCAGACTCTCTGTCACTCTCACTTAAGAAGCTCGGAATGAGGGTTGCAGAGTGGAGTATACTTGGGGTGGGGGTGGGGATGTGGAGGGCGGATTGTGTACCAATGAAGAAGTTTTTCTTTTGCTTTTCAAGGAGAGGAGCGAACTGGGGGTTGGGGTGGGGGTAGGTCAGTGGGGAGAAAAGTGCAACAATGAATGAATGGAATTCCAAAATCTCTGTAGATGATAATTGAAATTAATAATAATAATAATAAAAGAATAGTTAGAATTTTTTTAAAAAAGCACAGGCATGGGGCACAGCAATCAGTATATTCAAGAGCTCATTCAGGTTGAATGTGGTGTGCGCTCAGGTGCCTGACCTGCTGACAATGTCAGAGGAGGTCATGCAATCAGGCCATCTGATTTGCATATAGAAATGGCCAACGTATGGTCATGACACCTTGAGAATGAGCCTGGGAACGCAAGAAGCCAACCCCAGGGGTGTTAGCCTGGCATTGGCATGACATTGTGGTATGAGGAGTAGCAGGAAGGACACCCTCTGTCCGGCTGGTTTCGTCCCCTCATCTCCTGGCTTGCTTGTCCACACCCCATCCTCTTCTGGTTGTTGTTCATTGAGCGCCATTGAGTTGACTGTGACTCATATGACCTTATGAACAACAAATCTGAACGGTGTCATCCTCATCATCTCTGATATGCTCGAGCCCACTGGGGCAGTCACTGTGTCAATCCACTTTGTTGAGTGTCTTCCACTTTTTCTCTGACCTTCTAACTTTCCAAGCATGATGGCCTTTCTCAAGGACTGACGCCTCCTAATGACACAGCCCAAGTCTGTGAGATTAAGTTTCATTATCCTTGCCTTTAAGGAGCACCTTGATCACACTTGTCCTGGCGGCCACCCCCTCCACTTTTCTGCCCCAAGAACTTCCATTTCTTTTTGTCAGGAAACAGCAGCCCCCAGAGTTGGCCGCATGCTGGGCAGAGCCAGGCATGGAGGCTCTTTGCCAGTCAGTCAGCGAGGGCCTCAAACACGGTGGTGGGAGGCGTCTGAGCCTCACAAAGTGCCTTTAGCTGCAGGCAAAAATCACACAGCAAGTAGTAAGGACACTTGGGGGACTCATTATGCCAGAAAGTTGTACATACTAGAAAGAATACGTAACTTCTTACAAAGGTTAGGGAAACAGATCTAGAAGGGAGTTAGAAGGAAAGCAAAGAAGGACTTTCCCGGGGGGCATTCTTCAGTTCTACGTTGACTTCAGGGAGGATGACCACGTGGTTCCATCTCTCAGCCCTTGATGCTCTGACAGATGGATCAGGACGTTGCCGAAGCTGAGTCAGGCTAAAATCAACCAGGATGTGAGTAGCTGTAGCTCACAATTCAAAACTCAAACTTACTGCTGTGGTGTAGGAACCAAGCCACAGGTGACCCTCCAGTGAATTTCCAAGGCTGTAAATAACATGGGAGGAAGATGGCCCCTATTCACTTCCTCAAAGCCGCTGGGGGATTCGAACCACCAGGGAACCAAGACTCTTCTACTCACTGTTCCGTTCCCCCCAGAGAGGTTCCGGCAGACCACATACAAAGTTGTTTTGCTCTGCTTTTAATTCTAGAAATTTGAGTCTCATCATCTCTCTGAATTTGTTTCTAATCTGTAAAGCATTGATGGCAATGCTGACTTCACTGGGGTATGACAAACATTGTCAGGCATATACAAAACTCTTAAACATTGACTATTAATACTACACAGAAAAAAAAGTTTTCCATGGTCCCATAAACATATGACTCCTTAGACTAAACAGCTAGCTTCCTTAGCATGAGGAGTGGAGGGTGTCAAAATACGCTGAGCTCCAGGACGCTCTGGGAAGGGTTATCGTAACATCTGGTCCTTAGACCACTTTTGCTCAGAACAGCTCGTGGAATATGAGTCTCTAGGACATTCTTTGAGAACGACGACACAATGCATTTAAACATGCAAGCACATCACTTTATGTAACAGAGACAACACAATAAATAGTGCATTAGATTTGCTTTTCTCACTTAATAACACACTAGAGTGATTATTCCACATCAGCTCGTAGAACTCCACATGGTTATTTTTAATGGCCACATAGAGCAGCCTCTGAAGGATACTCTGTGGCTTAGTTTGACTGTCACTCTATCCCCAAGAGTTTAGGAAAGGATGTTCCTCAGGTTTTGCCTCTCTAGAGATTACACTGCGTGTGAATCCAGGGACAGCCAGAGGCTTACTAATAGGATTTGGCAGTGATTCTAAATGCAGGATACAGCAATAACTAGCTTTGACGCCTGGTCTGTAACTCTTCTCAAGATCCCAGGCTTTTCACCAGCGACCAGAACTTTCCACCTTCCAATAAATGGCTTGCTAATACTGGCCTAGTGGAAGGACGCTGTGCTACCAAGCTGAAGGTGGGTGATTGTCATCTGTGGCCCTCGGCCAGGTTCAAATTGTCTTACTGTCAAACATTCTCCTAGGTGGTATAGCACTGGTCTGTGTGTTGCTGTACAGAGGTAACTCGTGGTTCTGTGATGCTGAAGCCTGTGACAGTGATGTGCCAATCGTGGTATTGGGTACCCATGGTGGACAGTGTTGGCTGGAGCTTCCCGACTAAACCAAGCCTGGAAGCAGGAGCGACAGCCACTTCCAAAATGGCTTGCCTCCGAAAACTCTATGTACGAACAGTGTTCAGGTGTTCGTTCATAGGGTTGCTATGAGTCGTCTACGACTCGACGGCATTAAACAAGAAACAACAACAATACTGGTAACTCTTATCATGGTTCCCAGTCAGAGTCCTGGGCTCTAGGTGTGTATTTGTGTGTTCATAATAGTAGAAATGAGGGTTTGTGTGTTACCTGCAGTATTTAAAAAAGCCAAATGGACAAACCTAGCAGACTTAAGGAAACTTCAGTTTCTTTGCTTCTGGCTGGCGTTCTATCCACTGTGAGGGCCTACCATCTGTATACTAACTGGTCAGATGCGCCTTGATAAGGGAACCCCAGGAATGCAAATTGTGACAATATAGTCCTTTTGTTGGGCAAAGATCTTCCAAAACCAAGATTCATGGGGGAGGGGCGGATGGAGAGAGAAATACAATCAAAAGTGTTTAAATGGTGGCTTATGGTGGCCAAGAATATTCTGTTTGGCGAGGAAACAGTTTACAAAGGTAGGTAACGCAGAGATATAGGTATCTCAGTGTGGTAACTAACTCGCTGTTCAAGTGGCTAAAGGCAAAAGAATATAGCAACTTTGGAAACACCAGAGGCTATAGGATGCTTCCACACATACTCTGTGATTATTAAAACATGTGAAGTAGAATATGAAATAGAATAATAGCATATTCTCCACAGACTGAGAGGAAAAAAAATAGTAAGGGTGGGTTGAGGGCATCATCAGTTGCATCCATTCTGTAAGTCTTGGTTCTATTCTTTGCTAGGAGCACTGGTGGGGCAGTGAGTTAAATACTGCACTGCTAACTGAAAGTTCAGTGGTTGGAGTCCCATCAGCTGCTCTGAGGGAAAAAGATGGACAGTCTTCTCATATAAAGACTTAAAGCCTCAGAACCCTGAGGGAGGGGGGCTACTAAACCAGCTGTGGGTTGGGCTGCTCTTCAGGAGATTCTTCGCGTTGTGTAGCTCACATAGCCCTGGGTCTGAGCCAGCATGCCAGGATGCCGTTAGTTTTCACGACTTCGAGATTTGATCTCATCTAGCAGGAGCTTTAGTATCAGAAGAGGGTTTAAATTCTATCCCTGACCAGACCTAACTTATGTACAGTCTATTCTCACTATCTGTCATAATTCTGGCCTCTAAAGTCCCTTCAAACATTGGACCACTTTTCCTAGGCAAATACCGGGTAGGCCTTTGTGAGCCTCTGGTCACAACATTTTGATGAACACATATCCTTGTTTTATGTGTGTTTCTGGCTAAAGCCACTTTATTCAACACATATTGCTGATTCATTAACATTTAATTCACAACCAACAGTGCTCATGCCTGGCGGTGTTGTTGTTGATTGACTTTGAGTTGAGACCGACTCATAGGACTCTATGAACAAAAAGCCAGAAGTCCCTCTATAACTATCAACACTTATCAAAGTTCAGAGTTTCCAGAGGCATGTTATTTAGGAAGTGGATGCCACTCCTGCTTTCAAACCTGTCATAGTATGTTATTGCTGTTATATGCTATTGAGTTGCCTGTGATGTATAGCGACCCTATGTACAGCAGTTCTGAACCCTTTCCTATCCTGAGTCAGTTTCACTAATTCTGACACACCAACCCCCACTGCCCCAGTTACTGTACAATCCATCTCATTCGGGGTCTTCCTTTCCTATGCTGTCTGTCCACCCTTCCAAGCATGATGTTCTTCTCCAAGGACTGATTTCTCCTGGTTACATGCCCAAAGTAAGTGAGGTGGAGTTTCAAACTCCTAGCCTTCAAGGAGATACTTGGTTTCACCTTCTCCAAGACAGACCTATTTGTTTTCTTGGCAGTTCATGAAATGTTCAAGACTCTTCTCCAGCAGCACAATTTGAAGGCATCCATTCTTCTTCTGTCATTCTTAGTCATTGTCTAACTCTCTGAAGCATAAGAAGGAATTAAGAAAACCATGGTCTGGATTAGGTGCACCTTTGTATCTAGACTGACATCGTTGCTTTTCAGCACTCTGGAGAGGTCCATGACAGCAGACTTCCCCCAGTGCAATTTAGATTTCCTGACTGCTGGTGTTAAGAGTGTTGATTGTGGATCCGAGCAAGCTTCATCTAATGTAGATATTTTCTCTTTTAAGGCCTGTAGCCTTCTTGAGCATAAGACTACTTAGACAATACCCTAGCACTACATTTGGGGTTCGTTTTAAACAGGTCAATTACCAATAAAACCATAAAAAAAAAACCCAACACAAAAAAGCATGGCCTTAAATAGAAACAAAAAGGACACCTGTTTACAATAAAAGCGTTAAAATGAGAAGACTGAGTACTCCCTTGTTTATCCTTAAGTAGGAAAGTGTAAAATGCTCAGCTTTGTGGTTGCTCTGCGCATGTATGTGTTCTCATATGTCTGCATAAGCCCCTTGAGTATTGAAATTTTGGGGTTACAAATAAATTTAGGTAAGCAGACAAACTGGCAAATAGAAACTCTGCAATTAATGAGGACTGACTGTATGCCCTTGAATAAGTGACTTAACCTCTCCAAGTCCTGGACTGTTCATCTATAAAACAAGAGTAACTTCATCGCATTAAATTATTAATATATTTCATTAGCATCATTTATTATACTTTTACATATATATATGTATTCAGACATTATGCATCGAGAAGGAGGCCATCCTTAAAACAGAGACCAGAGCCAGTCAGTAGGGAGTCCATAAAAATTCGTTTCCTTCCTATCCCCTTGGGTAAAGCACTTTGTAATGATGAATAAAATGTAAAAACGTATTATTTTTATTTCAGGAAACAGCAATAAGAAAAAAAAAATACAAACCAGCCATATAAATTAAGAGAGGAGGGCAAGGGCCATATATTTCCTGGTTCATGCATGTGCATGAGATGGTGGCCTGATATTAACCCCAAATTCCAAACCCAGTCCCATTGGGAATATTCATAAATGCATCTAACCGTTCAGGGCCCACACAATAAATGTGGAAATTCAGTTACCTTGCTGATTATGCACCCATTTGCAAGCACACCACCTCTGGAAAACTTGGCACTAGAAATAGAGCCAATAATAAAATTGTCTAAATAGGCAATATTTCTTGCTTACTTACTGACAGTAAGGTTTTTAATTCCACCTCTGTGAACCACTGTGGATCTCCCGGCAGCCTGCAGCACTGTTTAAACCCACTAGTTCAAAGTAAAAGCCTCACTACTAGATAATGACATCAATTAAACAATTTTTATTCATAAGTCAGAAGCAATAAGTAGTATTTCCACCTACCTCATTCCCAGCTGTTAGATAGATGTAGCTATTATTCACCGGATCAGGAATAAGTTTGTAGAAAACAGGTGTTTCTTCTTTAATTTCATAGATAACCTCGGGACAATTTGAAGTCAAATTCTCACCAAGAATAACCTGTTTGAGGTAGGGTTTTTCCCCCAAAAAAGAGAAATAAGATTTTTGTTAAATACTTAGAATAGGGAACAAAATGGGGGGAAATTGTAGCATATTTCAGAAACCACATCCTTTCTCCTCTGCAACAGGCATCAGTTAAGTACCACATTTCTTATTTATCCTCTCCTGTCTAGGTTTTCAACAAGGCTGGTGATAACAAGCTGTGTTTCTGCTCTGGCAGGGGACAATGTCTCTCTCTCTCTCTCTCTCACACACACACACATACACACACACACACACAAATCATTCTCCAAATGACTGTAGTCCCACCTGTGAAAGCTCACTGTCCACAATGCTAACGCAGGTCTGGTCTAACAGATGACAGGTTCATGAGTGCAGAGCCCATAAAATGACTTGCAAAGGAACTGGAAGAGGCTTGACATAAATATACACACATATGTTACTCTGATTTCCCTCCACGATTCTACCGTGGTCATTCATTTTAAAGTTTCCAGGACAACTAAACAGTAACAGAAAAACAGGTATCGTTTTGAACACAAAATATAAACAAGTATGACTTGAAACAAACATCTATGGAACACTCACTAGGCATCAGGCATTATTCTGCATTGAAAAATGGCAATGACCAAAATAAGGAAGGAAATTAAAAAATCAGAAGCTGGCTTATTATACAGAACTCATATTCTTGTGTATATGTGTAGAGGCTGGGATGAAATTATGAGCAATACATTTATTAACAGTCCAATGTGGTTAAAGACAAATGAGCAAGTTCTAAAATGCATGCTGGTTTTATTAGTCGCAGTCACCCAAGCTTGAGCACATATAAGAGGATGATGCGCTGCTCAGTCCAGCACCATACTGCCCACTGTGTAGGGACCTACAGCATTTTCACCAGCTGATTTTCAGGAGATCACCAGGCCTTTCTTTATGGTCTTAGTTTGGAATGCCACTGAAACCAGTCTACTGCAATTGAGTCTGCTGGTATTTAGAGTATGGATGCAAAGCTTTCAGCATCAAAGGAATACATAAGCCACTTGTTGGTGGTGGTGGTGTTGTTGATGATTGTCTTCAAGTCGAGCACAACTCATAGCGACCCTATGAACAAAAGGCCCAAAGCCCCTCCACAACTATGAACATCTATTAAAGTTCACAGAGTTTCTGGAGGCGTGTTAATTAGGAAGTGGATGCCTCTCCTGCTCTAAACACAAGCCACTACAGTAACAAACTGACATATGTTGTTGTTGTTGATTGCCTTTGAGCTGAACATGACTCATAGTGACCCTATGAACAAAAGGCCTAAAGCCTTTCTATAACTATTGTCATTTATCAAAGTTCATAGATGGTGGATATGTAAATGCTCAAGGATAAAATAAAGTAAGGAAAGGGCATAAACAACACATGTTCAGGGAAGCATTTCTTTAACAACTTGTTGGCAGTGAGACAGGGACCTTTCAAATATGGAGGTATGTTTTCAGAAGAGGGAACTACCACTGCAAAGATCCTGAATTGATCATAGGGTCACACAATTTGATGGGTAAAGGAAAGGGGAAAGATCCGGTGTAAAAGGCACTGGATATTAACTTTGTAATCAAACAAGTATAAAATGAAAAATTAAACAAAACAAAGACTAGAGCTAAAGGGAGATGGGGGCGGGGGGAGAAGGAGCCTGAACTGAGAGGAAGCCAGTGATTATAGGGAGGAGTGGAAATCAAAGTCAGAGAGGTAAGGGGGCGGTTAAGAAAGGGATTTGCACACCTGTATGCAGACTTTGCCTTTCATTCAAGGTGAGATGGAGGGGCCATGTAGAGTTTTATGGGGAGGAATAACATAATGTGACAGAACTGAGTTCTGAACGAAAAGGATTGTTCTGGCTGCTGTAAAACAGCAGGGTCTGAACCACAGAAGTGGAGACCACTCCACAAGGCTACCACAATAGAGACATAACAGTGGGCTTGGGCTTTCCCCTAGACTCTACTCTCAAGTCAGTTGTGCTACTTTAAGTTCATAATTTACTTACCTTCACTAGGTCTCATCTCTATACTGAGGCTAATAATGGAGAATTTTGAAAGACACTAAGCACATAATTAGTACTTAATAGATAACAGTCTATTATGCACACCCATGTTTATCGTGGCTTTTTTCACAATAGCAAGGAGTTGGAAACA
>NW_006399981.1:507921-509090 GCF_000299155.1 Elephantulus edwardii
ATCTATTAATAAATTGCAAGCTCCCTGTGGGTGAACACTGCAGAGCACTTTGCCCAACATGACAAACACTGACGGTATCCCGCCCTTTGGCAATTTGAAGGTATCAGATACCATATCTGTATACATATCTCCACTGCTATAGACATCAACTACACTGGGCATAGGGCTTGAAAAGAAAAAAAAAGTAAACATAAATATAAAACCAAACCAAACACTGAAGCAGTCAGGTCACAAAAAGATGGGTAAATCTCTGCCTCAAGCCATTTAAAAAATTATTCTAGAGTTTCACTTACCAATACGGTAGCCACTAGCCCCAGGTGGTTATTTAAATTAATATTAAATTACATTTCATATTAATTTAATATGAAGAATTTAATGAAATAATGTATGAGCAAGAGCCTGTGGTAATGAAGGAGGAAGTTCAAGTTGCTCTAAAGGAATTGGCAAAAAACAAAGCTCCAGGAGTTGACGGCATACCAATTGACATATTTCAACAAACAGACGCTGCCCTGGATGTACTCACTAAGTTGTGCCAAGAAATCTGGAGGACAGCCAGCTGGCCAACTGACTGGAAGAGATCGATATTTGTTCCCATTCCAAAGACAGGTGACCCAACAAGAGTGTGGAAATTATCGAACAACATCATTGCTATCACATGCAAGAAAGATTCTACAGAAAATTATCAAAAAACAATGGAGCAACATGTCAACAGAGAACTGCCAGATGTACAGGCTGGATTTAGAAGAGTTCGTGGTACTAGGGATATTATAGCTAATGTTAGATGGATCATAGCAGAAAGCAGAAGGTACCAGAGGAATGTCTATCTATGCTTCACTGACTATGCAAAGGCTTTTGACTGTGTGGATCACAACAAGGTGTGGCTAACTCTGAGAGGAATGGGAATCTCAGAACATTTTATTGTATTTATGTGAAACCTATACTTAGACAAAGAGGCAGTCCTCAGAACAGAGCAAGGAGACATTGCATGGTTCAAAATCGGGAAGGGTGTACACCAGGGATATATTCTGTCTCCATACCTTTTCAATCTGTATGCAGAACAGAACATCTGAAATGCTGGGCTGTATGAGGAGAAGCATGACATCAGGATTGGTAGAAGATTCATAAACAACCTGTGTTATGCAGATAACACAACCCTGCTTGCCAAAACT
>NW_006399981.1:510332-558379 GCF_000299155.1 Elephantulus edwardii
ATCTCTGACACGCTGGAGCTCACTGTTACAGTAACTGTGTCAGTTCAGCTTATTGAGGGTCTTCCTTGGTTTCTCTGAAACATGACTGTTGTTAGGTGCTGCTGAGTGCATATGACCCTGAGTGACCCTATGAACAACACCTCTGAACCCTGTCCTATCCTGTGTCATCTTTAACATCTTGACACATTTAGCCGATTGGTGCCGTTAGTGGCTACCTACCACATTGAAAAATCTGGATCTAAACATGGAATGTTAGCATGAAAGGTTCTATTGGACACTATCCTGTAGAAAATTAAGAGTTAAACAGTCATCAGGAAGTGACTGATCGGGGTATGAACGTTCCATGTCCTTGTGCTTTCTTCTCTATTGTTGTGGCTTAAATGCCACTGAATTGAGCCTGATTTATAACAACACTATGTACAACAGGCATATGGTATGCCTACATAAAAAGGCATCTGACTGTGTGGATCATAACAAATTATGGCTAACACTGTGAAGAACGAGAATTCTAAAACACTTAACTATTCTCCTGTGAAACCTATACTGGCATCAAGAGGCTATTGTGTGAACAGAGCAAGGGAATACTACATAGTTTAAAATAAGAAAGGGACTGTGTCAGGCAGGGTTGTTTCTCTCTCCATATCTATTCAACGTATACACTGAGCAAATTATTTGAGGAGCTAGACTTGTGAAGAATATGGCATCAGGATTGCGGGAAGACTCACCAATAATGTTCATTATGCAGATCATACAAACTTGTTTGCTCAAAGTGAGAAGGACTTGAAGCATTTGCTGCAGAAGATTAAATACTGCAGCCTTCAATACACACTGCATCTCAACATCAAGCAATAAAAAATCCTTGCCACTGAACTGAAAGGCAACATCACGGTAGATGGAGAAGAGATTGAGATGGTCAGACATGACTTCATATTTCTTGGATCTACAATCAACACATTTGGTACCAGCAGTCAGAAGATCAGGAAATGTATCACACTGGGAAAGTCTGTGGTCAGAGATGTCTACAAATTATTGAGGAGCAATGTTGTCACTTTGAAGACTAAGGTGTGCTTGATTCAGGCCATGATCTTTGCTGTCATTTACTGTGCATCTGAGAGCTGGACAGTGAATAAGGATGACAGAAGAATAATTGATGCCTTTGAACTATGGCATTAGAGAAGAGTGCTGAAGATCCCGTGGACTGCCAAAAGAAAAAGCAGCTATGCCTTGGAGAAGGGGCAGCCACAGTGCTCCTTGGAGTGAAGATGATAAAGCTTTCTCTCACATAGTTTGAACATGTTGCTAGGAGAGACTGTTCCCTGGAGAGGGACATGATGCTTGGAAAGGCAGAGGGACAACAAAGGAGAGGAAGACCCTCAATCAGGTAGATTGACACAGTGACTGCAGCAATGGGCTCTAATGTGTCAGAGACTGTGAGGATGGCTCAGGAAAGGGTTCAGATCTGTTGTTCACAGGGTCACTATGTGTTGTACTTGACTCAAGGGCACCTAACAACAACAATGTACAACAGAACTGAACATACCAAATCCTGCTGCATCCTCAACTCTCTGCAGCATCTAAGTCCTTTGCTGCAGTCACAGTGTCAATCCACCTTGCTGAGTGTCTGCCTCTTTCTCCGAACCTCTGCTTTATCTCGCATGATGCCTTTCTCCAGAGATTAGCTCCTTCTGATAACATGCCGAAAGCATTTGAGACAATGTCTCAAAATCGTTGCTTCTGAGGAGCATTTTGGCTCTATTTCTTCCAAGACAGATTTGTTTATCCTTTGGGTAGTTCATGATATATTCAACATTCTTTGCCAACACCACAATTCAAAGGCATTGATTCTTCAGTCTTAATAAGCTTTATTAATCAGCTGAAATTCAACAGCTGATCTTGTTCTATAAAGCGGTCATATAGATGAGGAAAAGCAGGAAGCTAGTTTTAAAAAAATATTCTCAAATGAGAGTCCGGAGAAGAAAGACAGCTGTCCAGATTACTCGTGAGAAATTATCATGCAGAAATCATCATTTGGCAGCGTCATCTATGAAGTATTCTTGCCAACGAAACTGAGCCTGAATCTAATCAAGCCTTTAGAGCTAACTTCCACTTAGCATTATAAAACAGAAGGGATAGAGGAATAAGCTGAACAACACCACAAGAAAACAAACAGCCAAACTCTTAAGATTTCCTATAGGATAAAGTTTGCTTGGCTCTACAGTCAACATTCTTCAAAGACAAATTGCATTGGGAAAGTCTACTGTCAGAGACCTCTCCAAAGTTCTGAAGAGCAACGATGTCAGTAAGGAGACTAAGGTGCAAAGAAATACTTGCTATGCATTAGAGAGCTTGACAAATGACTAGGGATGATAGGAGGAGAGTTGATGCCTTTGAGCTTTGGTGTTGGAGAAGAGTAGTGAATATACCATGGACTGCTAGGACAACAAACAAGTTCATTCAAAAGAGGGTGAAGCCAGACTGGTCCTTGGAGGCAAAAGTTCCGAAGCTCCATCTGACATATTATGGACTTGTTGCAAGGCTGGGTCAGTCCTTAGAGAGAGATGTCATGCTTGGGAGGGTGAAGGAGCAGCGCACAAGAGGAAGACCCTCAATGGGATGGATTGATTTAGTCACTGGGGCCATGGGGACAGGCCTGTTGGAGATAATAAGATTGGCAAGGAATAGAGCAGGGTTTAAGGCTGTTGTACATAGGGTCACTATGAGTGGCAGGAGACTGGATGGCACATAACAACAATAACAATAGAATAAAGACTCTTAGCTCTTTGATAAATCAGTGGTAAGGAATTAAAGGTACAGGGGTGATTGCTCTAACTTGAGAAAGAACAACCATGTATGATTTCAGGACCTATTCAAATACCTATTTGAGCAAAACAATTGAAAAAAGATATTTTTTAATTTAATTCTCTCTCACTCTTTCAGCGCCATTCAAATTAATTCCAACTCAAAGCTGACCCTCTAGCTGGTTTTGAAGGCTGTACGTCACACCAAAAGAGACTGCTCATCTTCTTCCTGTGGAGAGGCTGGTGGATTTGAACCCCACAGAAGCATAGCCTTTGAGTGAACAGTGCAATCCACTCCCATGGGATTTACCGACTCTGAAAACCTGCAGAAGGTCAACTACGAGTTGGCTCCAACCTGCCAGAACACAACAAAGGATCACTTCAGTAGATGTCGTGATGGCATTACAGGTTTTCAAAGAAACCTAGTGAAATATATAGGAGGGAATTTGAGGATTTGATAAACTGTTTTAAAATTTTTTCTTCCAAATTATGCATCAGGTGAAAGTTTAGAGAACAACTTAGGTTCCCATTTGATAGACAGTAAGGTGTCTCAGGATACTGGCTGCTATCCCCACAATGTGTGTATTCACTCTCCTCATTTCTGTCCTGAGTGTTCCTTTTCTTTTCATACAGATTTTCTACCATTCCCTGTCTTTTCTCATCTTTGATTTTGGGCAAATGTTGTCATTCTGCTATTGTATAACTAAGGAACACACAGTCAAATGCCTTCACATTGTCAATAAAATATTGTATCTTTCTGGTATTATCTGTGTTCAACCAAGATCTGACATAAATTATGATATTCTTTCTTTGATGCATCTACACCTTATACACCTGAATTTCTGGAGGTTTCTTACTATGTACTGCTCCAGTTATTTGTTAATAATCTTTAGAGGACCTGAAGCACCTGCTGCAGAGGGTCAAGGACTGTAGCCTCCAATATGGATTGAGGCTCAATGTCAAGAAGACAAAGATTCTCACCACTGGACCAGTTGGCAGCATCAGGATGGATGGTGAAGAGATTGAGATTGTACACAGCTTCAGTTTGCTTGGCTCCACAGTCAACACTCTTGGCACCAGTAGCCAGGAAATTAAATGGTGCATTTCCATGGGAAAGTCTGCTGTTAGGGACCTCTCCAAAGTACTGAAGAGCAATGGTGTCTCTCTGGAGACTAAGGTGCATCTGATACAGGCCATGGTCTTCACAATCACTTGTTATGCATCAGAGAGTTCAATGACAAAGGAGGGTAGAAGGAGAATTGATGCCTTTGAGCTGTGGTGCTGGAGAAGAGTATTCAGAGTACCATGGACTGCTAGGAAAACAAACAGATTCATCCTGAAAAGGGTAAAACCAGGTGGCTCCTTGGAGGCAAGAATGCTGAGGCTCCATCTAACATACTTTGGACATGTTGTAAGGAGGGACCGGTCCTTGGAGAGGGACAGCATACTTGGGAGGGTGGACGGACAGCACAGGAGGGGAAGGCCCTCTATAAGGTGGATTGATTCAGTGACTGGGGTAATTGGGATGGAAGTGTCAGAGACAGTGTGATTGGCACAGGACAGAGCAGAGTTTAGGGCTGTTGTACATAGGGTTGCTATGAGTCACAAGCGACTTGCCGTGAATTTGTTCCACAGGCTAGTCAGCACATCCAGGGCTGCATCTATTTCTTAATACACATCAGTTTGCCAATGCCTTCAGTGCAGCTTGGACTCTTTATTACCATTGATGCTTGTCTACTTCCTAACGTGTTTTAATGTCTACCACCAATTCTTGCTGGACTAGAGAATCTATGTATTCCTTCTACTTTCTTTCAATGCTTCTTGCATCATTCAAGAGTTTATTCATGGTACTGAAACTTGGTTTGAATTTGTTCTTCAGTCCTTTCAGTTTGAAAAAAGGTTGAGCATGTTCTTCACTTTTGATTTTCTAATAACAGTTCTTTGCACTTTTTGTTATAATATGTTGCTTTTTCTTATTAAGCTGTCCTTTGAAAGCTTTTGTGTGTAGGTGGGTGGGTTTGTTTGTTTGTTTGTTTGTTTTCTTGTTGTGTCAAGTCAGATCCACTAGAGCAGCATGCATTCAAACCGCATGCCTTCAGGATTGCAGTGCAGTTTCTTGCCACTAGGCCACCCATGCTCCCTGCCCTTTGAAAGCTTCAGTACATATCTTACTTTAGCACTTCTTCCCTATGAATTTTTACATTAAGTACCACTTTCAGAGTCTCTTCTGAATTTTTTTCCATGGATAATGTCTTTGATGTTATTCCACACCTCGTCTGGTCTTCAGCCATCAATGCTCATTGCCTTTGATCTCATTGTTGAGATGGTTTTTAAATTCAGTTGGGATAGACTCAAAGTCATATTTTGGCTCTAGTGGACTTGTTTTCATTTTTCTTAGCTTCAATTTGAATTTGAACCTGCACATAAATGGCCTACTCCAGTCAGCTCCTGGTATTGTTTTGATTGAGTTTCTCTATTGATTCTTTGCACATAGGTAGTCAATTGGATTACTGACTCTTCAAAGCCATTTAACTATGTGGATAACAACAATTTATGGATATTATTGAGAAGATGAGAATCCCAGAACATTTAATTGTGCTTATGTAATGCCTCTACATAAACCAAGACACAGATTTCCAAATTGAACAAGGAAACACAGCAACATTTAAAATCAACAAATATGTATGTCAGGGTTTTATTCTTTGCCTATACTTATCTCTATGTGGAGAAAATAAAGAAACTGGACTATATAAAGAATAGTGTGACATCAAGATTGAAGAAAGGCTCATCAATGACGTGCACCATGCAGATGACATGTATTTGTTCACGTAGAATGTGAAGAAGATTTGAAGCACTTACTGTAGATCAGAGACTACAATCTTTGCCGTGAGTTCCACCTCAATATCAATAAAACAAAACCTCACATCAATGGGCCAATAGGCTACCTCATGATCGATGGAGAAAAGATTGAAGCTGTTAACGTCATTTTATTTGGATCCACAATCAACACTTATCATAACCGCAGTCAAGAAAAAGCAAATTGCCTTGGGGAAATCTGCTGTCAAGGACCTCTCCAAAGTACTAAAGAGCAGGCATGTCAAGTTAGAGACTAAGGTGTGCCTCATACAACCCATGGTATTTACAAGTGCTTCCGGTGCATCTGAAAGTTAGTGAATAAGGATGGCCAAAGAAGAATGCCTTTGAATTGTGGGGTTAGCAAAGAGTACTGAATAGCCTATGAACTTCCAAACGACCAAACAAATCTATACTAAAGAAAGTGTAAGCAGGGAGAATATTTTAGAGGCAAGTGTGGTAAAACTTTGTCTCACATACTTTGGGCATGTTGTCAAACAGGGCCAGGCCTCAAAAAAAAGACATCATCCTGGAAAAAGTAGTAGACCACCAGCAAAAGAGAGTTTGGGTCTCAGTGAGGCAGACTGACATAGTAATTATAGTAATGGATTCAAACAAGTCAGAGATCATGAGGATAGAAGAGGGTAGGGCAAGATTTAGATCCTTTGTTCATAGGGTTGTTATGAGCCGTAGTCAACTTGATGGCATTTAACAACAAACAAGGGATGCATTCTTCTCAGAGGTTATAGTTCATATTATTGCCCGGTTGAAAGGTTGCTGTTGTTGAAAAGCAGACCCTAGGAATGTCTTAAGTTGCAGGTCAGTAGAATGTTTTAGGGTCAGAATCTTGGGGCTCCTTAAATCTCTGCTAGACTGGGAACTCTGATCTTTCCTGTAAATTTGATTATTATGTCCCACAGCTTTTCTCACTTTGTCCATGACCCTCTGTTGTTACATGAGTCAGAACAGTTGGTAGAGGTAACCAGGCACCATTCTCGTTCTGCTGCTCTCAGGGTCTTATATCAGGTAGTTCATGTGACCTTTGCAGTGGCAGATAGTAAAAAAATAGGAGAGTAATAATTGGAACATGGGATATACAAAGTATGAATGTAGGAAAATTTGAAGTTGTAGAAAATTTAAAAAAATGTATAAAGATTGACACTCAAGATACTAGTGAACTTAGATGGGCTGGCATTGATCACTCTGAATGAGACAATCATATGATCTACTGCGCAGGGGATGAAAAACTGATAAAGAATGGTTTTGCGTTCAGAGTAAAAAAGACCATTTCAAGATCTGTGCTGAAGTAAGATCCTATCCATACACATACAAGGAAGACCTGTCACTACAACTGTTATTCAAATATACATACTAACAGCTAAAGCCAAAGAAAAAGAAATTGACACATTTTATCAACTTTTGCAGTCTCAAACATGCCTTATGCAGATGATTTAATCTTGCTTGCTGAAAGTAAGACCTGAAGCATTTGATGCAGATCAAATCCTTCAATAGGGATTACTTCTCAACATCAAGGACACAAAAAATCTTCACCATTGGACCAATAAGTAGCATCATGACAAATGATGAGAAGATTTAAACTGTCAATAATTTCATCTTGTTTGGATTCATAGTCAACATCCTTAGTGCCAGCAGTCAGGAGGTCAGCAGACATACAGCTATGGAAAAATCTGCTATCCAAAGTCCTAAAGATCAATGATGTTAGTTTGAAAGCTAAGGTGTGCCTAAGTCAAGCACTGTCTAAGAGCTAAACAATGAATAAGGATGATAAGAGAAGAATAAGATACCTTTCAGTTGTAGTGTTGGAGAAAAGTGCTAAATATTCCATGGGCTTTCAAAAGTACAAACAGGTATGTTTAGGAGAAAATGCAACCAGAATATTCCCTGGAGGCAAAGATGGTGATGTTTCATCTCACATATTTTGGACATGTTGTTAGGAGAGGTTACTCTTTGGAAAGGGATGTAATTCTTGGAAAGGTAAAGGGTCAAAGAAGGAGATGAAGTAAGACCCTCAAAGAGATGGATTGATAATTCTTGTCTTCAGGATGGACCCATATATATTAAGGACGATAAGAATCGTGAGGGATAGGGCAGAGTTCAAATCAATTGTTCATAGGGTTGCTATAAATTTTACTTGATTTGACAGCATTTAACAACAACAACAACAACAACACATCATATGAAGAGCTCAGGTGGTCTAGTGGATAGGAAGTTAGTTACACTGCCAGTTCAAATCCACCAACTACTCCTCAGAAAAAAGATAGGCAATCTTCTCCTATGTGACTTATCTTCTCAGAAGACCTGCTGGAGTGTCAGTTATGAGTTGGTCCTGACTTGACAGTAAGGAATTTGAGTTTTGAGTTATATTAAACATCCAAAACAGAAAATACATAGAAACATAAAAATAGGTTAGTGCTGATTAGGGAGTAGAGGAGGAGGAAGATGAGGAATATCGTCTCATAGGTATAGAATTTAGGGTGATGAAAAGATCTGGAAATAAATAATGATGACAAGCGCACAAAAACAAGTAAATAAAAACAATTTACAATATCACAAAGACAACTGAAATGAGCTATAGATGCAATGCAATTTTTATTATCAGTGGCTTATTTTATTTACACTGAGATTATGACTGATGCACAGAGGTGGATCTAGACAGATATTGATCGGTGTAGTGCTCAAGTACTAGATAACCTGAGTATGAGGCACCAGTAGTGTCTCTAGAACCCTCATTTATGTCAGGTTAGCTTTCCTCCTTCCCTCTCTCCCTACCTGCTTACTTTAGTCCTTCCTTTCTTTCTGTAATTACCAAATATATGCTGGACTTTATGAAGAGGAATGTGCCATCAGGATTGGAGGTAGATTCATCAATAACCTGAGTTATGCAGATGACACAACCTTGCTTGCTGAAAGTGAGGAGGTCTAGAAACACTTGTTGCAGAAGATCAAAGAATGCAGCCTTCAGTTTGGAGTGTGTCTCAATATCAAGAAAACAAAGATTCTTGCCAATGGACAAATAGGCAATATCAAGACGAATGGAGAGGAGAGTGAAACTGTCAACAGTCAACTTGTTAGGATTCACAATTAACACCGTTGGTATAGAGCAGTCAGGAAATAAGGAGATGAATTGCACTGGGAAAATCTGTAGTTAGGGACTTTTCCAAATTACTGAGGAGTGGTGATGTCAGTTTGAGGACTAAGGTGCGTTTGATTCAGGTAATAGTCTTTCTGATCCCCTGCTGTACCTCTGAGAGCTGAACAATGAATAAGGATGACAAGAAAAAAATTTAGACCTTTGAGGCTGTGGTGTTGGAGAAAAGCACTGAACATTCCATGGACAGCCAAGAGAATGAATAGATTTGTCTTGGAGATGGTGCAGCCAGAGTGTTCTTTGCAGGCAAGAATGGTGAGGCTACACTTCACATACCTTGGAGATTCTATTCCTTGGAGAGGGACGTGATAGCAGGAAGGGTGGAGGGTCAATGAAGGAGAGGAAGCCCCTCAACCAGGTGGATTGACACAGTGCTGAAATGGGCTCTTCTGTGTCAGGAAGTGTGAGGATGGTGCAGAACAGGACTAGGTTCAGATCTTTTGTTCGTAGGGTCTCTGTGAATTGTACTCAACTTGATGGTATCTAACATCATCAACAACTATGTGTCAGGGTTGACCCACCATATTGCAGAACAAACTTGTCTTGAGTGGCTTACACTAAAGCCAATCCTAGTAACCATTGATGCTTAGTATAAACTGGTAAGTTTCATTGATGGCACAAAAGGGACTTCCCTGGAAGGCAACTTAGATGGATTGACACAGTCACGTCAGCCATGGGCTCTAGGGTGTCAGAGACAATGATGATGGCATAGGATAAGGCAGGGTTCAGGTCGACTGTTCATAGGGTTGATAGGAGTTGTACCTAACAACATTAAAATTATGGGGGCTCTGGTGGCCTAGTGGTAAGGAGTTGTTCTGCCAACCCAAAGGCACACAGTTCACATCCACCAGCTGCTCCAAGGGAAAAACATGAGCCATCTCCTCTCCTGCAATTTACAGCCTCTGAAACTCCACTGGAAGGTTAACTATGAGTTGATTCTGACTTGATGGTACACAACCAACAATAACATTAAGATTGTGTTGTTGTTGATTGCCATCGAGTTGAACATGACTCATAGCTACCCTATGAACAAAAAGCCCAAAGCCTTTCTATAACTATCGTCATTTATCAAAGTTCACAGAGTTTCCAGAGGCATGCTGTTAGGAAGTGGATGCCACTTCTTCATATTCCTGAACACTGTGGTTTCTTACATATATGTGGCATGGCATACACACATAAATATTCATTAGGTATTATAATAAAGTCTACAACACCTGGTATTCCCAGGTGGTCTCCCATCTAAGTACTAACCCGGCCTGGCCCTGCTTAGCTTCCAAGATCAGATGAGAATGGGGGTGTTCAGGGTGGTATGGCCGTAAAGAGCTTGAACAAACTAAATATCCAACAATAGAGGGCTGCTTAAACAAATTATAGTATAATGGAATATTATTTATATATACAAAGAATTAGGATTCTTCTGATGAATTATTATGTTATAAACAAAGAGCTAACTTTCTTACATGAAAGAAGCAAGAGTAACATACATAGTATGCTAAAATATCAGTGATTACAAAGAAAAATCAGAACTAGAAATGTTTCATTCTCTTATACATATACTCACGATGAGCCAGTGGCAACTAAGAACAACAACATTTATTTCATATGAAAGGATATATTTCCTTTTTGCTTGTAAAATTCCTTGTACAGGGCAGATGTTTAATGTGCTTGACTGATAACCAAAGAGTAAGATTTTCAAGGCTACTCAGAGGCCCCTTGGAAGAAAGGCATGGTGATCGATTCACAAAATGTCATCTATTGGAGACTCTGTGAAGCAGTGTCACTCCAGATCACACAGAGTAAGTATGAGTCCAGATCAACGTAAGAGTGATGGGTGGTTACTGGTGTGTGGGTGTGTGTACACACATGGTATATATTAATACAGTATATTTTATACACACGCAGAGTATGTGCTATTGTTATTATCTGCATAGAGTTGAAAGTGACTTACAGTCAAACCCTTCTAGTGGGTTTTTAAAAATTGTAAAGCACATGAGAGGAGATTGCTCATCTTTTTCCCTTGGGAGCAGCTGGTCTATTTGAAGTGCCTGTCTATGGGCTGGCAGCACAACTCCTTACCAACCCAGTCTCCAGAACTCCCTATCCTATATATAGTACATATGAGATATAAACACACACACAAGTATGTATATATGTATATTTGTGTGTGTATGTGTATATGTATGTATATGTGCATGTATATGTATGTGTGTATATATATGTGTGTGTGTATATATATGTATGTGTGTGTGTGTGTGTGTATATATATATGTATTGAGAAGAATGGGAATCCCAGAACACTTAATTGTGCTCATGTGGAACCTATACCTGGACCAGGAGGCTGTTGTGTGAACAGAGCAAGCTGAATACAGCATGGTTTAAAATTGAGAAGGGAGTGCATCAGGGTTGTATTCTCTCTCCATATCTATTTAGTCTGTATACTGAGCAAAAAATCCAAGAAGCTGGACTCTGAAGAGAAGTATGGCACCAGAATTTGAGGGAGACTCATTAATAACCTGCTTTATGCAGATGACACAACCCTGCCTGCTGAAAGTGTGAAGGACTTGAAGCACTTGTTGCAGAAGATCAAGGAATCAGCCTTTAGTATGCATTGCAATCTCAATGCCAAGAAGACAAAGATCCTTGCCAATGGACCAATAGGCAGTATCATGACAGACAGAGAGGAGACTGAAACTCTCAACAGCTTCATCTTGTTTGGATCCACAGTTAGCACCCTTGGTACCAGCAGACAGAATAAGAAGACACAAAGCACTGGGAAAATCTGCAGTTAAGGACCTCTCCAAATTATTGGGGTGTAATGATATCAGTTCAAAGACTAAGATATATCAGATTCAGGCCATTGTCTTTCTGATTACTTGCTATGTATCCGAGAGCTGGACAATAAATAAGGATGACAGAAAAAGAAATGATTCCTTAGAGCTGTGGTGTTGGAGAAGAGCACTGAACATTCCATGGACAGCCAAGAAAACAAACAGATATATCTTGGAGATGGTACAGCCAGAGTGCTCTTTGGAGGCAAGAATGATGAGGTTTCACCTCACATACTTGAGACATGTTGCTAGGAGGTGCTATTCCTTGGAGAAGGACAAGACATTGGGAAGGGTAGAGGTTGATGAAGGAGAGGAAGACCCCCCAACCAGGTGAACTGATATGGTGACTGCTGCAAAGGGCTCTTGCATGTCAGGAAGTGTGAGGATGGTGCAGGATAGAACAGGGTTCAGGTCTTTTGTTCATAGGGTTGCTATGAGTCGTACTCAAGTCGACGGCACCTAATAACACAACAACATGTATGTGTATTTAATATGTATAATGCACATACATAATATACACACAGTCTATAGAAATATGTTGTTGTTGTTGCTATGTGTCATTGAGTTGCTTGTGACTCATAGCAACCCTATGTACAACAGCCCTAAACTCTACCCTATCCTGTGTCAATCTCACCATCTCTGACACACCTACCCCCTTTACACCAGTCACTGAATCAATCCATCTCGTTGAGGGTCTTCCTCTCCTATGCTGTCTCTCCAACCTCCCAAACATGATGTCTCTCTCCAAGGACTGGTCCCTCCTTCCAACATGTCCAAAATATGTCAGACAAAGCTTCAGAATCCTTGCCTCCAAGGAGCAGCCTGGCTTCACCCTCTCCAGGACAAACCTGTTTGTTTTCTTAGCTGTCCATGGTATATTCAATACTCTTATCCAACACCACAGCTCAAAGGCATCAATTATCCTTCTATCATCCCTAGTCATATCAATATATATTCTTATATAATATGTACACATACACGTGTGCTTATAAAATTCATGAAGGATGCCCAAGAAACTGGTATCTTTGGCTGCCTCAAATGTCAGGAATGGATGATTTTCACTTTTTACTATCTTAGTTTCTTTTGCATTTTGAACCCTGTCAGTATATTATCTTACAATAAAGAAATACATACAACTGAAATATTTTCTATGTTTGAGGGTGAGTAGGACACACAGTTCTTCTTGTTGCTACACTGTCAGAACGATCATGACATCTCTGAGGGGAGAACAAGATGAGAATTTATGTTTTTATCACAAGGGGTTGGAGATCTCTGCTTCTGACGCCATCGGAGTCACTGTCTGGCAGATGACCACAGGACGGGAGAGAGAGCGTTCCACTTCTCCTTTCCCAGATTCCTATTCATAAACACTCTGGCCATCCATGGCAGCCCAGCTCCTGCCCAGGGTGCCAGTTCAAGACTCATGACATCAGCACAGAGAGAGAAGGCAGGAAGATGGGAGCAGGGGATACACTTCCTCTGCCAGATCCAGGAGGCAGCTCAGAGAAGTAGCTTGATCAGTAAAGCAATGCAAGAAGAAACAGTGAGTCACGAAAATCCAAAAGGAAAAAAAAAATCCAAAAGGGATTACATAATGCCTAAGACACACCTGATCCAATTCACAAATACCCTTTGGGCCTAATGTGGATTTTTATCTATTACTTCCAGGATGTGACTTTAATATAGATTTTTCTGAAATCAAGCTGGTACACATTCATGTTTCCACATATATTCATACATATCCTTTTATCCTCTAGGTCATAAATGTCACCTCCTCTGAGAAGTTCTCCCTGACTGCCTCTCTTCTGCACCCTATGCTAACCCACTGCTGTTTCCTCCCTAGCACTTACCACTATCTGAAATGGTTTTATTTCTCACTGATGTGTCCCCTTACTTGTTTTCAGTCTGTTATTCCCCACCCAAGGGCCTTGTCTGTCTAGTTCATTCAGAAAAATGTCTGGCACATAAAAGATGCCCTGTAAATATTTAGTAAAAGGAAAAAAAATTACTAGTTAGCATTCATAATTGTATGGAGCGCTTCAGATACTTCAATCTGAAGCTGTGTGGAAATTTCAGCTGATGAAGGATTTCAGTACACATCAACATTGTGCTTCTGCTGACATCTTCCTAATGCCTTATGGTAGGCGATTAACTGGCCTTGAGATTTTTGCTGCAGACACAAAACCTCCCTCCAGCCACTGTCCTGAAAATAAGAGTAGAGACTTTCGCACCACAAGTGCAACATCAGCCACAGGTAGGGCATCAGAAAGGAGGCGAAGAGACAGGACAGCTTTTCCTTTACTATCACCATGAAAGGGAGGTCTGGAGGCCTAGGCAGGAATTGGCCCAGTCCAATCGGAGTTGTACTGCCAATCCAAAGACAAACAATTCAAACCCACTCACTGCTCTAAGGGAAAAGATGGGCAATCTCTTCCTCCGTGATTTTTTACCTTGGAAAATCCCACTGGAGGATCAGCTATGGGTCCGTTCCAACTGGACAACACACAGCAACCACAGCAACATCACCATGAAGTAAGAGGACATCAGAGAGGAAGACCCTCCGTGAAATGGTTTGCCATAATGACTGCCACAATATACTTAGGCATAGCAGAGAACTGAGGATGGCGCAGGACAGGGCGAGGTTTCAATCATGGGGTCACTACGGGCTGTAGTGGATTGGACAGCATCTAACAACAAAAACAAAACCAACCAGTAGGAAATTTATTAGTGCTCAAAAAGCTACATGAGTTCTGGTGGCCCAGTGAGAAGGAGTCATGCTGTTAACCCGAAAGCACGTGGTTCAAGTCCTGCTCTGAGCAATGTCTTCCTCTGTGATGATCGACTCCCTCGGAAAACCTGCTGGAAGGTCATCTATGAGTTCTGACTCCATGGTGCCTAACACCACCACCACCACCACCACAGATCTGTAAGACTCTGCACCAAATTCATTTTCTTACACTTTATTCAGGAGTCCTAGTGTCCCAGTCGTTAACTGCTCTTTTAAGCCACCAGCTGCTCTGTGGGAGAGAGATGTGGCAGTCTGCTTCCTTATAGACTTACCCCCTAAGAAACCCTGCTCTGTCCTATGGAGTCACGATGAATGGACTTGATCGCTAGCACACAGGAACATGTCTCATTCTATGGAGCTAATTAGTTGGAAGGCAAGCAAGGCTCTCGTGTTTTTTTCTGTGAGCAATTTTTAATACTTATCAGATATAAATTACTACTATACACACACACACACACATACACAAAAAGACGACAGGATGGGGGAATGGTAATTATCTGATAGAGTTTAATGTGCTTCAGTAGTCAGGAGTAACAAAGATAAAATACAAAAATTATGGCAAGTTCCTCTCATGTCCAACCCACTTATGTCAGAGGAAGTGGTAATAGACACATACCCTGAGCCAGGCTTGACTCAGTTTGTGGATTACACGGGACAGCACTATAAATCGAAAACTCAACAAACTAACTTGTTTCTGTCAACCAACAGATAGCTAACCCTGCAATGGTTTTTCAGAGGTTGTAAACTGGACAGTAGATTTCCCAGGCAGCAGCTGGAGATTCAAATGGTTTGCCTTTTGGTTGGCAGCTCAACTCCTTTAACCACTAGACAACGAGCAAAGTCCCTGCAAACTTCTCAGCCTAAGCCAGGGGTGATTCCTGAAACAGGCTTCAAACGATATTCTAAACCTCCTATTGAGGAACCATTTCCTATTGCTTTTCCTTTTTGGTCCATTACCTCAGCTCAATGTCTCCCACCTCCAGCACACCCCATTTCTGTCCTCAATCCTGTCCTGGGTTCCTTGGGGCCTCCTTTTCCTTACTGGAACATTCTGTGGGAGTATAAACAGAGCTTGTCCTGTTTTTTTGTTCTTCTGTTTTCTTTTAGCTTCTTGAAAACTTTAATCACCAGAGTCGAGATAGGCCCTCAGGTATTAGTACTTGTTTTCTCTTTCAATTCAGGAAGAACATTTTAGAACAGGGTTTAACTTCAGTCTATGGTTTGGATAAATTAAAGCTATTTGTGGAGGTACAGTTCTGAGGGTCACATAGGGAAGGAGCCCCAACTTTTGTGAGAAGGGCCCCTTTACTGAGTGTGGGGAAGGAAGATGATGTAACTTCCAGTGCTCTGAATCCAACTTTTGTGCAGAGACACTTGGGAAACCCTAAACTGGCCTCCTGGCTCTCTGGAGCTGTTCAAAAAATCAACTTGGACTTAGAACTGCTAGCTTGGCTCCAGAGAAGCCAAGACCTAATGCCTGTGGCTTCCCAAGAAAGAACTTCCTTCTTTTAACCCAGATGTCTGCACTGTCGACTAGGCTGCCCTTGTCATGAAACCCCAAATTGTTTTATCTTGCTATCAATTCAGATATTATATATATATATATATATATATATATATATACACAATTCCACACTCTCCCAAGCTTGTCGACTACATTTTAACTACTGTTGCTGTATATCATCAAGTTGATTTTAACGGTAACTTTATATGACAAAATAAAACTGCCCCATAAACTCTTCTGGCTTGTTGCCTGTATTGAAGCAGATACCCAGAACACAAGGACTTGTCCTTATAAGAATTTAATTTGTTTGCTTTTATCTTGTCTTCACTTAAAAACTTTAGTAACCAGAGTCAAGACCATTTATTGTTGTTATGTATTCTCGAACCAACTCATAGCTGACCCTCCAGTGCATTTTCAGAGGTTATAAACTGCACAAGAGGAGACTGTTTATCTTTCTCTCCTGGAGCAGCTGGTGGATTTGAACAGCGCACCTTTAGGTTGACAGCATAGTTCCTTACCTCTAGACCACCAGAACTCCACATTGTCATTTAAAAGCCATTTGTCTTTATGTTAATCCCCGCATCTTGACCCCATGCCTCTCCGAGGGGAACTGTGCCCTACTGAGTTTTCATAGCTGGGTTTTGGGAAATAGATACCCAGGACTTTTTTTCCCCAGCTGCCTCCGAGTGGAGTCAAACGAATAACGGTTTGTACCACCCAGGAGGTTGGTGGTTAAAAGTTTGGGTTCTGGGGAGAGATTGCTTTGGTTAAAGTTCAAAGTTATCTAACCTTTCTAAGCCTCAGGTCTTATCATTTATAAAGTGGAAGCAGTAACAGTATCTCCTTATAAGGATTAAATGAGTGAACCCAGGCAAATTGTTGGTTGTAATGCCTGGTGCATAGTAAGAGCTCAGAAATACGCGCTATTATTATTCCTAGCCCGCTGCCTTCTTATCTTTTATGCTTACAAGAAAGGTTAATGGGCATGCATAAAGTTACAAATTTCAGATTTCATGCATATTCCGTTATTACTTATTTTACCACCTGGAAAAGCTCAAAATATTCAAGGCTGCCCTTGAAATGAGGGCAATTTTACTGTAGGCAACAGAGTCAGTGCAAAGGAATGCAAACCACACAGCAGGCTGGTGGAGGCTCTGGACAAAGATGCAGTTGGTGTTTGTAGGGAAGGCAAACCCTTTGCAGTGTGCTTGCTGGGCAGCACGTGCTGTATGTGACTTGCCAAACGCTGGGTTCAGCGTGGCCATATTTCTTCAGCTGCTCTCAGTGGAGATG
This sequence comes from Elephantulus edwardii, assembly GCF_000299155.1. Classification (NCBI taxonomy): domain Eukaryota; kingdom Metazoa; phylum Chordata; class Mammalia; order Macroscelidea; family Macroscelididae; genus Elephantulus; species Elephantulus edwardii. The sequence goes on from NW_006399981.1 coordinate 527,566, forward strand.
CTGACAACTGGAAAATTATAGCATGTAATCATGCTCAGAAAGGAAGTGAAATGGGGAAATGACTGGGGAGGAAAGTGAGTGGACATAACTTGTTTCACGGCATTAGATGCACATGTCGATGAAATAAGGGGACAGATTAGCTGCTCTCAAAGGGCACTTTCAGCTATAAATCCCTTCAATTTTTCTAAAATCTTATAAAAGGACGTAAGAGTAGAGGCAAGAGAAGAAGGGCAGTGAAGGTATTAACACACTCTCCAGCCTCTAGTGCTTCCATCGCGCACCACTAACTTTCTCTGACCACTAACTTTCTCTGGAGGTAAAAATTGTTTAGTTGAAAAAAAATTGTTTAGTTGGAAAGTAAGCACAACTAGCAACCTGTTAAAAGCCAGTCTCAATCTCAGGGATGCTGAAGTTTCATCTAAGATACTTCGAGCATACTGTTAGGAAGGGTTAGGCCGTGGAGAAGAACATCATGCTTGGAAATGTAGAGGGTTACGACAGGAGCAGAAGACCCTCAACAAGATGGATTGACAGGGAGACTGTAGCAATGGACTCAAGAAGAGCACAAATGGCTGTATGTCCGGTGGACAGCCCAGAATAGGGCCAGGTTCAGATCCACAGGGTTCCTAAGTCGTAGTCAACTCAACAGCACATAACAACATCTCAGCTTAAATTTAAACTATAATATTTTCCCATGTTAGAGTGACTATGACACAGCTATCATACTAACCAAACCCACTGCCATCAAATCTATCCTGACTCAACACTATCCTCCATTGGGTTTTTAAAGCTGTAAGTCTTTACAGGACCACACAGCTTCATCTTTCTAGAAGGTTCGAATGACCTTTTGGGTAGCAGCTCAACACTTACTCTGCTACACCCACAGTGCCCTTCACTGAAGGTTTGGGACCCCTCAAAGAGGAGGTGACATCTGAGTAGAGCCAAGGCATAGATGTTGTTAGCTGCTACCAAGTCAGTTTTAACTCAATAGGGTGTTTGTTGTTGTGCACCATCATGTCAGAACCGTGACCCTCCAGCAGGTTTTCTGAGACAGTAAAATGCATGAGAGGAGATCGCTCATTTTTCTCCAGTAAAGCAGCTGATGGATTCAAACCATGTAACTTCAGGGAGCTCTAGTGACCTAGTGGCAAGAAATTGCACTGCAATCCCAGAGGTACATGGTTGAAATCCACCAGATGCTCTACTGGAGAAGGAGGGGCAATCTCTTCCTGTACCAGTCAGATCAGATTTGATGGTACATTAAAAAAAAAAAAAAGCCAAACAATAAAAATTCCCTTTAAAAAAAACAAACAAACAAACAAACAAACAACAACAAAACCCCAAAACCCAAGTAACTTCAAGAAGGAAGTGGAGCTCCTCACCAGCTGGTCACCAGAGCTCCTTGTTCTAACTCATAGTTAACCCACATATAACAAGAAAAGTCTGTGATGTAGTTCGTTATGTGTTGGGTTGGTAACCAAAAGGTCAGCAGTTGGAATCCACCAACTACTCCCTGGGAGAAAGATAGGAAAGCTCTTCTCATAAAGACTTTCAGCCTTGGACATCTGATGGGTCACCATGAATCCACAGAAGTGGGTCTGGGTTCATTAAAAATACGAGAAGGCCATAATTGGGGCAAATGGTCAAGCATCTGGTTACTAGCTGAAGGGTTGTTGGTTTGAATCTGCCTACAGAAAGCTCAATGAATAAGGATGATGGGAAAAGAAGTGATGCCTTTCAGCTGTAGTGTTGGAGAACAGCACTAAACATCCATCAACAGCCAAGAGAATGGACAGAAAGGTAGGTCTTGGTGAGAGTGCAGCTGGAGTGCTCTTTGGAGTGAAGAAGGATGAGGCTTCTCCTCACATACTTTGGGCATGTTGCTAGGAGAGGCTATTCCTTGGAGAAGGACATGATACTGGGAAGGGTGAAGGGTCAGCAAAAGAGAGGAAGACCCTCAACCAGGTGGAATGACACAGTAACGGCTGCAATGGGCTCTTGCATGTCAGGAAGTATTAGGATGGCACAGGACATAACAGGGTTCAGATCTTTTGTTCACAGGGTTGCTATGAGTCGTGCTTGACCCGATGACACCTAAAAACAACAACAACAACAGAGACAGCTCAGAATACAGGCCTGGCTATCTGCTTCAGAAAGGTCACAGCTTTGAAAACACTACGGAGGTTCTGTACACGTGGAGTGTCCATGAGTTGGACTCATAGTGAAAGCAACCGTGATTAAAAATCACAAAGGAATTTGCAATAACATTTTAATAGAAGCATTTCCTTTTGTTAAAGAATGCAAAATGATTTCAGGAACCTGAATACAATTATGTAAAAATGAAAACAAAATAAAGATACTAAAATGTCCAGTATCACAGCAAGATGAAAGCCAACACAGTATTTTTTTAAAAAGGGGACACTCAAATACAGACAAATAGTAGTTGTCTCTACATGAGAGAATTAACCAGAAAATTCATTGTCAGTGAATCAAAAACTGACCCATAGCTGACTCTCCTTAGAGTTTCCTAGGCTGTAAATCATCTGGGAAGAGACTAATTACCCATCTTTCTCACTTGGTGCTGCTGATGGATTTGAACTGGCAGAGAGGTGCAGACTTTGGGTTAGTTGTGCAACTCCCTATGGATTATACCACCAGAGCTCCCTACTCAATAGGAATTGTGGTACTTTTTTTCTTCTCCCTCCACCATTCTGTGCCAGTTTGCAACTTTCTATATGAACATATAACACATTAATAACAAAAAAAGAGAAAAGTTTCAGCAACATGATATTTCAAGTTGCACTAAATTTTATGGAAACTCATAAAGTTCTTAGAGATTTGAGAGGTCAGGTTTTTGGTTTTGGTTTTTTCTATTGTGGTGAAAAACAGCAATTGGTTCCCAGCCGCAGTTACCTGTCTCTCATCCAAGCAGGCATACACCACAGCGCCTGGCATGTATCAACATGCCATCAACACTCCATCACTCGGAAACTGATGAGTCAGACTGTGGGTGATCCAAACCCTCTCTGTCCGTCCTCCCAGCTTCGACGCTGGGCTCGGTTTTCCTTTTCACCGCTCATCAGTTCGTTCACTCTGTGGCTTCAGAGGCCAAACCTGTGTCTGTTGATCAATGCTCATCTTTTCTAACTGTTCTGGTGACAAGCTGGCAAGGGAGACGCTTGAAGCTTTTGAATGAAAGGGTTTGGGGATTAGCTGTGGCTTCTGAATCATCTGTACATTCCTTGCACTTCAGCAACTTTGGGTCATTTCAGGGCTACATCCATGAATTCACACACAGGGTGGATGAGGAGGGCTTGGAAATTACTGGACTGTCCTAGGAAGCCTGGTGGGGTCATCTCAGTTCCAACTTGTCCCTCAATACCTTTTCTTGGGGGAGGTAATTTTCCTAAAGCAATTTTTAAGAGAGGAGAAATGAATTCCTGAGAATTTACCAGACCAGATCTATTCCCTCAGTCGGTGGTCAGCCTAAATTGGGGTTCTTCCCTGAGTCTCTAAGGCCCCTAACTTTCCAGGAGCATCAGTTTCTCAACACAGATGCCCATCAGCCTGCCTTCACAACTCTCAAGGAGTGAATGGGCGAGGCGGAAGCCAGAGGTTACAGTCAGTGCTGTGCAAGGGTCAGTACTGTCGTCTGTGAAGGTGCTCCACATTCCAGTGTCTGCCCTGCCACTGTGTGACCCTGAGGGAATCCTGCAACTTCTCTGGACTGCAGCTTCCTCATCTGTCAATTGAGAATCATGAACCTCACTTGAGAGCTTTGGTAGTTCAGTGGCAGAGTCCTCACTTTCTACGTGGGAGACCCAGGTTCGATTCCCAGCACCTCATGCACAGACCATTTATCTGTCAGTGGATGTTCCTGTGTTGCTAAGATACTGAAGAGGTTTCAACAGAGCTTCTAAACAAAAACTGATTAGGAAGAAAGGTCTAGAAATCAGTCAGGGAAAATGCTGTCCATCACAACAGTCCAAAACCAAAACTATTATGGGGATAAGAGAGGAGAGGGTGGGTTTGGTTTCCTTGTCCTTGGGGTCACCGTGGATTAGGGGCAACTCAATGGCAGCCAACAACAACAACATATCTATCTCTGGGGCTGTGAAGAGTATTACAACACAGAAAGTAGCATAGAGGAAGCTCTGTACAAACGTTCTTCTACCTCTCACCCCTCTCTCTCTTCTCCACAGCTCCTCTAATGCTGTTGCGTTGGAACCAACTCAGAGCTGACCCTCTATCGTATTGGAGGAGACTGTCCGTTTTTCTCCCTTGGAGCAACTGGTGGAGTCAAACCAGTAGAGAAGAGCAGCCTTTGGATTATCAGTACAACTCTCCATGGACTACCCTACCAGAGCTCCCTGTATAAACATGAGCAGTAACAAAACAAACAGCCTGCCTTTGGTATGTGCTGTGGCCTTTCCAGGGGGAGCCCACACAGACCACAGTTAGCTCCCTCCTCCTCAGCAACATAACGCTACAGCCCACCCCTGCCCCTCTTGTGTCACAATGTCATGAAACACTGGCCAGCCATGAGTGCACTGCCGGGGTGAACAAACAGGACGGGCAAAACCAGGCCGTCCCTGGGGGTCCTATTTATAGCTGAGTGTTCCCTCACCTCCATATAACAGTTTGGTTGGCTCAGCTTTGAGGAAACAGAGTTCTTGTCAAAACACTTGTCAAAAATATCCCAAATCTGAAAAGATAATTGGTGAGGAGGCCCAGCTAGGACTGATGGAGACTCCTGCCAGGTGATTGAGTCCAATCAGCACGGCCAGGTTGGTGAAGCTACAGATGGTTCCTTGGGGCGCCGAGCACAGCGCTTGTGCAGAATGACTGATGGGTATTTACCTTTCCCCAGGAAATGAAGCTAACACAACAGGAAAGATGATCAATGTATATTTTAAAAGCACGTGTATACAAACAAACTCCCTCCCATATGTTACTGGGTTTTCTCCAAAGGAAACAGATTAAATCAAATGCCTACCAGCCGCTTGGTGCTGGATCAGGCAGTGGGAATTCATGGGGCCCCCTCCTCAAGGAGCTCAAAATCCAGTTGGGAAGGCAAAACAAATGCAAGGGAAAAGGTTAGATAAAAGTAAGGCATTTGTCACGAGCTAAAAGAATGATACCAATAATTAGTATAGGAGGAGCTCAACCCAAACTCAACTGATTGCCATCAGGTTGGAATGCCCTCACAGCTGACCCTCCAGACGGTATTCTGAGGCTATAAACTATAAAGAAGGAGATTATCCATCTTTTGCCCATAAAACTGCTGATGGAGTCTAATTGCCTTTGGGCTAGTAGTGCAAACTCTCTATAGACTAAGCCACCAGAGGGCCCTTGCAGGAGAAGAGGATAAAATAAGGTCTCATAAAGCTGCTCTCTAATCACAAAGACACGCAGTTCTAATCCACCAGGTGAAGGATGGGCAATTTCCTCTCATTCAACTTACTGCCTCTGAAAACCAGCTGGAGGATCAGCTGTGAGTCGGTTCCAACTCCAGGCATACAACAAAAACAACAAGGCTCAAAGCACCACTGCTGTCCAGTCCATTCCAACTTATGGCCACCCTCCACCCAGTTTCCAAAAGCGCATTTTAATAGGAGGACACTGACTTTATTTTTCTTTCAAAGAGCAGCTAGTGGATTTGAACCACCAATCTTTCAGATAGAAACTCAACATTTAATCTACTATGTCCCTAGTGTTCTTCCACTTAGGGCTTAAAAGTTCTTAAAGAAGAGAGGACATTTGAGCAGAAACAGAGCATAGATGTTGTTGTTGTTCTTGTTCTTGTTGTTGTTAGGGGCGGTTGAGTATGACTCATAGCAACCCTATCAACAATAGTAATGAATCCTGTTCTATCCTGTGCCAACCTTATCATCTCTTATACTCTTGATCGCATTGATGTTAATCCACTTCATTGGGGATCTTCTTTTCTTTCATTGACCCTCTATCTTTGAATGATAGCCCTTTACAATGAATAGTCTCTCCTAGCCTCACGTCCAAAGTATTAGAGATAAAGCTTTACCATCCTTGCCTCCAAGGAACACTCTAATTGCACCTTTTCCAACACATATTTATTTATCTTTTTGGAAGTCCATAGAATATTCAGTACTCTTCTCCAGCACCACAGCTCAAAGACATCAATTCTTTTTCTGTCATCCTTTTTCACAGTCTAGCTTTCAGGTACCTAGCAAGTAACAGAAAAGACCATGGCCTGACTCAGGTGCACCTTAGTCTTCAAACTGATATCATTGCTCTTCAGTTCTTTGGAAAGGTTCTTGACAGTATACTTGCCGAATGCAATACATTTTCTGATTGCCTGACTGCTAGTACCAAGGGATCTAAGTTTGTGGATCTCAGCAAGATGAAATCACTGACAGTTTCAATCCTTCTTCCATATATCATAATGTTGTCTCCTGGATTAGTGGTAAGGATCTTTGTTTCTTGATGTAGAGATGTAATTGATTCTGATTCTTAGCAACCCTATGTATAAACACCACCATCTTCAAGATCATCAGTGCACTCAAGTAAGTCCCTTGTTGGACTCACTATTTTTACTGCCTTCCAAAGTAAGGGGTTCAAAATCTAGCACTGCATTAGACAGTGTTCCTTTATGATCCATGAAGTTCTGAGCAGCTAAGTTCTGCAAGTAGATCGCCAGCCTTTCTTCCTAGTCTGTCTGAGGCTGGAAATGCCACTGAAACTTATCCACCCCGGTGACTCTGCTGATATTTGAAATATCGGAGGGACAGATTCTGGCATCACAGCAACACACAAATCACCAATGCAGGACAAACTTTCGGACAAGCAATGGACAGTTAAGAATCAGAAGCAGAGAGGGAAATCCAGCATGCCAAGGAGGGGGTACAGTAAGAGCAAAGACCCTGAAGCAGGAGACCACATGATGCATATATATTTGGGAAGGAGTTAAGAAGTAGGACATGCGACTGTGTGCTTCTTAGAGGCAAGGGTGGGGAAACGTCATCTCACATACTTCGGGCATGTCATCAGGAAAAACCAGTCCTTAGAAAAAGACATCACTCTAAGGAAAATAGTTCGGATTTTTTGGATGTTGTTTGTTGTTGGTTTTTTTTTAAGTCACAATCACTGCTGCTGAAGTGGAATCAACTCGTAGCTGACTCTCCAGTGGGTTCCCAAAGCTGTAAATCCTACAGGAGGACATTTCCCATCTTCCTGTCTCAGAGCTGCTGGGGGATTCAAACCACCAGAAAGGCTCAGTCTCTGGGTTAGTAACACAACACCCTCTGCATTTTGCCACCAAAACTCCCTGAGAAAAACAGAGGGTCACTGGGAAAAAAGAAAGCCTTCAACAAAATGGACTGACACACTTGCAACAACAGACTTGAGCACAGTGGAAATTGTGAGGAGGGGCAAGGGGTTGAACTATCACTCATAAGATTGCTATGAGTCATATTTGACTCAATGGCACAAATACCAACAACAAAGCTAAGTTTGACTAGAAAGGGAACTTTGTGTAGAGAAGAAAGAACTAGAGCCCCTCAGAGTAGGAAGGGGCTTTCTAGGCTGTCTAGTCCAATCTTACTTTATAGGTGAGGAAACAAGAGGCTCACGATTCACCCAAAGGCACACAGCTAGCTAACAGAGGCAGATCTGTCAGGAGTCACTTGAGACTCTGAGCTGAAAGGAAATTGACTGGCAACAGAGAAGTAAAATGAGATAGTATTTGGTGGTATAGTTCCCAACCATGAGTGAAGTCCACAAAAATGCATGCAGCTGATGACAATGATAATGTCATCATTGAGTCACCTCATGGTGAAATTATGCATAACAGAATGAAGCACGATGCAAGGCTCCACCATCTTAATGATGGTTAATAAATGGCACAATGTTGGCTCTATAATTCTGCACATATCTTTTGACATTTCTGATATTTTTTTTTCTTTCCCTCTTGTCATGTCAGAAGAGCCTTGGTGGTTTATCCCACAGAGAGTTGAACTGCTAACCTAAAAATGCTGTCTCTCTCAGAGTTCACGTCCACCAGCTGCTCTGCAGGAGAAAGATGGGCAATCTCCCCTGTGTGATTTACAGCCTGTGAAAACCCACTGGAGGGTCATCTACGAATCAGTTCTGACTCCACAGTAACAATTTTTTTTTAACCAACTCTTCTGTCAGGGAACACAAACCTCAAACTGATAAGAACCTATCCATTCAGCAGGAATAAAAAAATAAATAAACAAAGAGATGAAAGTCAAGTGAAGTCTCAGGTTTCCGATCTCTCACCTCTCTGTGGTGGGTGTGAGTACAAAGGGCAGAAAACAAGCCTCTTCTGTAGGTGGCAAGTGGGCTGATGGGAAGGAGCACCTGTTTTGTCTTCATTTCAAGCCCTATAATCTCTCATCTCTTTGAAGCTGTGAGAAATCAGGTATTTGGTTCATTCTATTATAGAGGAGCTAGAACTGAAAGGTTAAATGTCTGAGGAAGGTGAGTCAGGGGCAGAGGAGGGACCAGACTTCCATTCACCTCACCCAGGGAGCATATGAGTAAGAAAGAGAAATATCGTGGTACTGTCCTGGGAAGTGAAATGGCTGGGGTTTCACTGCATGGCTAGGGTGGTTATTACATATAGATTTCCAGAACATGTGTTTCAGGCCATTTCTAGGGCCCTCAGGAGGGTTCACAATGTAATTGTTACAGTCTTGTGTCTAACACAGAAGCAATAAGAAAAAAAGAGAGCGAGAATGAAAAGGGGGGTGAGGGGAAGGATCATTATTAAAACAGACATTGAAGAAGGCACAGAAAACCAACCTTAAGTAACTGGCCATCTCCAGTCCCCAAGAACAAAACAGTCCTGTTCATGACCACGGTGCCATAAACGGATGTCAGGTCGGAATGGATCAAGGTAGATGATGCGATCGGCTGTACTCTTTCAGGTTGGTCTCCTTCTTTCTGAACATGCACACAAACACACAAATAATAATAAAAGGATCATTTTTAACAGTGATAATTCTCAGTGTAAGGATAAAATGTCACTCATCTCCCCCTACGATGGATCCCACTCCTGGGCACCAAATGCCATGTTCTTAGACAAGATCCCTAAGGTCTTTCTGCAAAATTACCAGGTTTGCCCACCCCATGTAATGCCACTTGTTTACTATGGATTCACATGTCTTGACTGCCAGCAGTGAGCGAACCGTCCACTTAACACTCCCCGAGCTAATATATGAAGCTGACTGACAGAGCCTGGACTGGTAGGGAGACAGTCTTGTCCTTGGCTGTGTGCAGATTCCTGCTGTAATTCATTTCAGTTAGGCTTGGGCTTCTGTGAGGCTAAACGCAAGCCGTTACCCAGGATGTGAGAGGAAGGATCCTATTGGGCGCGATGGCAGAGAGGAGGGACCCTGCTTTGTCAAGAGGAGTCTAGTGTGACGCCCAAAGACAGGGTAATTAATTCAGAAAGGGCAATAAGGTCCTGCAGCGGACCCAGGAGAAAGTTCTCCACCTGATTTTGACGCTCTTGAAGAGGAAAGGAAAGCTTAGCTCTCAATCCAAAGGCATTTACATTGTCAGAGGTTTGGAGTGCCATATAATCACATGTTTGGTCCTGTTCATTAAGCCCCTCTTTTAAACCCAGAGCAGAGCGAGTGTGGACCAAAAGGTCTTTTTCTTTCTTGTTTAAAGGAATGAAGTGCTTCACACTGCTGCTTCCTGCTTCCAACGACAGGAAACTGAGTTTGTAATACAAATCTCTGGAAGATATGGAGCTCGAAAGAGCCGTTGCTGTCTGCAGCTACTGAAAACAGTGTGATAGCGAGCTTTATCTGCCAGGGCTCAGTTCCCAACTGCATTAAGGTTTTCAAAGGCACGTTTAAGTTTTAGCCAATGGGTGAGCTGGCAAACTTTAGCAAGCAACTCCTGAAACCGCCTTGATTTTAAAGAGAGGAGCTAGGCTAGGAGGAGGTGGAGAAGGGTGGGCTACAGGGAAGCGACCAAGACTTATTAACTTCATTATGTTATTGCCAACAGTGTTTATGCCTTTCAATTTATGTCTGATTAAATATTCATTATTTTCAAACCCACCAAGTTTCATTAACATCGAAACGAAATGGATTCATGGGCTAAATTGATTTCTGAAGCCTTTAAAGTGCTGTCTATATTTCTTTGTGGAAGTTGCACTGTGAGGAACTGATAAGCCAGCAAGGATTCCTCCAGCGCCCGCCGAGATCACTTTTCAAGGCAAAGATGTCATAACCTCCGAGAAAGGGACTTATTTGCATAAAATATTCTATAGCGAACTCAGTTTGAGAAGATTTTTTGGAAAGCCCATTAGAGATTTCTTTTTTCCCCTCCTCCTGCTAAAAGATACTTTGCATGTAGTTGGGGAAAAGGAGGAACAGAGCCGTCTTATTAATATTAAAGTTAAGAAAGAAAAAAAAAATCACTGTGGGTCTGAGGATGTGAACAATAGACTACTGTTTAGTTAAGGAAGCCTCGTGACTGTGAGCAGAAAAAGAAAAATCAGGTGACCTTTAAATGAGGAAATAAAATACCCCATCAAAACCCCAAACCCCCCCACACCATACAATTTTTCTTTAAAACCAAGATTGTTCAAACTTAAGGCGGGCTGGCCACACTAATCTTTTATTACATATTTGAACATCTCAGAGAGGTCAAGTTGGAGAATTGACTGAAAATCTCTAGCTGAGTAACGGAAATGTTCAAGAACTGTCATCTTTGGTCAGAGGCTCCTTTCTCTGCTCATCCCATGACAGAGTCAGGCTCGAGGACTGTGGGTCATCCACAGACCACAGGGAACCACGTGCCCCCAGATCTGATACATGCTGTTACGTGCTATTGACGTGGACTCCCACGCACAGCCCTGCCCGGTCCTGCACCATCCTCACACCCTCTGCACTACACTTGCACCCTTTCCCCCAACCATCACGTCAATCCATTTCATGGAGACTCATCCTTTTTCGCTGAGCCTCCACTTGACCAAGTAAGATTCTTTTTCAGGGGACGGGCCTCTCCTAATAACACGCTCAAGTATACAAATATCACAAAAAGAAACACTAAACCATAATCCCACAAACCAACCAATCCATCCTCACTGTCATCAAGCTGGTTCTGACTCAAAGCGACCTTTCATCAGATTTCTGAGGCTGTAAATCACCTTTCTCATTTGTCGTCACGAGTTGAACTCCCCTGTGTGAACACAGTTAGGTGGTGTGTTCCGCAGGCTGTTGTGTTACTAAACCAAAGCTGAGCCTCTCTGGCAGTTTAAATCCATCTATGAGACGTTCTGACTCAAAGGCAATGAGTGAGTGATGTGGGTGACTAATAACTACGGCTCTTCTGTTTAGCCAAGAATCACGGCCTCTGCTGAGGTGTGAGGAGATAGCCTTTTTTGTCAAAGACCAGCTCCAGAAACCAGAGGCAGCTCAAGAACGTGGAAGGCTAACATGTAAGTGAGGGGTACCTTTTTAAAATTACTGATTCACCCCTTTCTTGTGTCCTTCCTGACTTGTGACTCCTTCTCAAGATCTGCTTTTCTAAATTAAGAGCTCTATCAATAACAGAGGTAAATAATACAGCCTTTGGTCAATACTCCCAAACGTGAAAGGCTGGTGGAGAATACAAACCATCCAGGACTGTGAGTCAGAGGTTAGATCTGCATTTCAGCTGGGTTCCTACCCAGCAGGTGATGTGGCCAACTAATCTAATCCTATTGAAGGGCTAAGATAATGCCTGATTGGCAGGGCCATGATAAAGATCAAATGAAAATTATCCTGGAAGTAGTAGTGATACTGACAAGCCTACACTGAGAACTTACTGTGTGCTACCCAGAGTATTTTATCACCCTAGGCAGGTGATTCAAATCCCCTAGCTGCTCTGCAGAAGAGAGAACGGTGGGCAGTTTCCTCCAGGCCGATTTACAGCCTCTGAAAATCTGCTGAAGGGTCAGCCTCGAGTAGGTTCTGACTCAAGGGCAATTAATGAGAGTGAGCCTTAATAGAAGACTATTGAATATAGCATAGATTGCCAAAGGAACAAACAGATCTGTCGGAAGCAGTACAGCCAAAGTGTATCCCTTAGAAGCAAGGCCAGCAAGATGTCCTCTCATACACTTTAACTATCTTATCGAAAGGGGCCAGTTCCTGGAAAATGACATCATGCGAGCCAAAGTGGAAGGTCAGTGGAGGAGACGATCTGCTTTAATGAGACGGACTGAGAGTGGAGTTTGTGAGGATAGCGCAGGATGGGGCATTCTGTTACACGTACGGTCACTGTGGGTTAGAAAAGAACTTGTTGGCACCTAACAACAACAATCTAGTAAAGACAGTCCAGGGTAGTGAGCCTGACTGCTTGGGTTTGAATCTTAGTTCTGTCACTTAACAGTAACACCACACCCATTATTTAGTATCTTTGTAACTTAGCAACAGAACTGTGACTACAGTTTTCTCTTCTGTGAAATGGAAGCAATGATAATAGTATTACTCCAGTGAACGGTGTTGAGGGCTGAATGAATTAGAGGACAGTTAAGGCTGAGAACAGAGTGTGGGTACACTCCTACCACATCTGCTATCCTGACCTTAAAGACACAAACAGCTGCTTCCACACCCAGGGCCGTTATTCTTGCCTCCACCTTGGCCAAAAAGAAATGTGACTTTGTTGAAGTAACAATGAGTCCGGGCCTGAGAGAAAGCCTGATTGGTCCAAATCATATATAATTTCATTGGCCACTTATCAGATATTTGCTTTCTTGCCCTTTAGATCTGAGTGGTGCAAACAGGTAATAACTGTGAACTTGCAAGACTGGAGGCTTGATTCCACCATAAGGGGTCTGAGAAGAAAGGTTTGGTGATCTAATCAGACACTGAAAATCTTAGGGCACAAAGTTCTACTCTGACACACATGGGGTTACCAAGAGTCAGAAGTGACTCAACAGCAACTGCAGGTGGTAAAGTTGGCAGAACTAGGGATGGCCAGGAGGCCCCTCCTTCCATGGCTGGTGAGATGTAAGAAACAGAATGGAATGGATGGAGCAGCTTCTGGGAATGAGTACCCTCCTGGATAACAGCAATTTCTGGAAGACAGCTCCTTTGTCCTCTTCCTTCACTTCCTCCCTTTTGAATGTATCATGAGAGGCAAAAAAGGGGAGTGATGGTAGCCATTTTATTCCTTAAAATTAATGCTGGAAGATGATAATCTAACACTGGTGCAGAGGAAAGATGAAAATACTCATCATTCTCGAGGTCGTCACTGAACTACAAAGGGCTCTGGTGGCCTAATGAGTAAGGAGTTGTGCTTCCAACTCAAATGCAGGCAATTTGAATCCACCAGCTGCTCCTCAGAAGAAAGATAGGCAATCTCCTTCAATGCTATTTTCAGCCATCAGAAGATCAGCTATGAGTGTGTTCCCACTTGACAATACAAAACAACAAAACTATACAAGCTCCAATCTCCACCCTTTCATTAAGTAAACAGTAAATGTCATGGGTCAGGTTGGGCTCTCTGTTTCTGGCAGCTAAAAGCAAGTCATTTTATTTTCTTTTTCTGTAAAGCATCATGACTTGATTTTTCTTAACGACTGGGAAGGAGCTTGCTCCTCCTGCCACCCAGGAGCACCCTGGCCACAGTCAGGATTTGATAGCCAATTATAAAAGCAGGCCTGGAAGAAAGAAGGAAAAAGGAGGCTTGGACTTCATACAAACTCTAGGGGCTGCTCTGGCTGAATGGAAATGGATTCTTTTGTGCTACAAACACACAGAAAGGGACAGGTCCCCTTGAATGGAAAAAGGAACCCTCTGAATGGCTTTCTTATGCTCATTTCAGCAAATGAAAACAAAAGAAAGACAGAGAGCCCTCCCAACAAAAGTGGAGTTAATACCTAGAGAGCTGAGCAGAAAAAGGGGGAAATAGTGCACCTGGCCCCCATGTCCAGATATTATTCTTATTCTTTTTTTTGGCCTATTTTCTATCTTCCCTTCTCTTCCCTTAGGGCATAATCACTAATGTTGCTCTCAGCCTATTCTGTCTAGTTTATTATGTGTAATTTATTTCTGAATCCCAGCCTCTGCTTGTTCTTCTGTGTGTAACAAGGTTAATGCCTTGTAATGATGCTTTTGCCAGTTCTGCCTTTCATGACAAAATCCAATCTTGATTTAGCTCTAAACCTTGTCTCCCCTTTGGGCTTTCTTGGTTTCCTCTGAGTTATCATTCTGCTTCTCCTGCCTGCCATGTCTAACCATAACGTCATGCCTGGCTCTGAGAGGGAAACTTTTTTTCTGTTGGAGGAAAAAGCTACCTCGTCTCAAAGAACATTTGCGCTTAACACAGAGAACACTGGGTGCCAGCTCACCAAAGCTGAGACCAAGACAATCAAGAAGGGTGAGGGCCATAGTGCATGTGTGTGGAGATGGGGTTGTCGTTAGGTGCCATTGAGTGAAGTACAACTCATAGATACCCTATGGATGGCCAACCTGAAACCTGTCCTATCCTGTGTCTTTCTCATCATCTTTAAGACACTAGAGCCCATTGTTGAAGTCACTATGTCGATCTATCTTGGAGGGGGGGAGTGTTCTTTCCTTCACTGACCTCCCATCTTTTCAAGCATGACACCCCTTTCCAAAGGATAGCCTCACCTAGTTACATGTCCAAACTGTGAAAGATAAGGCTTCATCAACCTTGCCTCCAAGAAGCATACTGGCCTCACTCTGTCCAAGACATATCTATTTGTTCTTTGGGAAGTCCATGGGGTAGTCAGTACTCTTCTCCAGCACTTCAACTCAAAGACATCAATTCTTCTGTCATTCTTATTGATTACCCAGCTCTCTGATGCCTATGAGGTAACTGAGAAGATGATGGCCTGATTCAGACACACCTTAGTCTTCAAACTGATATCACTGCTCTTCAGCAATTTAGAGAGGTCCTTGCCCAATGCTATACGTTTCCTGATCATCTGACTGTTGATACCAAGGCTGCTGATTGTTGAACCAAACAAGATTAAATTATTGACAGTTTCAATCTTTTCTCCATCCATCATAATGTTGACTGCTGGGCTTGCAGTGAGAATCTTTATCTTCTTGATGTTGAAATGTAATTCATACCAAAGTCTGTATCCTCATCTTCTGCAGCAAGCTTTTCATATCCTCCTCACTGCAAGCAAAGCTGTGTGATCAGAATAACACAGGTATTGACGAGTCTTCCTCCAATCCTGATGCCACACTCTTCATAGAGTTCAGCATACAGATGTAACAGGTATGGAGGAAGGATACTACCCTAACACATATCCTTCTTGATTTTAAACTATTCCCTTTCTCTGTTCACATAATAGCTTCTTGGTCTAGGTATAGATGCCATATAACTACAATTAAGTGTTCTGGGATTCCCATTCTTCTCAATGTTAGCAATAACTTGTTATGATCCACACAGTTAAATGCCTTTGCATAGTCAATAAAACACAAACATTATTCTGGTGTTCTCTGCTTTTAGCCAGTATCCATCTAACATCAACAATGATATCTCTGGCGCCATAACCTCCTCTAAAATCAGCTTGTACTTCTGGTAGTTACCTATCAATGTCCTGTTCTAATTGTGTTTTCATGATCTTCAATAATATTTTGCTTGCATGAGACATTAATGATATTGTTTGTTTATTTCCACATTCTGTTGTATCACCTTCTTTGGGGATGGGGACAAATATGGGTCTGTCTTCCAGTCAGCCAGCCAGATACCTGTTCTTTAAATGTTCTGGCACAAACTGGTGAACACATCCAGGGATTTATCTGTTAGTTCAAACACATCAATTGGTATTCCATTGATTCCTGGAGTCTTATAGGCATATTATGAGAGAAATGGTTTGATCTTGATGCTTTGACATACTGTTTTTCATTGACAATAAAGAATGCTAATCATGTGGTACACTGAGCAAATCATTTAAGAAGCTGGACTATATGAAAAAGTGGTATCAGGATTAGATGAAGACTCAACAACCAGTGTTATTATAAATGACACAACTTTGTTTGCTGTAAGTGAAGAGGATTTGAAATGCTTGCTACAGAAGATAAAGTCTACAATCTTCAATATAGATTACATCACTATATTAAGAAAACAAAAATCCCACCACTGGACCAATAGGCAACATCATGATAGATGGAGAAAAGATTGAAGTTGTCCAAGATTTCATTTTACTTGGATCCACAATCAAGACCCATCTTAGCAATAATCAAGAAAGATGTGTGGCAACATGAAGATCTTCTGCCCAGTACCTCTCCAAAGTTCTAAAGAGCAAGGATGCCAGTTTAAAGACTTGAATCTGAAAGCTGGACAACGAATAAAGATGACCAGAGAAGAGTTGGTATCTTTGAATTGTGGTGTTCAGAAAATTCCTTTCTATCCCGTGGACTCCCAAAAGAAAAAAACAAGTCTGTCTGGAAGGTAGTACAATTATGGTTCTCCTTTGAGGCAAAGGAGGTAAAACTTCTTCTCACATACTTCATGCATGTTGCTGGGGGGGCCCAGTCCTTGCAAAGGACTGTCATGCTGGGAAAGGTGTGAGAAAGAGAGCAGGACCCTCAAACTGCTAGATTGATTATAACCGTAACAATGGCCAAGCATATCATGAGGATAGTGCAGGATAGGGCAAGGTTCAGATCTACTGTTCACAGGGTCACCTAACAACATGAACAAATCACGCATATATAAACTCCAGAGCGTGCCTATCACATATTCTAGGGTCTTAAGGCATCTTGAATTGATCAACTTCAGGCCTTGCTTCTACCCTGTTCATGCTTACTCAGACTCATTGAGGTACTGAGTGGTCATGCCTTCACTGCAGCTACTATAGGCAACAGTATAAGGAAATGTGCACAGAGGTGGGGGGACCTCAAGTACCGAGGACTGAACAAGAGACAAGTATCTTACCTTCAAGCTCCTGAGAACCAAAAGCCAACTCCCTTCCCATTAATTTCAACTCCTGATGGTGCCAGAGTAGAACTATGATCCACAGGATTTTCAACAGTTAGGCTTTTCTAGAAATAGATTGCCAAACCTTCTCCCAAGGCAGCTCTTGGGTGGATGCAAACCTTCACTTTCAGGCTAGCAAATAAATGATCACATTAAACCATTTCCATCACCCAGGAACTCCAAGGGAACACATTTTGCTGCCACCAGGTTTCTGAGGCGATAAACCTTAAAGGAAGGAAACGGCCTCATCTTTCTCCCAAAGACTCTGTAGTGCTTTCAAGTGCTGACCTTTCGGTTAGCAGCCCAACACTTAATCTACCATGTCACTGAGGCCCTAAGGTTCTAAATTATAAAAACCAAACCCACTGTCTCCAAGTCAGTTCCTACTCAAGGCAATGCTCCATCAAGTTTCTAAAGCCATACATCTTTATGGGAGGAGACTTCCCATCCTTCCCCCTCAGAGCACTTGGTGGATTGGAACCACTGACCTTTTGATAAATTATACACCATGCCACTAAGTTCCCTAAGGTTCTAAAAGGACTCTCTTATGTTTATAGTTTCCTTCTGTTCTTGCTTATGGTCTGATTTGGTAATTTTTCTTTTCTTAATGTTGAGATGCAATCCAAATTGAAGACTGTAGTCTTTGAACTTCTTCTTCCATCAAGTCTTCATTTCCCTTGAGAGGAGGGCAAATAACAACCTCATAACTATTGATTTCTTATGCATTAATAAAATGCTTCTCTTTAGCTGTCTGTTTTGCATTTTGGTTCCCCTTTGGTATGGACTTCTTTTTAAAGCTGTTCCTTTATCATTTCCTTTTACTTACCCTGGGGCCCACTTGTGGTTAGGAGCCCTTAGAAAGAGTCCCACACCCAAGTTCTATTCCCCATTCTATCACCTCTCATTCTGGCATGTAAAAAGTTCACGAGCTTCAATTGTTGGTAGGTGGTATGGAATCGCATACAACCCATAGCAACCCTATGAACAACAGATCTGAACCCTGTCCTATCCTGTGCCCTAGTCATACTTCCTAACACACTAAAACCCATTGCTGCTGTCACTGTGTCAATTCTCATTTCTACTGACATCCAAACTGGGCTCTATTACTAATACTAAACTATCTGCATTCCTCTACTGCTCATAAAGATTTCAGAGGCCTGTTATTTAAGACGTGGGGCCAATCCTGCTGCCTAGCCTGTTTCACTCTGGGAGCTCAGCTAAAACCTGTCCACCATGGGTAACCCTTTTGGCATTTGACACACCAGCATCATATGTAGAAGTATTGCAGCAACCCACAAGTTATCTCAGTACAGCAAACTGGCAGACAAGTGCTATACCAATTCGAATAATGTTGAGCTTCAATTAATACATATAAAAAATGAGAGAAAACAATATCACATGCCCTGCCTATCTTTTAAAGTCTCTGTGAGGCTCAAGCAAAATTATGTGTGTGAACATAATTACAAAACTATCTTCATCAAGCTAGGGAGATGGGAACAAATATTTTTCACTCAAGTTGTGTGGTTAGATGCCATTGAATTGATTATGACTCATAGTGCCCCTACGAACAACAGACCTAAACACTGTCCTCTCCTGTGCTATCCTCATCACTTCTGACACATTTGAGTCCATTACTACAGTCACTGTGTCAACCCATCTTGTTGAGGGACTTCCTCTCTTTTGCTGACCTTCCACTTTTCCAAGCATGATGTCCCTATCTAAGGGATAGCCTTTCCTAGCAGTGTGCCCCAAATATGAGTTGAAGCTTTGTCATCCTTGCCTCTAAAGAGAATTCTGGCTGCATTTTTTTCCAAAGGCAAATCTGTTTATTGTTCTTTTGTTAGTCCACAGGATATTCAGTACTCTTTCCAACATCACAGCTCAAAGACATCAATTCTTCTTCTTCTGTCATCCTAATTCATTGTGCAGCTCTCAGATGCATAGAAAATTATAGAAAAGACCAAAGTCTGAATCAGGCACACCTTAGTCTTCAAAATAACAACATTGCTCCTTAGTAATTTAGAAAGGTCCCAGAAAGCAGATTTGTTCAATGTAATATGTCTCCTTATCTCCCCATTGCTGGTTCCAAGAAAGTTGATTGTGGAACTCAACAAGATTAAATAATTAAGAATTTTAGTCTTTTCTCCATCAATTATGATGGTGCTTATAGCTTTAGTGGTGAGGATTTTTGTGCTCTTGATGTTGAGATGCAATCCATCCTGAAGGCTGTACTCTCTAGTCTTCCACAGGAAGTGCTTCAAAATCCTCATTATTAGCAAACAAGGTTGTATCATTTGCATAATACAGATTGTTGATATTTTCCTCTAATTCTGATGCCACATTCTTCTTCACAGAGACCAGCTTCTCTAAATAATTTGCTCAGCATACAGATTAAATATATATAGAAAAAGGATACAACTCTGACACACATCTTTCTCAATTTTAAATCATGCAATGTTCCTTTGCTCTGTTCCTTTGCTCTGCTTCTTGGACTAGGTATGGGTTTTGCATGAATACAATCAAGGGTTCTGAGATACCCATTAATCTCAATGTCAGCCACAATTTGTTGTGATCCACACAGTCAAATGTCTTTGCACAGCTGATAAAATACAAATAGGCATCCTTCTGAAATCCTCTGCTTTCTGCCAGGATCTATCTACCTGACATCAGCAATTATATCCCTACTGCCACAGCCTCTTCTATATCTAGCTTGTATTTCTGGCAGTTCTTTGTCAAAATACTGTAGTAATGTGTTGTTTTTTAAAAAAAAAAATCTTCAGCAAGATTTTGGTTGTTTATGATATTAATGATAATGTTCAATAATTTCCACATTCTGTTGAATCACCTTTTTTTGAGAAAGGGAATAAATATGGGTCTCTTCAGTCAGTTGGCCAGGTAGCTGTCCTCCAGATTTCTTGGCACAAACTGGAGAGCACATTCAGACATACAACTGCTTGTTGAAATATGTCAATTGGTATTCCATAAATTCCTGGGGCTTTATTTTTTGCCAATCCTTTCATAGCAGCTTGAATGTCTTCCTTTATTACCATTGATTCTTGATCATATGCTACTTTCTGAAATGGTCCTATTTCAGTCAATTCTTTTTGATTCAGTGACTCTGTATTCCTTCCATCTCTTTTGATGTTTCCTGGATCATGCAGGATCTTGGCTATAGCATCTCTCAGTATTGCAAATTGAGGGCTGAATTTATTTTTCAGTTCTGTTAACTTGAGAAATGCTAAACGAGTTCTTCCTTTTTTATTCTCCAACTCTAGTTCTTTACACATTTCATTATGATACTTTGCTTTGTCTTCTCAAGCTGCCCTTTGCAATCTTGTGTTTATCTCTTTTACTTCTGAATTTTTCCCCTTTTCTAGAGTTTCTTTTGTTATCCATTTTGTTTTTTTTCTTCCTCCTGTGTCTCTGTTCTTTTTTCTCTCTTCCTTTTGCTTTCTTCATGAATTATAGCTTTGATGTCAACCCATAACTCATCTGGTCTTTGATCGTTATAACCAAAATATGACCTTGAGTTTATCCCATAACCCGGGTTAGACTGCAATTTAATTAGCCATTAAGGATGTTATCACTTTTATTTATTCTTCTAGAGTACACGGTTTTCTAAGAGTCCACAAAGCTAAGTATACAACATACCTCAGATCTTCTGAAAAGTTCAAAATATGCAGAAGGAACAGAGAATGAGGAGGAGTTTTGGGGAATGGCCAGGAAACCCTCATACTAGACAAACACTAGCCAATAAGCAACTGGAAATAAAGTGGTGAGTGAGTAGTTGTCAATGGATTCTTTTCATTTGTATCTACAATCCATATCCATGGCAACAGTAGTCAAGAAATCAAAAGACCATGTTTCATTGGGAAACTCTTTTGTCAAGGACTCATTTAATGTGCAAAAGAACAAAGATGTCAGGTGAGAGACTAAAACGTGTCTAAAGCAAGCAACAGTCTTTTCAATTGCATCATATACAACTGTAAGTTTGACAATAACTAAAGAAGAACTAAAGCCTTTGAAATGTGGTGTTAAATAAGAGTACTGAATATCCTCTGGACTGCCAAAAGAACAAACAGATCTGTCCTGGAGGAAGTGCAGCCAGTGCTCCTTACAGACAGGAAGGTGAAATGTCATCTCACATATTTTGGGTATTTTGTTAAGAGAGGCCACTCCTTGAAAATGTCATCATGCATGGAAAGGTGAAAGGTCACAGATAGAGAGGAAGACCTTCAACAAGATAGACTGATATGGTGACTGTAACAATGGGCTCAAGTATATCAGAGGTGGTAGGACAGGTCAAGGTTCAGATGTGTTATTCATAGGGCTGCTATGAGTCCTAGCCAACTCGATGGTTCTGAGCAACAACTCCTCCTTATCAAAAAAAGATGATGCTCAATGAGATGGATGGACATGGTGAATGCAACAATGAGCATGAGCAAGAGGAAGAGGGTGACAGTGTTGCAGGACAGGGCAAAGTTTTGATTTGTTGTTCTGAGGGTCAACATGAGTCATAGTTGACTAGACAGAACCTAACAACAACAACAGCTCCTCTGCTTGCTCCTTCTCACCTCAGCAAGGGACCCAAGTATCCACAAGCCACCCAAACCTATTGTTACTGTTATTGTATATTGTTGAATCCATTTTTACTCACAGCTACCCCTCTAGGACAGAGTAAGATGTAATCCTATGGAAGCACAGATTTTTTTTCTGTGGAGCCATTGGTGGGTTCGAACCACGGACCTATCAGTTAGTAGCTGAATACTTAGCCCTTGCCCTCCCAAGCCTGCCTACTGCCAAAGTCTTACTCTTTGGAATTTATTCATTTTCTCCCCTATGCTTTATCCTTTAATATAAATGTCCCCTAACCTCATTTTGAGCTCTGGTGGTCTAGTGGCAAGATGCTGTGCTGTAATTCTGAAGGTATGTGGTTCAAGGCCACCAGCTGTTCCACAGGAGCAAAATAGGCAGTCTCCTCCCATGTGGTTAACTGCCTCTGAAAACCCACTGGAGGTTAACTGTGAGTTGGTTCTGACTCCATGGTACACAACACAACTACAACCTGATTTTGCCCTTCTGTGCTTTACCCTTCAATATTAAAGGAATTGCACTGTCAACTGAAAGGTACATCGTTCTTATCCATCAGCTGCTCCATGGGAGACAGATGGGCAATCCTCTTCAGCAGGATCTGTAGCCTCTGAAAACCTGCTGGAGGATCAGCACTGAGTCACTTCTGACTCAATAGCATACAACAACAATATGAAGAAGAATGTGGCATCAGGATTGGAGGGAAAATACATCAACAACCTGTGTAATGCAGATGACAAAATCTTGCTTACTATCAGTGACGAGTACTTGAAGCATTTGCTACAGAAGATGAAAGACTAAACCTTCAATATGGATCACATCTCAACATCAAGAAAACAAAAGTCCTCACCACTGGACCAATGGGCAACATCATAATAGATGGAGGGGGGGAAAAGATTTAAGTTGTTCATGATTTCATTTAATTGGGTCCACAATCATCACTCATGGTAGCAGCAGCCACAAATTAAAATATGTGTTGCAATAAAATAATATGTTGTCAAGGACTTTTCCCAAGTGCTAAAGAGCAACGATATCAGTTTAAAGACTATGGTGCACTTGATCCAAGTCATGGTATCTCCAGTTGCTTCCTATGCACCTGAAAGTTGAACAAGGAATAAAAATGACAGAAGAGGAATCAATACCTTTGAATTATGACGTTATGAAAGGAATTTCCTCTAAGGCAGGCCCTTGGGTGGATCTGAATCACTGTAGTATTAAGGGTTTATTATTTTGAATGGATATCCTAGCCTCTTTACTGATTTTGCCATGCGGATGGACTAGAGTATATGAATAGGGTATGTTAGCCTGCCCACCAGGAGTTTGAGAGTCTCACTAATCTCAAAGGGGGCTGGTTATTCTTGCCATTAAATTGGGTAGATCCAGCAGCAGAATAAATAAAACCTCACTGCCAGCGAAGAAGAAGCAAAAGAATATAACATCTTCTTCAGGACCAGAGATTATTACATCAGCCAGATTAGGATATAAAGAGAACAACAACCATAGCAACCACAACAGAGACTTACTATGAAATGGAGCGAATATTGGGACTGCTATGAACATTGAACCAGGGCTAAGAGCCTTTACCCAAGTTTTCTGGACAACTAGTGGGGGACCCATAATTGGCAGGACTGAGAGTTTTGCAACACTAGCCTAAAGCCAAAAAGGGTCAAGGCTGTGGCACCTATTTGCACATTTTGGAAGCTATCTTGAATATTCTGCTACCAACCTGAATTATGGCCCTATTAGATTTTGGCTCCAGTAAAGAAGATTGGTGTAGGGGGTGTATAGAAAGAAGTGCGAGAGTGTGAACAACATATCTGACCTCATGGGAATTGATTTTGTGTTACTGATGTTGTTGACAAGGACAGTTCCCCTTTGTAAAGTTGATAAAGGTCAGAAATGGCTGTCCCCACATGGTCCTTGCTCTTTTTACAACAACGTTCCAATTAGCAGGAGAGACTTTGATCATGTTGTTCCCACTATCTAGACCTCTATCTACTTATTAATCAAAGGAAACCCTGGTGGTGAGGTAAAGAAAGTATAGAGTTGCTAAAGGGAAGGCTGTAGGTTCAAACCCATTAGCTCCACAGGAGAAAGACGGACAGTTTCCTCCTATAAAAAATTGGAATTTTGGAAATCCCAGAGAGAGAGGGTTGCTATTAGTTGAAACCAATCTGCCAGTAATGGGTGAGATTAAGCATTAAACTGCCAAACTAAAAGTCATGTTCTAATTTACCAGCTTCTCTGTGACAGAAAGACGAGGCAGTCTGTTTCTGTACGATGTACAGCCTTGGAAACCTGAAGGGACAGTCCTATTTTGTCCCATAGGGTCCCTAGGAGTTGGAATTGATTCATTGGCAGTAGGCTTGGTTTTTATATACTTGTTTTAGAGTCCTTAAGTGGAACAAATGATAACAAGTTTGGCTGCTAGCCAATATGTTAACCATCTGTACCATCCAGGAACCTAATTTTCCTACCCTAAATTCCAGCATTTACATTCCCAAATATCCTCTATGGAAATGTTACCATCCTCTGTTGAGAAACAGACAGTTGCTGAAAAATGGTTTTCAGACTCCTCCCCAGTTTTCCCTATCATGGTAAATGATACTACAATTATCATCGACTCCTCCTTTCACCCATTCCTCATATCCAACCCTCAGTATACTGAATATCTCAGTAGAGTTCAACCAAATTCTATCTCAAATCTGTGTTACCTTTCTCCACAGCCTTCATTACCTCACTCCTGATCTGCTGGTCAGAGTCTCTCTATTTCTTCCTACAACCCATTTTCCATCCAGTAGCTAGAGTGATCCTTGAAGACATTAAACAAAGCATGTTTCTCTTTGGCTATTACACTTTGGTGGATTCCTATCACATTTACACATTTAGAATAAAGTCCTGATGCCTCTCGGGTTCTATCTGAACTGGTACCTACCTACTTCAAACTCATCCATTGCTACTTACCTCGTTCATTCTTCTGTGGCTTTTGTACTGGCTTTCTTTCATATCTTTTACATACAACCATGTTTCTATATAAGGGACTTGCATACACTTCCAGTTCAGGGAGCTCTGAGTCTCTTTGTTCATAGCAGACTGTGCTACAAATTGACCAGAAGGGTGAACACCTCTGGCAGTTTGAATTCCCCAGTTGCTCTGAGGAAGAAGATGAGCAATCTGCAGTGCTGTTTGTTGTTACTGTTAGATGCCATCAAGTGACTCTGTGAGATTTACAGCCGTGGAGACTCAGTGGAGGGTCAGCTATGAGACAGAACCATCCTGATGGCAATGAAAGCGAATTCTAGCTCACATGGAAGCCGGCTCCTTTTATTATTTCAGGTATCAAGTTGAATGTCACCCCTTCATGGACATATAACCATGTTCTCTCCAACATCCATCTCAGCTATTATTCTATATTCCAGCATTCCATTTGTTTCCTTTAGGCTACTTACTATGATTATATGATTATTGCTTTTTAAAATTTATTTATTGTCCATCTCCCAGTAGATTATAAACTCTATAAAGAGTTTAACTTAATCTACACTTTGAATCTTGCATTCACCTCAGAATCTGGCATGTAGTAGGTTGTCAATAAGCAGCTATTGAATGAATGAGTAAGCACATGGATCAATGTTCAAATATGTTGAGTCAATATCTCATCAGGCACCCCTGTTAGCCAAGTCTTAATCATTACAGAGTTTAACTGAGCCAAGATTTGTACCTTACAAATACGGGACTTGGTTCCACCTTTGGGAGAAATATTAAACTATCTCCTATTACTATATATCTTGACCTTCTCTAAATTTACCATCTATGGTTTATTGATTTACAAGCAGTTTCTGGCTCTCTCACTATTTCAGTCTATAAATGACCTACAAATTCTGTATACTTAAAATGTGGCTCTAAAAAGCATATCATGTTCTTTAGGTTTGCTCCAGGAATAATGTGGCAATCTTTTTCCATAATAGGAATTGCATCACTTTATGAATATGGTCTAGTAGTATATTAAATCTTTAAGCTAAAAGTAGTCGACCAGGACACAGAAGAGTAGAAAGAACAAGAGATTCAGAGTAAAAGGAGGAAAGAAATATGTGAGTTCAAGTGCAAGTTCTATTACTCATAAATTTTAAGTCTTTAGTACACATGTAACCTCTGAAATTTCTTCACCTATTCATCTATCTACTCAGCAATCTAACTGTCAATCCATACATCCACCTATTCGCCCATCCACCTACCCAACTTTTATAGTGCACTTTCTATTGACCAGGTACATGATCTGTAAAACACAGATAAGAATAAAATTCCTATGGTGAATCAATCAAACTAGTTTTGACACAAAATGCATGACTTTACACTTCAGTTCAGTGCTTTCAGAAACACTTATGAACTGAAATGAATGGTTGGAGTATAAGCACTGCTGAGATTCACAATTTGTGGTTAGAACTCTGAACTTAGGGAAGGGACAAAAAGAAATAATTTCTTTTTTTTGTCCCACAATTCTAACTAAAAATTTAGTGTTTCCTTAGAACATCGGTCAAAGTAGTACTAACTAAACCTATGAATTTGTCAGCAAAAGAAATCAAATGTTTTCTTATTAAAGTCATTGAGGGAGCTCGGGTGGTGTAACCTGAAGGCAGTTGTACTGCTCACCGAAAGATGGCACCTCCCTGGAAGTTCAAATCCACCAGTGGCTTCCTGGAGAAAGATAAATACGCTCCTCCTATGGGATTTAAAGACCCCACTAAATCCACTAGAGGGTCAGCTAAGTTGGTTACAACTTGATGACAATTATTTTGAGTCATAGTCATTGTTGTTGTTATGTGCCATTGAGTTGCCTATGACTCACAGTGTGACACTATGTACAATAGCTCTGAATCCTGTTCTTTCCTGAGTCAATCACTGTCTCCAGCACCTCTGCCCCTTTTGCCCCAGACACTGTGTCAATCTAGCTCCTCTCCTGCACTGTTCCTCCACCCTTCCAAGCATGATGTCCTTCTCCAAGGACTGGCTCATTGTAGAAATATCAAAACGTCATTTATGTTACTTTTCATTTTGAAATCAAAGTGGTCCCTGCTGCTTGTTGTTGATGTTATGTGCACCACTGATTTGGAACTGAGCCACCGCTGCCCTCACAGCAGGTCTTCAGGGTCAGTAAATCACATGGGAGGAGATTGTCAAACCACATACCTTTGGGTTGGCAAGGCAAAACTTAACCACTAAGCCACCAGGGGTTCTCTCTTCCTGCTGCAAGCTCTTGCTATTTAATGTGTTAGGATATATTGCTATACCTTAAGTTTTAAAATATTGTTGTTATGTGCTGTCGAGTCGCTTGCAACTCATAGCGACCCTATGTACAATAGCCCTGAGCTCTGCTCTGTCCTGTGCCAATCTCACTGTCTCCTATACACCCATCCCAAATACCCCAGTCACTGAATCAATCCACCTCATAGAGAGTCTTCCCCTCCTGAGCTGTCCCTTCACCCTACCAAGCATGATGTCCCTCTCCAAGGATCTGTCCCTCCTTGCAACATGTCCAAAGTATGTTAGACGGAGCCTTAGAATCCTTGCCTCCAAGAAGCAGTCCAGTTTGACCCTCTCAAGGATGAATCTGTTTTATTAGCAGTCCATGGTACCCTCTTCTACAGCACCACAGCTCAAAGGCATCACTTCTTCTATCCTCCCTAGTCATTGTCCAACTCTCTGATGCATAACAAGTGATTGCAAAGACCATGGCCTATATCAGATGCACCTTAGTCTCCAGAGAGACACCATTGCTCTTCAGTACTTTGGGGAGGTCCCTAACAGCAGACTTTTCCATCGCAATACGTCTTCTAATTTCCTGGCTGCTGGTGCCAAGAGTGTTGACTGTGGATCCAAGCAAACTAAAGCTCTATTTAAAATTATCTGGTGTTAGAATCCAGGGAAACTGTGCAATTGAGAAATGCCACACTTACAATAGGGAATTGTGTTTTTAACCTAAAGGCAGAGTCTCTCTGGTGGTTAGGATCACTAGTGGCTCCTCAGGAGAAAGAGGAATAATCTCCTTCTGAGTGATTTACAGCATCCAGAAAAGTTGGTTATGACTCAGCAACAATGAGTGATTTTATCTTTGACCAGGAGTGGACTACACTACCACAGTACTGCCTGCAGGTCTGTTTCCACTGGGCCTAATCTCTCACTCATGTCTTATATGCAGTCATTAGGTATCCAAATGCAATAATTTCACTTCCCCTAAATGACTTATTCTTTGAGAATAAAATCCAGTCTCCTTCCCAAGCTTAAAAAACCAACATGACTGGGCCCTTGCTTCCTTATCCAACCTCCTCTCTCACAGCAGAGTGGTTAGAAGCTGTGCTGCAATCCCAAATGCAACCAGTTCAAACTCACCACCTGCTTCTCGGGAGAGGGATGGGTAATCCCCTGCTTTGTGATTTATGGCTTCTGAAAACCCATCGAAGTGTCAGCTATGGGTCAGTTCTGAACACAACTTTCCTATACTTAAGCACTAATCCTTTGTTTTACATACCACCTAATTCTTTCTCCCAGTTGATCCTCTGCATTTGCTTTCCAGTAGGCTGGGAGTGTTCTGTTCTTAGTTCTTGACACAAGCACCACTACCCTTTCTCATTCTCATCAGTTTCACGTCATTTTTTAAAAATTCTGATTTTAATGAAAATTTAGAGAAAGGGTAGGTTTTCATTTATTGTTGCACATTTTCCTCCCTCATCCTCCCTTCCCCTTTCCCAGTCCACGTTTCAGATTATTGCCATTCACATATCTAATCATACATTCTTTTCAGACAGTCCTCCTCCCTTGTTACAATGCAGTGTTAATTTTCTATCCATTCTTTTCCTGTTCTCCACCCACCTCTACCTCTGTCTCAGTTCAATTTTAGATCTGCAGTGTTATACAGAACTTGACCTTTTGTAACTGAGATATTTCACTCAGAATGATGTCTTCCAGGCTCCCCTATGTTGTGTAGTATTTTACAAGTTCATTGTTTTTTAAAGCTGCATAATATTCCATTGTGTGAATGTAACACAGTTTCTCTATCCATTCATTTGCCGGTGGACAGCTAGGGTGTTTCCATCTCTTTGCTATTGTGAATAAGGCAGTAATAAACATGAGTGTACATATATCTGAGAAATAGCTCTGGTATCTTTAGGGTATATTCCCAGAAATGGGATAGCTAGGTCAAATGGCATTTCTATTTCTAAGTTTTTGAGAAAATGCTAGTCGTCCATAGTAGTTGTACCATTTTACATTCCCACCAGAGGTAAGTAATAATTCCAGTCTCTCCACAACCTTGCCAGTATTTGTTGTTCGCTGCCCTGTTTAACTTCGCTATTGTTGTTGGGGTGAATAGTGTGTCATAGTTGTTTTGATTTGCATCTCTCGGATAGCTAGGATTTTGAACAAGTCTTTATGTGTTTGTTTGCCATCTGGATTTCTTCTTTGGTGAAGTGCTTTTACTTGTGCCTATTTTGTGACTGAGTTGTTTACCTTTTTCTTGTTGAGATGCTGAAATAGTCTATAAATTTTAGCTATGAGTCCTTTATCAGACATGTCATTGCCAAATATTTTTTTCTCAGTCTGTGAGTTTCCTTTTTACCCTGTTGGAGAAGTTTTTTTGATGCACATAGGGATTTGGTTTTTAGAGGAACCCATTTATCTATTTTATTCTCTCCTGGTTGTAGCTTTTTCATTATACTTGGAAGTCTGTTCATGCTGTAGATTAAGGCCTCTACAGCTATTCCAAGTTTTTCTTTGATGAATTTTATAGACTTTGGTTCTACTCTTAGGTCCCTGATACACCACGAGTTGGGTTTGGTGTAAGGTGCGGGGCTTCCTTAAGTTTTCTGCAGATGGTTTTCCAGTGTAGGCAGCACCATTTGTTAAAGAGGCTGTCATTTCCCCAGGTAATTTATGTGGTCTCCTTGTAAAAAAAAAATCAGTTGACCATAGGTAGACGAGTTAATTTCTGGGTCCTCAGTCCCATTTCACTGATCGATGTGTCTGTTCCTGTACCACACCGTGTCATCTTCACCACCATGGCTGTTTAGTAGGATTTGAGATAAGGGATTGTGAAGCCTCCTTCTTTTTCTCTTTTTCTGTCATGCTTTGCTTATTCTGGGTCTCTTTTCATTCCAGATAAAATCAGAAATTGCCTTTCTCATCTCATGGAAGAATGGAATCAGTATCTGTATTGGGCTTGCCTTGAACTTGTAGACTGTTTTTTGTAGAATTGTCATTCCCATTATATTGGGCCTTCCTTCTTTTTGTTTCTTGCAACCATGTTTTATTGACTTTTATAAAAGGATTTTTCTGTAACAATTAATAGGTTCATGAGTTTCTTTGCTTTGTTAATGTGATGAATGAAATTGTTTTTCTTCTGTTGAACCATGCTTGCATACTTGTTATGAATCCCATTTGGCCACAATGAATTATATATAAATGGTTTGAGTCCAGCAACTGGCTCCTCAGGAGAAAGGTAAGTTATCTCCTCCCATGCAATTTGCAGCCCTCTGAAAAAATGCTGGAGGGTCAGCCATGAGTCAGTTAAGAATTGACAGCAATCATTGAATAAGGGTTGGTATACTAGAGCTTCTTTATTTGACTCTGAAATTATATTACCATTAATTTAACTATTGAAAAGACTCTAGTCATAGTCTGTTATTGATAATAGCATATTAAATTAAATCAAAAGTTAGTAAATGTCTCACCATGTTTTAAATAAGGCATGCCAATCTTTAAAAAAAAAATTAAGAGAGTCTAATAGGCATTATTAATCAAATAATTACATCAGAACAAAAAACCTTAAAAGAAACCAGGGAAAAAAAGACACAAAAGTCTTAATACAGGTTAAACTGATTACCAGAAAATATGAAAGGGAAAAATTAATAATGCCTATTTGACTCTTTTAAACATTTTTTAAGGTTTTATATGCTTATTTGGGGAACTTTTCAGAATCATCTCAGGAACAGGTTTGAGGCCTTGAACACTAATGAGTAAAGACAGGTGAGTTGTGGGAGGATGTTAAATGTATCATCCAGGAAGAGCGCAAACAGTCATTACAAAGACAGAAGAGGAAGAAAAGACCAAAATGGATGTCAGAAGAAACTCTGAAGATTACACTGGAACGTAGAGAAGCCAAAGCACAAGGAAGAATCCAAGACACTAAAGAGCTGAACAGAAGATTCCAAAAGGCAGCACAGAATGACAAAGCAAAATACTACAATGAAATGTGCGAGGAGCTAGAGTCGGA
>NW_006399981.1:561575-580826 GCF_000299155.1 Elephantulus edwardii
AGATCTGACTGGCACAGGAGGAGACTGCCCATCCTTTGCCAGCAGAGCATCTGGTGGATTTGAACCAGGCACCTTAGCACAGCTTCTTGACAGTAGGCCACCGGAGCTCCCTCAATGTCATCTTTTAGAAGAAAACTTCTCCCAGGCCCCTACATAAAATTACCTCAACTTTTCCTATATCCTTTTTTTTTTTTTCTCAGAAAGCCTCAATCTCAATATTAAAATGGACTAAATGTAAAATGGGAATAACAGTATTACACTTTCTCCTTTTAAGGCTTATGAGGATTAAATGAGTGAATGCTGATAAAGTCCTTAGAATAAGATCTAGTACACAGTTTGTAACTGTTGTTAGGTGCCACAGGTCAACTATGATCCATAGCTACCCTGTGAATAACTGACGTGAACCTTTCACTACCCTGCATCATCTCAGAAATCTTGGCTATGCTTGAGTTCATTAGGTGTTCTCCAGTGTTATATATAATTTTTTTATCATATTTTCTCATTCTTTAAAAATATAGTATGGTTGAAATATATATAACATGTGCCCAGCAACCTTGGTTCATATCCAAGTCATGGCACAGATATGCACGATGGAAGCATACACGTGCGCGCGCTCTCTCTCTCTCTCTCTTCTCATATATATACAAATATACATATTCATATAGACATACGTCTTGGAGAGGGTGAAACCAAGTCTGTTCTTGGAGGCTAGGATTTTGAAGCTCTGTCTCACTTATTTTGGGCACGTGACCAGGAAAGATTGGTTCTTGGAGAAGGACATCATGCTCAGAAGGGTAGACGGTCAGCGCAGAGGGAGACTCCGAATGAGATGGATTGATACAGTAACTGGGGCAATGGGGTTGTTGTGTCCGAACTAATGAGACTGGAGGAGGACAGGGAAGGATTCAGAGCTGCTGTACATAGATAGGGTCACTACACATCGAAAGCAACTCAATGGCACATAACAACAAGACCATACTCTAATGGGTTTGGAAGCAGGAGTGGCATCCACTTCCTAAACAACATGCCTCTGGAAACTCTATGAACTTTGATAAATGTTGATGGTTGTAGAGGAGCTTCAGGCTTTTTCTTCATGGAGTACTACGAGTTGTGCTAGACTTGAAGGCAATCAACATAACACATACACACACACACACACACACACACACATACACACATCTCACAAATCTTTACCATATCAGCTATTTTTAAGTGTACAGTTCAAAGGCATTAATTACATTAACCATGTTGTATAACCATCACCACTATACTATTTCCCAAAAAGCTTTTTCCAAAATTTTTGTATCACTACAAACAGAAACTCTATACCCCTTAACCAGTAACTCCCTCTCCCATTCCCTGATAATGGTTAATCTACTTTTGTTTCCATGTTCATGCCTATTACATACAAGTGTAAACAAACAATATTTTTTCTTTTCTGACATTTCATTTAGTGCAAAATTTTCAAAGAATCTCTCTGGGTGACACAAATGATTAATGTGCTTGACTGTTAACTAAAAGACTGGAAGGGTCTACCCAAAAGCACCTTACAGGAAAGGCCCGGTGATCAACATTTCAAAAGTCAGCCATTGAAAACTCTATGCATCACAGTTCTCCTCTGACACACATGAGGACTGAAGAGCAACTGGTTACTGTTGTTGTGTATTGTTGAGTCAGAACCGACCCATAGCTGACCCTCCAGCAGGTTTTCAGAGGCAGCTGATTACACAGGAGGAGACTGCCCATCCTTCTCCCTTGGAGCAGCAGGTGGATTCAAACCGCATGACTTCAGGATTGCAACACAAGCTTCTTAACTCTAGGCTACCAGAGCTCCAGCAACTGGTTGATTGATTAATATTTTCAAGTTTCATTTGTGTAATAACATATTTCAGAAAGACATTTGTCTTTATTGCTGAACAATATTCTATTTTAAGGATATACTGCATTTTGTGTATCCATTCATCTGATGATGAACATTTGGATTGTTTCCACCTTTTAGCTATTGTAAATAATATTGAAATAGACATTCATGTACAATTATCTGTTTGAGTCCCTGTTTTCAATTCTTTGGGGTCTATAGCTGGGAGTAAGACTGTGGAGTCGCCTCCTCACCAATATTTCATCTTCCTGATAGTAGCAATTTTAGTGAGTCTAAAGTGATATCTCATTGTGCTTTTTATTTGTACTTCTCTAAAGTTAGAGGGTCGACAGAAAAAAGAAGACAATCTTTAGGAAAATAGACTCATACCGTGGTTGCAAAAAAAAAAAAAAAAAGAGGTCAAACAGCAACAGTTATGAAGATGGCTCAGAACTGGACAGTGTTTCATCACATTGCTATGTGTTGGAAACAACATAGTGACACCTGCCAACAAAAACTAATGAGAGGAATCTTGGTGGAGCAGCGGTTACAAACTTGACTGCCAACTAAACCATAGATAGTTGAAACCTATCAACCATTCTGGGTATACAGATGTAACAATTTACTTGCATAAAGATTACATTCTTAGAAACCAAATGGAGCTTTGCTAGTATGTCCTAGAGAGTTGGAATAGACAATGGCAGTTGATTGGGGCAGTATTTCCTTTTGTTATACCCAAGGTCATGATAGGAGTAGACTCAACACAACTAGCAACAACAATGACTAGTCAATGACTCAAGATGGAGTATGTGGTCGTGTGCTTATTTGGTGACTTGGGAATTTTTGGAGAAATGTCTAAGTTCTTTGACGTTTTAATTGGATTGTCTTTTTACTGGTACATTACAGGAGCTCTTTCTACATTTTGTTTTTGTTAAATTATCAGATACATGGTGGTTGTTGGTGTTGGTATGTACCAACTTGCTGATGACTTATAACAACCTCAGGCATAACAGCTCTGAACCCTGTCGTTCTCTGAGCCAATTTCACTGTCTCTGACAAACCTGCCTTCACAGCCCCAGTTACTGTGACAATCCACCACATCAAAAGTCTTCCACTCCTGCATTGTCCTTCCACCCATCCAAGCATGATATCCTTCTCAAGGACTGCTCTCTCCGGGCCACATGCCCAGAGTATGTGACACAGAGCATCAGAATTCTTGCCTCCAAGGAGCCACTTGGTTTCATCCTCTCCAAGACAAAATTGTTCATTCTTCTTGGCAGTCTATGGTATGTTCTTCTCTAGCACCACAACTCGAAGGCAACAATACTTATACTATTATCCTTAGTCACTGTCCAGCCCTCTGATATGTAGCAAGTAATTGTGAAGACCACAGCCAAGGGGAAATGGGGACGTTTAAGCTGCTCTGAAGGCACTGGTGAAAAACAAGGCCCCAGGAATTGATGATATACCAACTGACATTTTTCAACAAAGAGATGTGGCCCTGGAAGTTTTCATCAGTCTGTGTCAGAAATCTTGAGGACAGCTACCTGGTCAACTGACTGGAAGAAATTCAGATCAGAAAAGAGCAGGGAAACACTGCATGGTTCAAAATCAGGAAAGGAGGGCATCAGGGATGCATCCTGTCTCCATACCTGTATTAGGAGGAGTGTGGCATCAGGATTGGAGGAAGACTCATCAAGAACCTGTGCTGTGCAGTTGACACAACCTTCCTTGCTGAAACTGGGTAGGACCTGAAGCTCTGTTGAGGAAGGCCAAAGACTTCAGTAGTCAACACAGATTGTAGTTCAACATTAAGAAAATGTTGAACTGTTCTGAGGACTGATTCCTGGTTCAAGTATAGGTGTCCCAAATCAGGTATTTTTAGATTCCCATTCTTCTCACTGAGCCAATTGGCAGCATCATGATAGATGGTGAAGAGATTTGAGATTGTTAACAATTTCAGCTTATTTGGCTCCACAATCAACAATCTTGGCACCAGCAGTCAGGAAATCAAAAGATGAAATGCAATTCCAAAATCTCTGTAGATGTTCATTGAAATGAAAAATAAACAAACGAAATTTTTAAAAAAATGAAATGCATTAGGTAAATCTGCTATCAGGGACCTTTCCAGAGTGCTAAAGAGCAACAAGGTCTGTCTAGAGACTGAAGTGTGCCTGATCCAGGTCATGGTCTTCATAATTACTTGCTATAATACACAGTTGTAGATACATAAATTATCAGATATATGTTTACTTGTTCTGTAGGTTCTCTTCACTTTCTCAACAGAATCCTTTGATGCATAAATGTTTCTAATCATGAACTCCCATTTACTTCTTTTTTGGTCTTTTATTGCTTGAACATTTGTATCATATCTAAGAGTTCACTATCAAGAATACAATCTAAAAATTTTACCCTATACTTTCTTTTCAGAGTTTCTGTCCTTATATTTAAGGCACT
This sequence comes from Elephantulus edwardii, assembly GCF_000299155.1. NCBI lineage: Eukaryota > Metazoa > Chordata > Mammalia > Macroscelidea > Macroscelididae > Elephantulus > Elephantulus edwardii. The sequence continues at coordinate 565,891 of NW_006399981.1, forward strand.
GATCTATTCAGAGTTAAGTTTCATATATGGTATAAAACATGAATGAGTCCAACTCCCATCTTTTGCACATAAATATCTATCTGTTCCAGCATAATTTATTGAAAAAGTTCTTTTTCTATATTGAGTAGACTTGGCACCCTTGCATAAAATCAACTGGTCAGAGATATATCTGTTAATTTCAGGACACTCAATTATCTTACATTACTCTATCTATTCTACACCAGTACCACACTGTTTTGATTACTGTAGCTTTGTAACATATTTTTCACTGAGAAGAGTGAGGCTTCTCACTTAGTTATTTTTTCTCAGAATGGTTTTGGCTATTCAGGAACCCTTGAAATTCCATGTAAATTTGAGGATCAACCTTTCTGTTCATGCAACATAAGTTCCTGGATAAGCATAAATTTTCATATAAAACAACTTTTTAACTTCTTTTGCACTTATTTAGTATACACTCTATCACTGATAACATTTTCACATGCTATTTTGTGCATAATAAGAGCTTAAGAAATGCATTTGTTTGAGCTAACAATTTCCTTTTTGTTATTTTGCCTCTAGTATTTGCTTCTCTATCTTATGAATAATCTATCACATCTGTTCATAACCCTGCATGATGTCTTTTTCCAAGGGCCAGTCCCTCATGCTTAGAAAAGTAGAGAGGGTCAACTAAAGAGACGAAGACTCAACAACACGGATTGGCACAGTATCTGCAACAGAGGGGCATGGCAGAAATCACTATAATGGCACAAGATAGGGCAAGGGTCTGGACTGTTGGTCATAGGTCTTCTATGAGTTTTAATCAATTGGACAGCACCTAACTTTTCAATCTGTATGCAGAACAGATCATCCAGGAGGCTGGGTTACATGATGAGGAATGTGTCATCAAGATTGAAGTAAGATTCACCAACAACTTGTGTTATGCAGATGACACAACCCTGCTTGCTGAAACTCAGGAGGACCTGAAGCACTTGCTGCAGAAGGTCAAAGACTGCAGCCTTCAATATGGATTGAAGCTCAACATCAAGAAAACAAAGGTTTTCACCACCAGGCCAACTGGCAGCATCATAATTGATGGTGAAGAGACTGAGATAGTTAACAGTTTTCGTTTGCTTGGCTCCACAATCAATACTCTTGGTACGAGCAGCCAGGAAATCAAGAGATGAATTGCATTGGGAAAGTCAGCTGTCAGGGACCTCTCCAGAGTACCGAAGAGCAACAACGTCAGGCTGGAGACTGAGGTGCACCTGATCCAGATCAGAGGTGGACAATGACTAGGGATGATGATAGAAAGAGAACTGATGCTTTTGAGCTGTAGTGCTGGAGAAGAGTGCTGAATATACCATGGAGAACAACAGGCTGCTCCTTGGAGGCAGGGATTCTGAAGCTCCGTCTGACATACTTTGGGCATGTTGCAAGGAGGGACCAGACCTTGGAGAGGACCATCATGCTTGGGAGGTTGGAGGGACAGCACAAGAGAGGAAGACCCTAGATGAGATGGATCAATTCAGTGATTGGGGTAGTGGGAGTAGGTGTGTCAGGGACAGTGAGGTTGGCACAAATAGAGTAGGACTTAGGGCTCCTATACATAGTGTCGCTATGAGTTGCAAGTGACTTGACATCACATAACAAAAACAATAGCTACAAACCTGTTATTCTCTCTGTCAACCATAGCCATAGCTTTCACACTTATGCTCAGCAGATCTAAGAAGCTCTTTTGAGTTGTTTTAGGGACAGGGGTGGAAAGGAACAAGTCAAAGGGTTCCTCTGAAATGTCTTGGGGACAGACATGGGTACAAGTTGTAGGGTTCTGGGTATTTCTCAGCTCCAGCTTCACCCTTGTATCCCCAGCACTTGTTGTTCTAAGGTACCATCAAATTAACTACAATCACAGCATCCTATGAACAACAGATCTGAACCCGGCACCATCCTTATGAGCTCTGATATGCTCGAGCCCATTGTCACCGGGTCAGTCCACCTTGCTGAGGGGTCTTCTTCTCTTTCTCTGAGCCTCCACCTTTCCTAGCATGATGTCTTTTTCTAAAACCTGGCCCCTTCTGGCAACTTACAGTGGTATTATCCATAGCAGCAGGCCCATGATGGTTAGCTAGTCTTTTTCTTTTTCTCTTTTTTTTCCATATTGAGCTTCTGGAAAGGATTTATTTTAAAGTCAGTGTTTGGAAAGTCTGAAAATGACTGACCATCAGGCTATATTCCAAAGACCTTTGCCTGTCCCATTCAGCCCGTCACCATCTGGACCTGCACATTCATTTCTGGACGCTGTCCAGCCAGCGTGAGGGACTTGCCGCTCACAAGCTTACTCAACTTCCCGCGTGTACACAAGCTGTTACTTCTTGCTAGACCTCCCTTCTCTGCCATCTCCACTTGGCTAACTTGTGCGTGTTCTTTAACACACAGCTCAAGCATCACCTTTCTGAAGCCACCGAGAAACTCACAGGCTGAGTTTGATGATATTCCTTGGGGCTTCCACAGCATCTTTTTCTGTTAAATCTGGATTACAATTGGTCTCACACTGCATTGTACTGCTGTTTATACTTCCTTAACCGCAGGGGTTGACAAACTATACTACCTGTGGGCCAAATCTGTACAATCCAGAAGTGCATACTTTTTAAATGGCTAGGGGTGGGGGTTGGGAGAGAAATCAAAAGAATAACATTCTGTGAGAAGTAAAATGATATGAAATTAAAATCTGAGTCCACAAATTACATTTTATGAAGACACAGCCTGCTTGTTCATCTATGTCTTGTCTACGGCCGTTTTCATGTTTTCGCAGCAGAGTTGAGTAATCGCCACAGAGGCCAGATGTGGTCTACAAAGCCTACAAATATATTGACTATCTGTCCCTTTAAAGAAAACATTTGCTCACCCCTGCAATATAATAAAAGGGTGGAAGACAGTTGCTGGGGTAAAATCCCCCTCATAACATCTCCACAGAAACTACTATGTGTAACCATTTAAGAGAAAAGTCAAACCTATATGAAAATCAACAATAGGACCTTTGAGACATCGGCCACAATTCCATTTGTATTGTCACAGAATAAAAATTAGCCTTTTCATCAAGATAGAATATTAAAGCAAAGAAAAAGTATAAGCGGAGCTCATAAAGAAGTCTACCACTGCCATGCCCTTATTCCCATAAGTATACCAGTTCTCGAGGCCCTGTCAACTTTGGAATTTCTCAGAGCAGATCTCAGTCTTCACCATCTAAATGTGCTGAGTGCCAGCTCATGTTCAGAGCAGACAGAGCCACTGAACTGGAGAGAAAGCAGAGATGGCACCACAGACATGGTCACAGTATGGGCATTTGCATCGTTCCCTACTAAGCCTTGAAGCACTTACAGCAGAAAATCCAAGACTACAGCCTTCAATATAGATTATCTCAACATCCAGAAAACAAAAATCCTCACCCCTGGACCAATAAGCAACATCATGATAGATTCAGAAAAGACTGAAATTGTCAACCATTTCCTTTTCCTTAGATCCACAATCAACCCCAACTCCTATGTTAGCAGCAGTCAAGAAAGATGTGTTGCGTTGGGGAAATCTGCTATGAAGGATTTTTCCAAAGTTCTAAAGAGCAAGGATGTCAGTTTAAAGACTAAGGTGTACCTGATCCAAGCCACATTCTTTTAAAATGCTTCCTATGGATCTGAATGTTCAACTATGAACAAAGATGACAGAAGAACTGCTACTTTCAAACTTGGGTATTGGTGAAGAGTAGTGAATATACATAGCTGCCAAAAGGAACAAAGAAATTGATCTTGAAAGAAGAGCAACCAGAGTGCTCATTAGAAGCAAGGCTCATGGAACTTCATCTCATTTACTTTGAGCATCAGGCTGGGAGAGAGGACAAGTCTCCCAACAAAACAGATTGACAAAGTGACTATCACAATAGGCTTGAGTAGCAACAAAAATGACAGAGATTGTGAGGATGGTGCAGGATACAATAAAGTTCAGATCTGTTGTTCATAGGGTTGCTAAGGGTTGTAGTTGACTTGATGGTACCGAGAGTATCAGAGGAATGTGCATATGTGGGTTTCACTGACTATGCAAAGACATTTGACTGTATGGATCACAACAAACTGTAGCTAAACTTGAGGAAAATGGGAATCCCAGGACACTTGATTGTGCTTATATGAAACCTATACTTGGACCAGGAAGCAGTCCTCAGAACAGAGCAAGGAAACACTGGTTAAAAATCAGGAAAGGAGTGCAGCAGGGATGCATGCTATCTCCATACCTTTTCAATCTATATACAGAACAGATCATTTGGGAACCAGGATTTTATGAGGAGGAATGTGGTATCAAGATTGGAGGAAGACTCATTAAAAACTTGCATTATGCACATGAAACAACCTTGCTTGCCAAAATGGAAGAAGACATGACATGCTTACTGCAGACGGGCAAGGACTGTAGTCTTTAATATGGATTGAAGCTTAACATAAAGAAGACAAAAATTTTCACCACTGGGCCAATTGGCAGCACCATGACGGATGGGGAAGAGACAGTTTGTTTGGCTCCACAATCAACACTCTTTTTTTTTCTTTTCTTTTCCCCGCCTCTTTTTAAACAGTCCCTCCGTAAGGACTATCCACTTAGCTTTGTATCCAAAGACGAAATTTGTAGGTGAAAGGAATTAGCCTTCATTACAGACTGGTTAATTTCAGGGTCGAAAATATGGAACACTTCACGAATTTGCGTGTCATCCTTGCATAGGGGCCATGCTAATCTTCTCTGTATCGTTCCAATTTTAGTATATGTGCTGCCGAAGCGAGCACCACAATCAACACTCTTAACACCAGCAGTCAGGAAATCAAAAGACGAATTGCATTGGGAAAATCTGCTGTCAGGGACCTCTCGAGAGTGCTGAAAAGCAATGATACGTCAGTCTAGAGACTGCGGTGTGTCTATTCCAGGCATGGTCTTTGTAATTACTTGTTATGAGTCAGAGGGCAGGAGACAAAAGATGACATAAGTAGAATCAATCTCTTCAAATTGTGATGCTAGAGAAGAGTCTTGAGTACACCATGGACTGCCAAGAAAACAAATAGGTATGTCTTGGAGAGGGTAAAACCAAGTTTCTCCTTGGAGGCTAGGATTTTAAAGCTCTAATATACTTTGGGCACATGGCCAGGAGAGATTGGTCCTTGGAGAAGGACATCATGCTTCTCCATGATGAAAGGGTGGAGGGACAGTGAGAGAGAGGAACACCCCAGATAAGATGGATTAATATAGTAACTGAGGCATTGAGGGTTGATGTGTCAGATTTAGTAAGACGGGATCAGGAAGTGCCGGGTTCAGAGCTACTGTACATAGGATCACTACGTACAGGCACAAGATTTGAAGAGAGCCTGAACACCATGTCTGCTTGAGTTCTCAATCATGAGATCCCCTTCTTTTTATTTTACTGGGGTCAGGACCTGCACCAAGAGCAGCAAATGCCCACACTGAATTAAATCACTACAGTGCAGTCCATCCCAATCCATAGAACCTTCCACAGTATTTCCGAAGCTGTATATCTTTACAGTTGGAAACTATCCATCCTTCTCCTGTGGAGCAGCTGGTGGTTTCGAACCACTGACTTTTCACTTAGCAGTGAAATAGGTAATACACTATATTACCAGAACTTCTGATAATCAAGCATGAGAAGATACATTGGCTCTGCTTCTCTCTTTTTCTCCTGATAATTTATACTAATCAACGTGGAAAGCCATTGCACTTTAGTAGCTGAGGCTGAAGAAAAGGCCACAGAGAATAAGGTTAAGGCAGGAGGGGACAATGTTTGAGGAAGTAGAGGAGGCCCTGTGGTAGGGGGGCAGAGGGCACCAATCATGTTAAATGATACTAACAGTGAGAACTTAGAGTGAACATCGTTCACTTCCTCCTGCTAAGTTCTGTCAAACTGCCTGTGTACAGAGCCACTCTCCAGTGCTTCATCAAGGACGGCAGCCTCACTATTATTGATATCAGGAGTGTGAGAACAGTAAACATTTATGTAGTATTTACTACAAGTCAAGTTACACTGTTCCGAGCAGTCTATACATATTGACTCATTAATCTGAGTAATAATCTTAAGAAAAGGCACTTTTATTATCATCATTTTATAGATGAAGAAACTAAGATACAGAAAGATGCAATAATCTGACCAAGGTCACATAAGTGGGAGCTTTGATCCCAGATGATCTGGCTCTGGAGTTTATTAGTATAACCACTACACAGCACTACTCCTATTCCGAGGCTCCCATGTGATTCCATGTGTTTCCGTCTACCAAACCCTACCCCTCCTCCCCTTTATTTGTGTCTAAGTGGATCTGTGTTCCACACAACCAAATGAGCCTTGGAGAGGACATAAATTGGTATCAGGAGTGATCCTGAGAGAAAGCGGTAGGTGTGTGGAATTAGTTCTGGTATTTAAGGTGAGAGACTCTAGGAATTCTCCCCCATTCTAGAATGAAATGCAAATAGCCTCTTGTATGCAAGAGCAGAGGAGCTAATTAAACAAAGACCTGAAGGTTCTTGGGAGTCAGATTACAAACCAGCAATGTCAAGTTTAGAGAGGATTTTCTAGATGCTGCTTTTAAGCATCTGAAAGAGAATTAAGGAACAAATGAAGGAAAGAATGAGTTGGTTACTTTTTATGGCAATAAGTTAAAAGCAATGGAGGTAAAAAATAGGACACGTTTCTATCCCGGGTGCCACAGCTGGAATCCCAAGAAAAATCAAGGGCATTGTATTCCTTCACATCAGTGGTTCCCAAACTTGAGCATGCATTAGAATCTCTTAGAACCTAGAGGGCTGGTTAAAACACAGCTTGCCAGCCTCACCCAATCAGAGCTCAGTGATTTCCTAAGTCTGAGAGGAGACCCAAGAATTTGCATTTCCAGCAAGTTCCTAGGTGATGCTGATGCAGAAATCACTCAGAAACTACAGCAAAAAGCTTTTTTCTCTGGTAGTTATAAGGCATGGTCATGCACATCACTGAACTGCATCTTAGACATTTCAATCATGCTGTGTTTCTATGGTGAAAGTCAATTCCCAGGTCACCAAGACTAGAGCCTATTCCAATGGTTGCAGCACACGTGGGATTGCCAGATAGCCTAAAATAAAGGAAGAAAGGATCCTGTTGGCCTGTCGTGGTGCTGTTTCCTGTCATGGCGTTCACACCTCAGACATGAAGAAAGTACATACTTTCATACTTAAGGAAGTATGAAATGCCTTGACTCAAGCAAGTGTTCCTGGTAGCGATACACAACCTTTCCAACCTGATCCTCCTCTGAAACCCTTCATGTATTCAGTCAACGAGCCCATTTAATATATCAGAAACTATGCCAGGCATGGGCGTTCAGTTCAAAACAAAAGTTCACAAGGTCCATTTCCTTCTGGGCTTACATTTTCATCACAGCTGTTAAGAATCAGATAAGGCAGTCTGTGGTCTTGATTCAACAATCTGAGATGTCTGGATTTTGACCATGAGCTCAGCTGTCTCTGTGAACAGAAACGAGGAAGCAGTCCTCTTACCTATCCTTACAGCCCTGACCACTCTCCTGGTTTGTAGGCCTGAACATAAGGAAGATCAATGTGGTCTAGAAATGGATGCCTGGACAGTGGTACAAACAACTCTGCCAGGGTCAGAATGCCAAGCAGCCAAATACACAGAACCAGGAAATTGCCTCCTGGCCAATGATCTATAGCACGTTTTATTGTCAAAGAGCTCTGGTAGCCTACTGAGTAAGGAGTTGTGTTACCAACCCAAAGAAAGGCACACGGTTGAAATCTGCCAGCTACTCCAAGGGAAAAAGATGGGGAATCTCCTCCCGTGTGATTTACAGCCTGGATTACAGCTGGAGGATCAGCTATAAGTCAGTTCTGACTCAATGGCACAACACAACATCGTCCAGAAGCAGCTAGCCCCACTTGCAGGTAGCCTAGTTTATTCCTTGCAACACAGAATTAGCATCAGAACCCAATGTCCTGGTTTATTCCTCGCAACATCGGAACCCAAAGTCCACATGCTGCATAGTCCGTGACAACAACAACTCAGGCCTCAAAGTCAGACCACTCAGATTTCAAATCTTCTGCCACTTACCAGTTATTGAACTTTCATCAGGCTCTTTGGGCCTCAATTTTCACATCTATGAATCATAACAATAACCACAACCCTTGTCCCATAGAGTGATAATGACAGCTAGTGCTTGAGACAGAGCTGGTATACAGTAACTGTCCAATAAACCTTAGACCAAACCCACTTCAACCGAGGAGAATCTGACTCACAGTGACCCTACATTGGATTCTGAGACTATAAATCTTTATGTGTGGAAAAAACCTTTTATGGGTAAAGACTGTCCATCTTTCTCCCATAGAGCAAGTGATCTGGACTGCAGGCCTTGTAATTAACACCTGAAACTTTGTTGTTGTTGTTGTGTGCCATCGAGTTGTCTGTGACTCAGAGCAACCCTATGTATAATAGCTCTGAACCCTGCTCCATCCTGAGCCACTCTCATTGACTTTGACACATTAATCCCTTCCTCCAGTTATCATATTATTCCATCTCATCCAGGGTGTTGCTCTTCTGTGCTGTCCCACCACTCTTCAGAGAATGATGTCCTTGTCCAAAGACTGGTCCCTCCTGGACACATGCCCAAAGTATCTGAGACAGAGCTTCAAAGTCCTTGCATCCAGGGAGCGCCTCAAGGAAAATCCTGGTTTCAACCTCTCCAGGTCAGACCTGTTTGTTCTTTTGGTAATCCATGGTATGGTCAATACTGTTCTCCAGCACCACAACTCAAAGGTGTCATTCTTCTGTCAATCTAAACACTGTCCAGCTCTCTGATGCATAGCAAGTAACTGCAAAGACCATGGCCTGAATCAGGCATACCTTGGTTGCCAGACTGACATTGTTGCTCTTTAGAATGTTGGAGAGGTCCCTGACAGTAGCTTTCCCCAGTACAATTCATCTTTTGATTTCTATTGCTATTTTTTCTAAGTCGGTGTTAGAATTGCTACTGCTCTTTCTGATATTTTGCATTTCTGATAATTTTTATATAAAATCTTTGCATATCAAATGTTTGTTGTTGTGGTGTGCCATCAAGTCACCTGCGACCCATAGCGACCCTATGTACAACAGCTCTGAAGCCTGCCCTGTTCTGAGCCGATCTCACTGTCTCTGACACACCTACCCTTATCGCCTTAGTTACTGTATCATTCCATCTCTTCTGGGAGCTTCCTCTCCTGCACTGTCCCTCCACCCTTCCAAGCATGATGTCCTTCTCCAAGGACCTCCTGACCATGTGCCCAAAGTATGTGAGATGGAGCTTCAAAATCCTGCCTCCAAGGATAAAGTTGATTTCACCCTCTCCAAGACAGACATTTTTGTTCTCTCGGCAGTCTATGGTATACTCCATGAAATACTCTTCTCCAGCACCACAACTCAAAGGCATCAGTTTTTCTTCTGTCATCCTTAGGCATATTCCAGCTCTCTGGCGCATAGCACGTAATTGCAAAGACCATGATTATGAGGGTAAAAGGCGCCATTATGGGGCAAATGGTTAAGTGCTTGACTATTACCTAGACTAGAAACTCTGGCAGGGAACTCCAGCAGCCTGGGGGATAAGGAGTTAGGCTGCCAACTCAAAGGCAAGTGGTTTGAATCCACCAGCTACTCTGAAGGAGAAAAATGGGCAATCTCCTCCCAGGTGATTTACAACCTCTGAAGAGCCATTGATAGTTACCTCTGAGTACCATTTAGTGGCTGAGTTGAGTTTGAGACTAGACAAAAAGCTGGCAGTTCAAATCCACCCAGAGGTACCTGAGCAGACAGGCCTGGTAAAGGTGTAATCTACGTACTGCCCTTGAACCAATTCTAACTCAGAAGTAGAACTCCCCCACATGGTTCCCATGGATATTGAGCTTTACAGAGACGGACCGCTGGTCTTTCCTATATGGATGGGTTTGAACCACCCCTCTAGGCTAATCATTCCAGTGCCTTAAGCATTGATTGACCCACCAGGGGAAAGCCTATTGGAGTCATTCTGCTCTATACACAGGGGGTCACCATGAGCTAAAATCGACCTGATGGTCAAAAACAACAACAAAGCAAAATGGCTTGTCAGGCTCGCAGCAGAAAGGAGAGGCGGAAGTCATATCACAGGACACCTGCGGATTCTGAGGTCAGTCTACACTGCCGCTGCTGAGTGATCCTAGGTCCTCACTTCTCACACAGTGGCTAGGTGTGCCTTAGGAGGCTGCCGGGTATGGAGCACATGAGCGCTTTGTGGTCGTCTGCATGGCAGTTAAATGACGTCAGGATTCAGACTGTGGTCATTCAGGAAGGGAGTGTGTCTCCCTACAAGGAGGAGAAGGCTCTGGAGAAATCAGTGCTGTCTGACACCACCATCAGGGGAAAAGGCTACCCTGTATCAATAGGGGAGGCAGCCTTGTTTATGTAAGTGACCCCCAAAAACCCACCTATGGCAACCCAGCAATTCTGGGAACAATTGTACTTCACAAAATTGAGCACAAATGTTTTCCTAGGACTAGTACTGATGTGTCTGGGCTAGGGAGAGTTGAGACAGGGAAGGCGTTGAATTTGTTACTTTTTATGACTATCACAAGCTCAGATAGGTTATTTAGGTAGGGGAGAAAAATAAAACCGTACAGAAAGTTTTAAAGTATACTGCAGGGCCAGGGCTATCACTGACTTTGAGGAGCGCCCTCTAACCTCACCCCCACTTTCTGGGCAGGGTCAGAGGGAACAGTTAGGGGAACTTAAAGGAAAGTCTGAGAAGCCTGCAGGTTGGTGGAGAGAACACAAAAGTAGACATGACAAGATGTGGTTCAAGCTGGTGGCCTCAGATCCTTATTTTTTTTAACAAGTCACTTAACTGATCTTGAGCTTCCTCATCTGGTAAATGGGGACGTGTTTAATGGGACTCATCAGGCTTGATGAGGGGTTCAAAAGAAAGACCACCTAGAGAAGTGCTCTAGAAACACCCCTGAGAGCCATTTATGAGCTCTACAGAAGTCAGCTGCTTGGCATTTGGGGGCTTAAGCCAATCTGTTCTAGTTCCGAAAAGGAACATAAAGTTGGTGGCGAAGCAGAAAAAGTAACGGCCAAGCATGTAAGCGGCTGAGTACACGCCCATTGCACAAGCGTCTCATAAATTAATCCTTAGCAGAAGCTGAAGGGGAGAAGAACCACCCAAAATGAGATAAGAAGAAAACCAAAAGCTGCCCAGTCAGTCCTGTCAGTTTTTGCCCCATGGTTGATTGAGGATGGAGAATAAGAAAGAGCCATCTAGCAGGAGAGGGGAAGGCCAGCGTGGCTGCTTGTGCCTCACTGCCTGTGGATTACTGTTTAGACGCCTGTGTTTGTGGGGAAGGAACTGCTCTGGGAATCGACAGAGGCTCCCTCTAGAGTGTTTCAAGTCCTATCTCCTGTTTCAGGCACCTGTAATTCAGCCTGCCTTCTCCAAAACCCATTCAAGACCTGAAAATAAGGTGCAGAACAAATGTAATCAAATGAGATCATTCTTTTGAGTGACAGCCTGGGGCAGATGGATCCCATGACCCCATTAAACAGGGTTCCAACCTGCTATTGTCCTTTTGGAGACAAAATTGGTGTCACCTAGCACAGAGCACTGCTTATCCATAGCAGGCACGAAACAAACATTGGTGGAGCAGAGTATCTTATGTGCCTACTTAACAGATTTAAAAAAAATTGTCAGCTTTTTCTTCAAAACTATCATTTTTGTAAAAAAATATTTCTCCAAAGCCCTCCTGAAATGCAATTCCATTACGTCTTTTAAATGCATATTAGCAGCAAGGAATGAAGGGTTGGGGGGGGGGAAGAAAACTTCAAGCACCCACCTGTGCAGTCTTGCATACTATTGTTTGAACCAGAGTATATTATTTAACTTGGATGACAAGCTCAGGGGGGAGCAACCTTGTCTTTCAGAATACACAGCTCTGAGCACACACTAGGAGTGCTTGATAAATAACAGAAGCGAGAAAATGCAGGGGAGGGGGATGATTTTATTCTTTCTTTTTTTCCAATGCCTGAATCCTGGCAGTAAGCATTTATCCCTTGAATGACTTCTAAGTCACAGCTCTCTTCCCCCAGAAGATCCAATGAAGATGGACAAGCAGTCCTGAAGCTTCCCCCTATCCCACCCCCCCCCACCGCCCCCCATCTCTGGTGCAGGTTGGAACACCTGATTGAGCCAGGAGGTGGTTTCTGAGTGTGGTCAGGGCACCAGCTGGGACCTGAGTCCTCAAAGATCCAATGGGTAGAGAGAGGCCATCAAGAGAAACGTTTTGGCTTCATATATCTACGCAGCTGTCAGATGGCAAAGCTTGGACTTCCCAAGTTATTACCTGCTGCGGGGCTGTGAGCTGTCTTGTAATGAACCCCAGAGACCTAGTGGGCCTAAATCTTGACACGAGATTTAGTCCTTCAACTGAGAAGTGGATGATGGTAAAATGATTATAAACAGCTATCAAATGATGTTGGATTACACGAGGATCGCAAGAATAAGCAATTTAGGGGGCAGTATGAGTTATTTGCATCTTTTTAAAAAAAATTATACCAGTATCTAAATGAAGGTGTCATACATTTGTCCCAGTGCACAGTTCATAAGCAAAGAGGAAGAAGCAAATGACCACTGCATGTAAAAGAACTCCCAGATTTTGGTGGGGTTTTATTCCTCGTCCTTCCCTGGAAAATAGGGCTAATATTTGCTAAAATGTGCATTTCAGAAAAAAAGGACGGGGGTCTTTTTAGACACATATTCATATACCTTCCAGCCAAGCCTCCCTTGTGTGGTTTGTAGGGTACATGTACCAACACAACACATTTTCCAAGTGGAGACTTCTTCCCTTCCTCTCTGCCTCATTTTGTACCAAAACAATGGCAACACCTGTAGCTTTTAATTTCTGCTCTTTGATTTCTGTCCTGCGATAAAGGAGGCTCTCAGCAGGCTCCCCTCTCAGGAGCCATATGTGGAGTTGATGTGCCAGCAGCCTTGGGAGGCAAACGGCCTCCCTGAGAAGTGCACAATGGCTCTATAATCCCCATCAACTGGACCCTCTTGAACCGCCGCTTTCTTTTCTGGTCAAAGAAACGCCAATCTCAAGATTCAAGCTGTGGCTGCCCCGGGAGCACAGGGGAAGTGAGTGTTGTTTGCCTGATTCGGACACAACAGGGTGGTGCCTCGAAGCCCTGCCATAGAGTCCACGGAACCAAAGCTCAGGAAACTGCCTCTAGTTCCCACCACCAACTCCACCACTTTCCCTTGCACCCCTCCAGGGTTAGGTTTTCGCCCACAAAGCCACCTCCGCTTCCCCAGCTTTGCCCCCAAGCTGGAGACCACAGCACACCCTCAAAAGAGCTTGCAGCCCCGCCCCCTTGGGCTGTTTGGTGCTGGCGGCTCTGTTCCAGCAAACATGAACCTCTTTTCCAGGCTGGTCCGTGTTGAGCAGGGCACCAACTCTTCAAACCACATCACACATGTTAACGGGAGGGGGGACGTGAGGGCATAGGGTTCAAAGGCCTCTCTGTGGAGTGTACAGTGTTTGATAACTCTGCAGACCACGAGGTTGCATGCTGAGACTACACAGAGGGCGCAGGGGATGAGCCCTGGGGAAGCAGCTAGACCAAGGGGGCTGCGTGCCGAGGTTCCGCGCCAATAGCTTGCACATTTGGACTGGAGACTGCACCACGATGCACTCACTAGAGTTTTGAACCTAACTCCTACCCTCCCTCTGCCTTTTACAGTCTCTCGCTATGGACCTCTGGGCATGCTTTAGAGCAGGCAGAGTTCTACACCGTCTGGTGGCAGTCAGGACCTTAAGAACCCGGGACCTCGTAAATATCTCCATGCAGCTCTGCCCGCGCGCGCTCCCCATAGGGCTCTGGAGGCAGTACTTACGCAGTCGTGTTGGCCTGCGTCGAAGTCCCAGCTGCAGCTCTTGGCGCGCGCCTGGATCTCACTCATCCTGAAGAGGCAAAGTGCTGTGGTGGCCGGGGAGCGCCTCTCCTGGCCCTTTCCAGTGGCAGCGCTGAACACGCCTGCCCAGACGTTCAGGGACTCCAACAGACTGGAGGAGAGCAGCAGGCGGCGGCCGTCGGGGTGCCCACGGCCGCAGTCGAGAGCTGCCTGGCCCTGGAACTGCACCTCGGTGTGTTGAGCGATGCGCGCCATGCTGGGCCAGCCTGTGGCATCCCCGCTGGTGTAGTTGTAGGGATAGTACGGGAAGTAGATGCTGCCGTTCCAGAGAAAGGCATCCACGAAGTGCAGGCTGCCCGCGCCCTCGCGCAGCTTGAGGCGGCCCATCTCCTTTGTGGGCAGGTTGCGCCCCTCCGTGTCCTTGAGCGCAATGGCCGTGTCGCGGTCCGACGCTGCTGGATTGCAGCGGTTCGCCGCCTCTGGGTCGGGCAGCACGTAGGTGGCGGCCACCGCCAGGTACCAGTGGTTCTTGTCGACGGCGCGGTACACCACGCCGGCCGTCGAGCCCTGCGGGTGGCACGACACCACCTCCGTGCCATTGCGCAGAGGCCTGCGGTTCAGGTTGCCGAGGGGCCGTACCTCGCAGGCACCCCGGTCGAAGGTCCAGCCGGTGAGCAGCAGCCCCTCGAGGTCGGCGCTCGCCCCCTCGCGGTAGGGCAGCAGCAGCTTGCTGAAGCTGCTGCCCGGCCGGGGCCGCTCGGGGGGCGCCAGCGAGACGGGCTCCGTGCAGTTGCCGGCTTGGTCCCGGTACAGGCGCGAGAACCGGTGCTGCAGGCTGTAGTCCAGCTGGTCCAGGCAGCTGCCGCTCGCCACGAACACGCCGTGCGCCCGGCTCGCCGCGATGGCTCCGATGGCTTGCTCCGACCGCCACACGGGCTCGTCCGCGCCCCAGCCGGGCGCCGCCAGCGCCAGCAG
>NW_006399981.1:581090-615812 GCF_000299155.1 Elephantulus edwardii
TCGCTCCGGCAGCCTGTGCAGCGGCGGCGGCGGTGGTGGCGAGCCCTGCGCGCTGCGGCGCCGCTTCCTTCTCGCCCTCTTCGCCCGAGAGTTCCTCTGTGCAGCGTCGGCGCTCGCAGGGAGGTGCGGAGGGGAAGGGAGGGGACGGGCGGAGAGGAGCGAGGCGGGCGGGGAGGGCTGGAGAGGTTGGGTGCCCTTGTGCGTTTCACTTTCCCATTGTGAAAGTGGGATGCAACTGGCCCCTTCCTCATCCTCTTCCTCCTCCGCCCTCCGCCTCCTGCCCGCCCGCCCTCCCTCCCTCCACGCCCATCTCCCCTCCTCTCTTGATTCGGTGAGATAGGGAGGAGGGAGGTCTCGTAATTTGGGTTACTGTGTAGGTGGCCTCTTTCATCTATTCATAACAAAGCTGAGCCGCCTGCCACTGCCACCGCGGCCGCCACCATCGCCCCTTGGCTCGCCCGGGGCTCCCGGGGCGCGCAAACGGCGCTGGGAGCGGGCTCCCGCGCTCCTCCGCCAGCCGGGCTGCTCCTACGCTGGTGTTTTGTTTACAAGAGCAGCGGGAGGGGACACAGAGCCCTTGGTACCGGGACTCTGGGCATTGAGGGGTTGGAGAGGAGGACCAGGGTTCAGGCCATGAGGGGAGGCTGTGAGGGCGGCTGACAGGTGTGGAGTGGCGGGAGGGAAGCCAGAGGATGTGGCCAAGCTTAAGGCTTAGAGGACCAGGGCGCCCCTGTGGCCTCGAGTGGGTTTCCCTGGGCAGAACGAGTGAGGTGGGAGAAAGGCGGGCGCCAAGCCTCTCTTTCTGGACAATCCCTGGGGCCTGAGCTTTCATATTTGAAAAGGTTCTCTAATCTCCCTTGGCAACGGAGTCCCAGGCTCTCAAACCTAGCATTTAGAAAGTTCTGCTCACCATCTAGCTTTAATGATCATATCTAACGTTTCTTGAGCACTTACTGCGTCCCAGGCACTGTTGTAAATTCACTACGGTGGATTAAACCTCATTTAATCCTCATAACAATCTTATTAATTAGTGACTGTTATTATTATGCCCATTTAGTAGTCATGGAAAAGGACCATGGAGAGATTATGGAACTTGCTGGAATGTTGCTGCTGGTAAAAGCAGAGCTGAATGGCGCCATGGCCACTTGCATATGCTACTCTAGCCAAGTGCCACCTGTGGCCAGTTAAAATAATCCCCACAGGCCCAGCTCTGTGGCTAAATTGAAAAATAATATCCTCCAAATTAAATGCTCCAATATGCCCCCACGTTCCCCAGCTCAATCTTCTAATCTTGAGAGGCAGATACTTTTATTTCCCTAAAGGCTCTCTTTCCATCTCCTTTCCTTTTATAAGCAGCCTTCCAGGTACCACCATCTCAGCGCAGGGGCGACTATCTGGTGGATTGTCCCAAAAATCACCAAGAATTCTGGCACACAGCAAATTCTTGAAACCCCCCCCTCCCAAGTCTGTTCATGGCGTCCCAGAAGGGGATCTTCCAGGGGCGGCACAAATGCTTCCTAGCTTCCTGAAGCAGCTGGTGGTACTTTAATGACACTCTCAGAGTCTGGCAGAAGTGACAGGGGTGCACTAGAAGAGCCTTAAAGACCCCTGTGCATCCCTAGAAAAGAATCCTTATCCCTTCCCAGGCAATATCCAGGTCAGAAACTCTAGGGATGGTATTTCCTCGAAGCTCCAAATTGAATATTTAGGAGCAAGGATGGTGTGAGGCTCTTTCTTAATCCTGAGTCTCCCTGAGCGAGCAACTGTTGCAAGTTTTAAAGTTCCCCAATAATGATTCAAGTCTTTCTCTCCAATGCTGAAGGATAAGGAACCCAGGACAGCTTAAAGAAATAAGGGTGAGGCGAGACGGAGGCAGAGAAACAAGACTTCCTGCCCTATGTGCTCAGTTACAGGATGGGATCTTTCCAAGGGTGACCCTCACGTCTGAACTCAGCGTGCTTATCTTTTGGCTTAGAACCTCCCCATTTGAAACTGGATACCAAGACCTTTTCCTGCCAGTAGGTAGCACATACTTTCCAGAGAGATAGAAAGCGACTCTTCTGCCATGGTGATGGTACTTATGTTTTGGTATCGGTGGGGAGAATGAAGATAGGATTGATGTTAAGATCTCAGATAAAGCAAGTAAGATGTAAGACACTTTACACGCTTCAAAATAACCTGTTTGGAATATCTCAAGATATTTCCTGCTGGAAATAGAAAAATACCTAAAAAATATCTACTAAAACTCAAAGAGGCATAGTAGGGTATTTACACACCGGCATTGAGGACCATCTTACCTTGAAAGAGAAGACACCGAACTTGACTGCCATCTTGAGTAACAGTGGTGTTAGGTACTGAGAGGCAAAAGTTCCATTCCTTTCAGGAGATAGATTTCTTTCACTGACAACCAAGTAATTTCTCTGAGTCCCATGGAGTTGGTACAGTCAGTAGCAGTCTATCTTGGGAGCTGTTTGGATTAAACATACTCCATAGGACAGCATTTTGATCACTACTCAATTTATAGCTGCCTCGTTTTGAAGAAGCAGTACCCCCTTAAAAAGACCACCAGAATGATGTAGAAACAGCTCTAGTGACTACAGCTCCTAGCCACTCTAGTCTTGAGAGCAGGCTTCCTTTTTTTTTTTCCTCTCTCTTTCTCTCTCTTCTATTTAATTGTGTGCAGACTCCTACTGAGAGGGGAAAAAAATTCAGAATCTGTGCCAACTTTTTTACAAAAAATCAGAATGGAAGAGACTAAAAAGCATGTAAATATTCTTTGCCCATTTCTACCCCAGTTTTTATCAACACGGTTGCCCCTTTTCGATTTTCTTGTGTACTAAAGCTCCACCCTCAGGACACAAGTTCACATTGGCAAAGTGTGGGGAAACAGGAACTACCACCAAAAAATATTTAGGCACTGTGGGGTTCCTGTCTCTTTGATCTTTGCCTCCTGGACCCTGCTGCATGGCCCCAGCCCTGCTGGCGACAAAGGTCCCCTTCTTAGCTGACCAAACCCATCTTGTTGGATGTCACTCACAGCACATTTTGGAACTCCCTGTAACACTACTGGCTGACACCCAAAAAAAGGAAGATGGTGCAGATTTCTCCTCCAGACAGCGGCCTGCTACCACGGAAACAGGCAGCGCCGTCGGATTCCGAGCAGTTTTATTTGCAGCGTTCACTAGATAGGAAAGTCTTCATAATGAGAAAGTATCAACTCCCTCAGGCACTGAAGGCAATCTGGGTTAGCCTGACCATCCACAATCAGACTCTTCTACTGGACAGGACTTTATAGATTCAGTGGTTTCCTACTGAGACGCAGGACATTAAGAACTGTTCAGGACGCGATTGGTCACAGATGGCTGTCATTGGTGCTTCAGTTTTCTTTCTTTATTAAAAAAAAGTCTGTCAGAGATCTGTAGAAATGACTAGATCTGTAGACATGAAAGAGGTGGTCAGGAGCAAGCACTTGATCTCGTGATAGTCAGCTCATTCTCTCTACTTGTCTACATAACCACACCTTCCTGAGCAGTGTTTGGGGAACACCCTCCATAGCTTCAAATACTGTCTTCCTAGCACTTCAGAGAGGCCACTTCCTTCTGCCACAGCTTTGGTCAAATCTGTGTGGTCTTCTACATGGAGACCCTAATCAAATCCCCCAGCCACCTTTAATGACTGACATGGACCGAGAAATGAGCTAACAGCTCTTCTCATTTGCTGTTGACTAGATGGTTGAAGTGGACATGGATGAAGAGCTATTTAAAACATTTGCCTAGATTTTGAGAGGCAAGCTGAACACAGTTCAATCGTTCTAGAAAGCCAGTCAAATGGACCACCTGGCTGAGGAAGTAGGTGCCTTGTTTCTGTCTGCCCACCAACATGGACTGAGGCAATGGCTGACCATTCTTTGTTGGTAATGCCTTTGGTTAAAGTGGTGACCGCTCAGTGATGTGCTTTCACTGGGTGGAACGTGGTGTCTTTCCCATGCTGTGGTTTAACCACTGACTGTCACTCATGAGCTCAGTTATAACTGTAGACGGCAGTGTAGAGAGATGCACAAGGAATTGATTCTTTGCTCAAGTGTCCTGATTACCTGTTTTTGTTGTGTGCCCTAGAGTTGGAAACTCTAGCAAGTTTTCAGAAGCAGCAAATCCCATGGGAGGAGATTGCCCACCTATCTTCAGAGCTGCTGGTGGATAAGAACCACTTGCCTTTGGGTTGGCGGTGCAACTCTTTACCACTAAGCCATCATAACAAATACAAATGGTTGGCTTTGTTGTTGTCATTGTTACATATTGTCAAGCTGGGTCCAACTCAGAATGGCCCTTTGAATATAATCAAAGAAAGCGCTGCCTGGTCCTTGCTGCATTGAGCCCATTGTGGCAGTGACTGTGTCGGTCCATCTCACTGAGGGTCTCCCTTTGTCACCGACCCTCTACTATATCAAGCATGGGGTCCTTCTCGAGAGAATACTCCTTCCTCCAAAGTATGCAAGGGGGAGCCTCATCACCTTCACTTGTAAGGGACATTCTGGTGGTACTTATCTAAGACCAGATTGTTAATTTTTCTGTCTCATAGTAGATTTTATATTTTTCTCAACCCTGTAATTCAGACGCAACAATTCTTTGATCTTCCCTATTCCTTGTTCTGTTTTTACATGCAGATGAGTCACTGAAAATAGATAACTTGGGCTTGGGTGCCCTTTAGACCTCAAAATGAAGTCTTTGCTTTTTTTAACACTTTTAAAAAGGTCCTTGCAGTGGATTTGCCCAGTGCAATATATCCTTTGGTTTCTTCATTATTGCCCCTAGAAGTGTTGATTGTGAATGACTTTAAACAACATTTCTATTTTCATGGTTCAGGAGCCTAGAAGTGCAAATTCATAGTCTAAGCCACGTTGATCCCCTTTTTTATTAGTTTATGTCATTAGTTGTCAATTTAGTCCAGACTCATGGTGTCTCCATGTGTACAGAGCAGAACTGCTCCATTTAGATATCTAAGGCTGTGCTCTTCAGGAAGCAGGTCGTCATGCCTGCCTTCGGAGACGTTGCAGAGTTAGCTAGGAGCTTAACTCTTGATGATGTAGGCGACTCTTCTTGTGGGTAACCTTGGTCATTCCTGGGTTCCTTGTTGTTGTTGTTAGGTGCCATTGAGTCTAGTACACTCATAGTGAGCCTATGAACCCTGTTGAATCCTGTACCATCCTCACAATCTCTTACGCACTTGAACTTATTGCTTCAGTCACTGTATCAATCCACCTGGTTGAGTCTTCATCTCCTTCACCATCCCTCTACCTTTCCAAGCATGATGTCCCTCTTCAAGGAATAATCTCTCCTAGTAACACATGCAAAATAAATGAGATGAAGCTTTGACTCCAAAGAGCACTCTGGCTGCACCTTCTTCAAGATAGAGTTGCTTATTCTTTTGGCAGTGTATGAGATATTCAGCACTCTTCTCCATTACCACACTTCAAAGGCATAAATTCTTCTGTTATCTTTATTCATTGTCCAGCTGTCAGATGCATAGCAAGTGATTGAAAAGACCGTGACCTGAATCAGGTACACCTTAGTCCTCAAACGGACATGACTGCTCCTCAATAACTTGAAGAGTCAGTCTCCTGACTACAGATTTTTCCAAGTGCAATATGTCTTGTGATCTCTTGACTGCTGGTACCAAGTATATTGTTGTGGATCCAAGTAATATGAAGTTCTTGACCATTTCAAACTTTTCTCCCTCTATCATGATTTTGCTCATTGTTTCAGTAGTAAGAAGTTTTGTTTTCTTGATGTTGAGATGCAATCTGTATTGAAGACTGCAACAATTGCTTTTAGTCCTCCTCACTTTCAGCAAACAATGTTGTATTATCTGCTAAATGAAGGTTATTGACGAGTCTTTTCCCAATTCTGATGCCATATTCTTCTTCATAGAGTCCAGCTTTTCAAATGATTTACTCAGAATACAAATGAAGTTGTTATGTGCCATTGTGTCAACTATGACTCACAGTGACCCTATGCACCATCTCTCTGAACCCTCCTCTATCCTTAGCCAATCTCACTGTCTCTGACACACCAACTCTCATTACTTCAGTTGTTATGTCAATCCATCTCATCTGGGGTCTTCTTATACAGTTCTGTCCCTTGACCCTCCCAAGTATGATATCTTTCTCCAAAGACTGGTTCCTTCCTGGCTACATGCCCAAAAGTAGGCTCCAGGGAACAGCTTGGTTTCACCGTCTCCAGGAAAGACCTGTTAGTTCTCTTGGCAGTCCATGGTATGTTCTTCTCCAGTGCCACACCTTGAAGACATCAATTCTTCTGTCATCCTTGGTCATCGTCCAGTTCTCTGATGCATGGTAAGTAATTTTGAAGACCATGGGATGGATCAGGCGCAGCTTAGTCTCTAGACTGACAACATTGCTCTTCAGCACTCTGGAGAGGTCCCTGACAGCAGATTTTCCTAATGCAGTTCATCTTTTTATTTTCTTACTGCTGATACCAAGAGTATTGGTTATGGAACCAGACAAGCCAACTAGTTAACTGTCTCAATCTCTTCATCTCTCATGATGCTGCCAATTGGCCCAGTGATGAGAATCTTCATTTTCTTAATGTTGAGCTTCAATCCCTATTGCAGACTACACTCCTTGACCCTCTGAAGCAAATGCTTCAGGCCCTCATCAGTTTCAGCAAGTAAGGTTGTGTCATCTGAATAGCGCAGGTTGTTGATGAATTTTCCTCCAACAATGGCACACACCATTACTATTTTTAAACCATGTAATATTCCTTTGCTCTGTTCGCACAATAGTCATGTGGTCTAAGCATAGATGTCACATGAGCACAATAAAGTGTTCTTGGATTCTCAATTTTCTCTCTCTCAAAGTTAGCCATAATTTGTGATGATGTGCATCATAAAATGCCTTTGCATTGTTAAAAAAAAAGCACAAACAGACATTCTTCTGACATTCTTTGCTTCCAGTCAGGATCCATCTAACATTAAAACTGATAACCTTGGTGCCATGGCCTTTTCTAAATCCATATTGAATGTCTGACAGTTCTCTGTATTCTCTTCTACCCATTTGCAAATGATCTTCAGCAGTATTTTACTAGTAGGTTTGATTATTGATATTGTTTGGCAATTTCCACATTCTGTTGGCTAAGCTTTCTTGGGAATGAGAACAAATAAGGATCTCTCCCAGTCAGTTGGCCAGGCATCTGGGTTTCTTGGGAATCCTTATAAGGTATCTGTTTTCTACTATGAATCTATGTATGTCTCTATGTTAATGTTTTCATAATTCAGAAGTGATTATGATTATGAACCATTCTATTCAGGAATGATCTAATTAATATAGCAAAGAAAATCCTACTTCTAAACAGGACTAGATTCACAACTGGGATTAGGATTCAAACACACATTTTAAAATTTTGAGTTGGGGGCACACAATCAATAACATGTTATTGATGACTTGAACATGTTATTGATGACATTGAACATGTTCAATGACTTTGTTAAAGCTAAATTAGAGTCTTCTCTCAATCTCATGATTTAGGCATGTTTCTAAGAGGGGCCAGTCTTCGGAAAGAGATATCATACTGAGAAAGGTCAGCGGAAGAGAGGAAGACCCTCAATGAGATGGACAGACACAGTGAGTGTAACAATGGGTTCAAGTATATCAGAGGTGGTGAGGATGGCAGAGGGTTCAGGGTTCAGGGACAAGGTTCAGATCTGTTATCCCAGAGTCACTGTGAGTCATAGTTGACTAGAGCACCTAACAACTCAGCTTTAGTGATGGGTGTGCTAATACCTAAGGAAGGAATACAGAATGCCTAGTGTTCTAAGGAGGCTGTGGGGTCTGAGATTGGCACTCTAGTACAGAACTTTCCAGATGGTGTCCTCATGGACAGTCCTTTCTCCAGAGTTTCACTGAAGTCATTGGACAGTAAAGGTCTGAGAGGTTACCAGTTAAAAGCAAAATATGGCAAATCAGCTGCCATTGTTGTGTGTTTCACCATCAATTGGAGTTCATCCTGGGAGCAGTGCACAAAATAATCTAAAATTACAAGTCTTCATGTTTGAGAATCTCTGTACATCAGCTGAGCAGCATTTTTTGTCCTGATTTTCAAGAGATTCATGTCTGTCCCTGCTTATGTTTTCCTTTCTGTTCTTTCGAAATGAGGAGTCAAAGGGCATCAAGGACTAGACACCGAGTGCTGGCCTTTCTTTGATAGATCATCATTTCCCGTGTCTGCTCTCTCAGGCAGCTATGAGCCTCCCTGTCAGCGTAATCTGAGGCCTGATTCCTCTGATAACTGGCAGCTTGGCATACACCCAGTCAAAGAGAGGAGCTGCCAGAAACTGGGCCCTTATATTAATAATAGCTCAGACTTTTGAAATGAATCGCAGAAGATAAGATAAACACATAGATAACTTCAAAGTTACTTGTACTTCCGTTTCCTTTAGATTCTGAAGCGAGATGCTCTCCACTGACAGGGAAATAGCGAGTGGTCTGATGCTCTCTGCCAGCCGGGTGCCCCTTCTCATTCTTGTGTCCTTGTCCTCTAGAAAGGAATTCTAACAAGATGAGTAAGAAGCAACTGACATCAACTCTGAGGATGGGGCCTTGTTACCAGGAAGCAGGGCATATGGTCCCAAGGGGCAGACTAACTCCATTTACCACTCATCTGGGGGAAGAAACTGAGTTTGTGAGGGTCCAAACAGCTCCCCAACACTCTCAGCAACCACAGCATCATGGGACACCACGTAGTGGCCTCACCTACCTGCCTCTTCTCTAATCTTTCCCCATTTATCTTTTCTTCCCAAGCCATGTTGAGTATTCTATGTATTTTCTTTACTGATTAACATCTAGTCAGAACCAACCCATCGCTTACCCTCCCCTGAGTTTTCAAAGGCTATCAGCAGAGAATTTCCAGAAGTCCAGGCTGGGTTTAGAAGGGGTCGGGGTACTAGGGATATTGTAGCTGATGTTAGATGAATCTTAGTTGAAAGCAGGGAATACCAGAAGAATGTCTATCTGTGTTTCATTGATGATGCAAAGGTGTTTGACTGTGTGGGTCATAACAAACTGTGGCTGACTCTGAAAAGAATGGGAATCCCAGAATATTTAATTGTGCTAATGTGAAACATATACTTGGACCAGAAGGCAGTCGTCAGAACAGAGCAGGGTAACACTGCATGGTTCAAAATTGGGAAGGGTGTACGCCAGGGATGTGTCCTATCTCCATACCTTTTCAACCTGTATGCAGAGGAGATTATCCAAGAGGCTGTGGCATCGGGATTGGTGGAAGCTCTATTAACAATCTGTGTTATGCAGATGACACAACCCTGCTTGCTGATACTGAGGAGGACCTCATGCACTTACTGCAGCCTTCAGTATGGACTGAGGCTCAATGTCAAGAAGACAAAGATTCTCACCACTGGACCAATTGGTAGCATCAGGATGAATGGCGAAGAGATTGAGATTGTTCACAGCTTCAGTTTGCTCGGCACCACTGTCAATACTCTTGGAGCCAGCAGCCAGGAAATAAAAAAATGTATTGCAATGGGAAAGTCTGTAGTTAGGGACCTCTCTAAAGTACTCAAGAGCAACGGTGTCTCTCTGGAGACTAAGGTGCACCTGATACAGGCCATGGTCTTTGCTATCACTTGTTATGCATCAGAGAGTTGGACAATGACTAGGGAGGATAGAAGGAAAATTGATGCCTTTGAGCTGTGGTGCTGGAGAAGAGTATTGAAAGTACCATGGTCTGCAAAGAAATCAAACAAATTCATCCTGGAGAGGGTTAAACCAGGCTACTCCTTGGAGGCAAGGATTCTGGGGCTTCGTCTGACATACTTTGGACATGTTGTAAGGAGGGACAGGTCCTTGGAGAGGGACATCATGCTTGGGAGGGTGGAGGGATGGCGCAGAAGGGGAAGAACCTCTATGAGGTGGATTGATTCAGTGACTGGGGTAATCGGGATGGGTGTGTCAGAGGCAGTGCGATTGGCACAGGATAGAGGAGGGTTTAGGGCTGTTGTACATAGGGTCGCTATGAGTCGCAAACTACTTGACGGCACATAACAACAACAACAACAACATAAATCCCATGGGAGGAGACTGCCCACCTTTCTCCTGTGGAGCACCTGGTGGATTCTGGCTGCCTGTCTTTGGTTTGGCAGTGCAGCTCCTTACCCACTAGGTTTCCAGGTCTCTATTCTCTCCCAGAGATCCTATTTCCATTTATCTCTACCCTGATGTATGCCCAGAGGTGTGCGGTTTATGAACCTCTCCCTTGCTTTTTGACCAGTTTGATCCGGTCAGTGGATGGCCTCAGCAGGGAAGCCAGGAGTGGCTGGGGAGGGTACTGGCTAGGTTTTTATTCTCTCAGCTCCCTCCCTGCTGATCGCACATTGGCATTATCTGTGCCACCTTCAAGGAGTCTCAGAACTCTTACATGCCATATTCCCACACAGTCACGGCCTTATCTTCTCTGGATTCCATAAGTATGTCCTTACCCACCCCCTTCAGGCTTAGAAGAGTCAATCACATGCACTGTTACCATCTCTTGTGACCTTTCTTCCTGACCACATCTTTGTCATAGTCCATTTGAGCATCTGCTTTGATGTAGCCATTTGAGTATCATCTGCCTATTTTTTTGCCAGACCTTGACTCAAACTAACCTACTAATAAACTAATCCAAGACATGGAAACAAAATCAGAGACCCCAAGTGTGTCAGAATACAACAGAGCTGTCTAGGAATTTCCATGGTTAATTTTTTCTGTCTCTCAAAAATTTTATATTGGCTTGCATATGAACTTCATATACACTGTGTTTCATTCATATATGCTGTGTTTCATTCATATACATTGTGTTTCACACATTCCTTCATTCACGTTTCATACAATCATTCCCAAGCGTTGTGTTTTATAAAATGCATCAGGTCCCGATTGGATGTTTCCTAATTCCTTCACCCCCTCCCTCTGCCTACTAATCTCTGTGACCCTATGACTTCCCCTTGCACATCCTAAGCCCCCCTGTTCCCTCTTTTTCAAAAATAGATCACTGAATCTTCCTTCCAAAGCATTTCTAGGTGGACTTGAACTGCCAACCTTTCCAATTAGCAGCAAAACACATTAACCATCTGCACCATTCAGGGACTTCACAATGAATCTAAAACTGACTTCAATTGATGCTTAAACCCTTAGATCCTTATGTCTTGTTTGTCCATGAATGGAAAGCACAGATGACTGCGAGACACAGTGGAACACCTAATCTTTGCCTCCACATGCTTGCTACCCCAGAATCTGGCAATGGACAAAGGTATATGTTTATTTCCTTTCTGCAGGCTCTCTCCTACACCGAACATAGTCTGGTGATGGAGACACAGGAAAACTTGATTGGGTATGATTTCTCCCTCCTAGCTAAATCATAAAACTAAAAGATTCTTAAAGATAAATCAGAAATTCCTGAGGTTCAGAGCTCAGAAGGTTGTGGGGGGCAGAGGTACTTATGGTCTCTAAAATGCTGCTGAATGTTTGAAGTAAATTTTCAAATGAGACACATACCTGAACATCCTGCTTCTTCCTTTTTCAATATTTCTCCTTAAGTCTGAGCTCAAGCAGACCCTTCAACTCAGTCTAGAAAATCCATTTTTATTCATTATTACCCAAACAGGACTATTAAGAGATAGCTATTACTGTCTTATTCCCAAACCTCACCCCTTCCACCCCCCACAAATATTTAAAAGATAATTTGGGATTGCAGTGCAGTTTCCTGCCACATTCTAGTCTTCCTCATTGTTCACGTTATACCTTTGTGGTAGAACTAGAACCTTGAGTTCTAAAGAGATGGGGTTTTTTTTTAGGTGGCATTTTCTTTTCAACCTCCTATGACTTCTACTCTTTAATCATCTCAAATCGCCCATCTCAACTCAATTCCCCTCATTTATTGGACGTTCTTAATGGTGATTAAATATTTACACTGTCAGAGGTTCCCCCTGCCTCCACCACACTGCCTCTTTTTTCTATCATGAAAGCTGCGAATTTGGAACATTCAGGAGCTTTAATTGGGAGGAATGGCACATTTATAGTCATAGGCAAATAGGCAAAGATGCATTTCTCAGTCTCTTTGATTTGGTTCCAGGTGGGTGGAGGGGGGGTGATGGTGGAAGGGTAGGAGTGTGGTCTTAGGGGTGTGTTGCCAGGAAACTGGATTTCCTGCTCACTGAAGACTGGAAACAGCCAGAGCTGGGTAGAAGGGGTGGATTGACCCGGGGTGAGGGTGTCCCTGGTGGTAGGATCACAGGTAGCCACCCACCTCAGCCTAGAACTCAGGAGCTAGAGTGCCTACCTATCTCATTATTCCTGACTGTGAAGTAAATAAGATTTGCTCTCCTGGGCTCAGAATCACTGTATTTCCTTGATATTATTAACCTAGTCATCTTGCCACATTAGAAGTTTCTAGATAATAGTTAAGAGCCATAATGGGTCACCTTACAGGATTAACTTTCCACAGGGAGCAAATAGAGCTGAAATCCAGCCTGCCCTCTGCCGATGGAGCTCTGCACCTGCTTATGGAGCTTGGGGGCGCTCCAAAGAAGAGGGATCATTGTCTTTGGCCTAAAGCTCTGCAGGTTAGTATTGGCTGTAGACAATCTGAGTTCTAATCCCAGCCCCACCACTTAATAACCACATGGCTTTGGGCTCTTCAAGTCTAGTTGTCCTCACTACAGATTTGTTGTGGTTGTTGTGTGCTGTCAAGTCAGAATCAACCCATAGCTTACCTTCTAGAGGGTATACAGAGACAATAAATCTTGCAGGAGGAGATTACCCATCCTTTTACTGAGGAGCGTATGGTGGATTTGAACCACATGCCTTTAGAATTGCAGCACAGCTTTTTACCACTAGGCCACTAGAGCTCTCTCATTGTAGACTAGAAATATCAACATCTACCTCACAAGACTTCCATGTCCATTAAATGAAATAATCTGTGTAAAGCTCACTGCCTAACCCAGTAAATACATAATAAATTATAATAATGATAATACTATTACCACTATTAGATACCAGGAACCTCCAACTTCACTGCTGGAAAAGAATTCTAATGAACATTTCTTAGGGACATGCTTCTGCTGCTACTGAGCACATTTCCTTGGGCGTCTTCATTTATTTTTTGGAATAAGCTTGTCAAGTATTGTTATTCATTTTTTAGGTGAGCAAATGGAAATGCAGAGAGCTTAATGACTTGCCAGAGTCACACAGCTGGGCCCTGAATCTCATCTTCTGGCCACATCAGAGTGTCTCCTTCAGACTTGTTGTTAGAATCTTCCAACATGGTATTAGGGGCCAGTAATAGTTAACGAGGTACCTGCTCTGACTATTTTATAACTGGTATTTGCTGGTGGGATACGCCAAGACGCTGTCCTTAGAAGTGCTTGCTCCACCAAGTTTTTCCTGAGTGCTTCCTTTTCTCTAGGCACCCTTGCTTGTTCACACTTCACCTATCCTGCTCCCCTCTCCCGTATGTTCATAACTTATTTACTGCCTCTTGCTTCTACCAAGGAGTTATATGGCTAATGTTCTGGGTTACTAACCAAAAGGTTTGAGGGATAGGTCCACTCAGAGGTGCCTCAGAAGAAAGGCATGCACCACAACAAGATAAAGGTAAATGATCCAATAGAAAAATGAGCACAGGATATGAACAGACACTTCACCGAAGAAGACATTCAGATGGCTAACAAGCACATGAAGAAATGTTCAAAATCCCCTAGCTCTAAGAGAGATGCAAATTTAAACAACTATGAGACATCATCTCACCCCAGACAGAATAGCAAAATTTAACAGAACAGCAAGCAGCAAATGCTGGTGAGGTTGTGGAGAAACTGGAACTCTTATTCACTTTTTCTGGGAGTGTAAAGTGGTGCAGCCACTGTGGAAGGTGGTATGGCGCTTTCTCAAAAAGTTGCAAATAGAGATACCATTTGACCCAGCAATTCTAATACTGGGAATATACCCCAAAGAGACCGTAACTGACATCCAAGCAGATATATGCACACCCATGTTTATTGCGGCTTTGTTCACAATAGCAAGGAGTTGGAAACAACCTAAGTGCCCATCAACAAATGAATGGATAGAGAAGCTGTGGTATATTCACACAATGGAATACTATGGTACGTTGAAAAACAAGGAACTCATGCAATATTATTCAAAATGGGTGACCCTGGAGGACATTATGCTGATTGAAGTATCTCAGTCACAAAAGGATAAATACTGCATGGTGCCACTGTTGTAAAACAGGACTGTTATTGGGGTTGGGGAGAGACTGAGAAAGATGGGTTCAATACTGTATACTGCATTGAAACAGATGAGGAAGAAAACTGTTTCAAAGGGATATGTGATTAGGTATTTTTGTCATGACAGGAGTCTAGAGCAAAGGCTACATGGTGGAGTGGACCTGGGGGAGGGTTTGTAAAACAATGAAAGAATTTTTCTTTTACTTTTCCAAGATGGTAGTGTACTAGGGGGGAGGGTTGGAGGGGAGGAAAGTGCAACAATGAATGAATGAAAATCCAAAGTCTCTGTAAATTTTTACTGAAATTAATAATAAATTTAAATAAAACAAGCAAGCAAACAAACAAAAAACACTTAAAAAAAGAAGCAGAAAGGCCTGGTGATCAGCTTTCCAAGAAATCAGCCCCACAGAAAGAGGTGCCTCAGAAGAAAGGCCTGGTGACCTGCTCCCAAGAAATCAGTCCCACAGAGCACAATTCCACTCAGAAACACATGGAGGTTGCCCATGAGCAGGAGTTGACTTGACTGCAAATTGCATTGGTTGCCTCTACCACAATGAGTTCCCAGAGGGCTAAGAGGGAAATACTTCCAGTAGATAAGAGTGTGTCTGTTTACGAGCGATGCCTATATTACACCCAGCTGGAAGAGGTGAACAGCCAGATCTATCACGATCTATTGGACTGCATAAAAACCCACATCGGTAATTACTGGATGAGCCAGTCAGTGTGGAGTTGAGCTGTGCATCTGCAGTGGACTTGGGATTTCCAAAAGGCACAAGGGGAAGTGTAGAAAACTAGCAACAGGGAGAGGGGAGGAAGGGCTTTGGAGAGATGAAATACATGCAGAGACAGTAGCTAAGGCAGGGCATACACTTAAGAAGAGGTGAGAACAGGATTTTAAAACCACAGAGGCTTAAATATCAGAAGCAAATAGAAGGTAGGAAGCAGGACGGCAGATGGTGATGATGTAACTGTGCTTGGGTATAGTCCTTTTATACAAGGGATGAATCTCTGGTTTAGAAGTATTAAAATGTGGGGTACACTGCTTTAAGAAAATTTAAAATAGAAAAAGTCAGACTTTGGAATAGATGTGTTGGAGGATAAGGGTTCTCATTATCAAATCACTGCTTGTTGTCTACTGGATATATAGCTGAGGGACACTGTGAAGTAGAGAGAGAGAGTGTGTGTGTGTGTGAGAGAGAGAGAGAGAGAGAGAGAGAACGCAAGAGAGGGAGAGAGAGAGCAAGAGAGAGAGCAAAGAATGCAAATGGCATAATTTCATTTGATTCAATGGCTTTTAGATACAAGCCTTGCATCATTTCATTCGATCCAATGGCTTTTAGATACAAGCCATCTTTTCAGTTAGACTTTCAGCCTCTCAAACAAAAGGTTCTATGTTATGGATGATATTAGGGATCAGAGATCACTTGATTAAGAATGGAAGGATATTCACAGAAACATGTCTGGTTGTATGCGAATGGAGCTCTCAAACTAAGCTAAAACCACACTGAGAAAATCTAACTCATGTAACCTCATTTTAGCAGGCTGAGAGACCCAGGGGTGACAGCTCAAATGCCCTGCAGGAAATGTGCAGTTACCATTAAAGTAACACGGCTGGAATGGTCGCTTAGCAGAACACCTTCCTGGTCAATTTGTCACCATACGTACTGCATTTTCCATGGCAACAGGTTGGTAATGGAAGGTCCTCTGGCTGGTATGGAAGGTTCTGACATCACACTAACCTCAAAGATATTAACTCTAATGTGGCTTTGAGGAAAAGACCTTCATCTAAATAACATTTTCCCTTAAAACTTGTCCAGTATCTAAAATGTATGCTCCCCTTTGGGCTCTAACATTGATGATTATCATAAGCAATTGACCAGGGACTTCATATGTAAGGCTTTATGCTAAGAGCTTGTTCTTGGGTGGTGCAAATGGTTAACTTCTAGGCTGTTGTTGTTGTGTACCATCTTGCAGGAAACGACCCATAACTGGTCCTCCAGTGGATTTCTAGAGGCAGCTAATTTCATGGGAATAGATTGCTCACCCTTTGTTCATGGAGAAGCTAGTGGATTCAAACCACGTGCCTCAGAGATTGCAGTGCAGCTTCTTGCCACTAGGCTACCAGTGGAAATTTGGTGAGTTGGATCCACCTAGACATACTTCAGAAAAAACCCTAGTAATCTATGCCCAACAACTCAAGCCTTTGAAATCTTATGGGGCAGCTTTGCTCTGATGTATTTAGGAGTCTTCAGATAGTTGTTGTTGAGTACCAGTGAGTCAGAACTAACCCAGAGCTGACTCTCAGGTGGGTTTTCAGAGGCAGTATATTGCACAGGAGGAGACTGCCCATATTTCTCCCATGGAAAAGCTGGTTGAATTCAAATGGTGTACCTTTGTATTGTCAACACAATTCTTTATATGGGTACAATACTGAATAATCCCAGAGTCATTAAAAGGAGATGAAAGAAATATACAGTCACTGTACCAAAAAGAAGTGTCTGACACAGAAGAATTTCAAGAAACAACACATGATCAAGAGGCAATGGTGATGAAGGAGGAAGTGCAGGCTACTCTAAGGATTTGGCAAAAAAATAAATACAGCTCCAGAAATTGATGGAGTACTAATGAACATATTTTAACAAATAGATGCTGTCCAGGACATGATCACCAAGTTGTGTAAAAAATCTATGAGATGGGAAGAGATCCAGACTTATTCCCATACCAAAAAAAAGTGACCCAACAGACTCAGAAATTATCATACAATATCACTCATATCATATGTAAGCAAAATCCTGCTAAGATTATCCAGAAATGGAACAGTGCATTGATAGAGAACTAACAAAAATACATGCTGGATTTAGAAGAGTCCGTGGCACTAGAGACATTATTACCAGTGTCAGATGGATCTTGGCAGAAAACAATGAGTACCAGAGGGATCTCTATTTGTGTTTAATGGACTATGCAAAGGCATTTAACTGTGTAGATCACAACAAATTGTGGTCAGCCTTGTGGAGAATGGGAATCCCAGAACACTTGATTGTGCTTTTGTGAAACCTATATTTGGACCAGGAAGCAGTCCTCAAGACAGAGTAGAAAAAAACACTGTATGGTTCAAAAATCAGGAAGGAAATGAATCAGGGATGCATCCTGTCTCCATACATTTTCAATCTATATTCAGAATAGATCATCCAGGAGGCTGGGCTTTATGAAGAGGAATGTGGCATCAGAATTGGAGGATGACTCTTCTACAACTTACGTTATGTAGATGACACAACCTTGGTTGCTGAAATTGAAGAGGACCTAAGCACTTGCTGCAGAAGGTCAAGGATTGGAATCTTCAATATGGAATGAAGCTCAACATCAAAAAGACAAAAGAGTCTCACCACTGGGCCAATTGGCAGCACCATGATAGATGGAGAAGAGATTGAGGTTGTTAACTGTTACAGCTTGCCCGGCTCCACAATCAACACTCTTGGCACCAACAGTCAGGAAATCAAAAAGACAAACTGCCTTAGGTAAAGGTAATTAGGCATGGTAATGGTAATTAAGTAAAGGTCAAGGACCTTTCTAGAGTACTGAGAAGTGATGATGTCAGTCTAGAGACTAAGTGCTTCTGATCCAGGTCATGGTCTTCACAATTACTTGCTACGCATCAGAGACCTGGATAACGACTGAGGATGACAGAAGAAGAATTGATGCCTTTGAGTTGTGGTTCTGGAAAAGAATCTTGAACATACCATGTTGTTGTTATGTGCTGTCAAGTTGCTTGCAACTGATAGCGACCCCATGTACAACAGCCCTGCTCTAAACCTTGCCAATCTTACTGTCTCTGACACGCCTATCGCTATTACCCCAGTGACTGAATCAATCCGTCTCATCAAGGGTCTTCCTCTCCTGCGCAGTCCCTCCACCCTCCCAAGCATGACGTCCCTCTCCAAGGACTGATCCTGCTTTGCAACATGTCATAAATATGTCAGACAAAGCCTCAGAATCCTTGCCTCCAAGGAAAGCCTGGCATCACCCTCTCCAAGACTAACTTGTTTGTTCTCCTAGCAGTCCATGGTACATTTAATCCTCTTCTCCAGCACCACAGCTCAAAGGCATCAACTCTCCTTCTATCATCCCTAGTCATTGTCCAGCTCTCTGATACATAGCATGTAATGGCAAAGACCATGGCCTGTATTAGGCTCATTTTAGTCTCCAGAATGACAATGTTGCTCCTCAGTACCTTGGAGAGGTCTCTAACAGCAGACTTTCACAATGCAATTCATCTTTTAATTTCCTGGCTGCTGGTACCAAGAGTGTTGACTGTGGAGCCAAGCAAACCAAAGCTATCAACAATCTCAATCTCTTCACCATCTATCATGATGTTGCCAGTCAGCCCAGTGGTGAGAATCTTCTTTTTCTTGATGTTGAGCTTCAATCCATATTGATGACTGCAGTCCTTTACCTTCTGCAGTAAGTGCTTCAGGTCCTCTTTAGTTTCGGAAAGCAGGGTAGTGTCATCTACATAATGCAGATTGTTGATGAGTCTACCTCCAATCTTGATGCCATACTTCTCCTCATAGAGCTCAGCCTCCTGGATACTCTGTTCCACATATAGATTGAAAAGATATGGAGATAGGACACATCCTTGACACTCTTCCCAGTTTTGAACCATGCAGTGTTTCCTTACTCTGTTCTGACAGTCTCCTTGTCCTTCTTTTCAGAGATTGTTGTGATCCATAGACTGCCAAGAAAACAAATAGGTCTGTCTTGGAGAGGGTGAAATCAAGTTTCTCCTTGGAGGCTAGGACTTTGAATTTCCGTCTCATATACTTTGGGCATTTGGCTAGGAGGGACTGATCCTTGGAGAAGGACATGATGCTCAGAAGGGTGGAGGGGACAGTGCGGGAGATAAAGACCCCAGATGAGATGGATTGATACAGTGACTAGAGCAATGGGTGTAAGTGTGTCAGTCAGTGAGACTGGCTCAGAACAGGGCAGGCTTTAGAGCTATTGTACATAGGGTTGCTATGAGTTGCAAGTGACACAATGGCACATAACAACAATAACAGCAACAAGTCACCAGAGCTCCTCTGGATCACGATTCAGAGGCCACAGGAGTTGTGATTGACTCAACAGTGACCAGTGGTTTATATTAAGAGCTGGCGATAAACTTGGGAATGGTATCCTTTTCTCCGCAATGCAATGCCTACATTTCTTCAATCTAGATCTTTGTTGTTGTTGTTGTGTTGTTAGGTGCTGTCGAGTATGACTCATAGTGACCCTATGAACAAAAGATCTGAACCCTATTCTATCCTGTGCCATCCTACACTTCCTGACACACAAGATCCATTGCAGCCTTGACCGTGTCAGTCCACCTGGTTGAGGGCCTTCCTCTCCTTTGCTGACCCTCCACGCTTCCCAACATCATGTTCTTTCCAAGGAATAGCACCTCCTAGCAATATGCCCAAAGTATGTGAGTCAAAGCCTCACCATTTTTGCCTCTAAAGAGCACTCTGGCTTCACCCTCTCCAAGACATATCTGTTGGTTCTCTTGGCTGTCCAAGGAATGTTCAGTGCTCTTCTCCAACACCACAGCTCAAAGGCGTCAGTTCTTTTTCTGTCAACCTTATTCATTGTCCAGGTCTCAAATGCATAGCTAGTAATCGGAAAGACTATGGCCTGAATCACACACACCTTATTTGCCTTCATATATTTGCATGTGTTATATATACCCTTCCCTTCTTCTCCAAACTTGCAAATTCCTGTTCATCTTTCAAGACCAAGTTCAGAGGCCACTTGTCTGGAGAGTCTTGAAAGTCTTATTAGACACTCTCTACTAAACTATCAGTATCTCTGTATGTGAATATAGGAAGCTGTGGTGGCGATATGGAAAGCAGCTCTGCTGCAGTCCCAAAGAGGTGGTTCAAATCCACCAGCTGCTCTGTGGGAGAAGGGTGGGCAATCTCCTCCCGTGCAATTAACTGCCTCTGAAAACTTGGCAGAGGGTCAGCTATGAGTCAGTTCCAACTCAATGGTGCACAAATCATATGAACATAAGGGAGCTCTCTCACAGCTTAGTGGTAAGAAATTACATTACCAACCTAACGGTTAGAGGCTCAAATCCCTAGCTTCTCTTTGGGAGGAAGATAGGTAATCTCCTCCCACGTGATTTAATACCTCTGGAAGCCAGCTTGATGGTCAGCGGTGAGCTGGTGTTTACTCAATTGTACATAACAACATATCATGATTATCAAGAGTTCTAAAACTAAGCTGTAGGAGCTATGGTGGTCTAGTGAATAAGAGGTTGTGCTGCCAACCCAAATGTACGAGGTTCGAACTGCTCCTCTGAAGAAAGATGGACAATCTCTTCTTGTGCAATTTAAAGCCTCTGATGACCTGCTTGGAGGGTCAGCTTTGGGTCAGTTCCTACTCAACAGCACATAACAGCATAACACAACTAATTCCTCTTTGTGTTCCTCAGAGCTAACATGGGGCCTGAATCATAACAAGTATCCATTCATTTGTGGTTGAGTGTTTCCTAAGTGCTAGAATTCATTCTCGTGGTGTACTTACTACTGGCCTGTTGAATTCATTTCACAGAACCAATTCTCCCACTTGATTATGGATTTTTCTCTTCTGGAGTTGAACAGCGCTCTGGAAGTCTATGCTAGAATTTTAACCTTGTGGGGCTACATTCCTTATGATGCATTAGTAGTTCATATCGTTTTCCCACTCAATTATAAAGTACATGAGATTATGGGATGCCATCTTGAATGAAGTTTATAACTTCATTCATGTCTCAAACTTTTATTCATCTACTCTTCCATTACCAGATACTTGCTCAGAACCTACTGTGTGTCAAGCATGTGTATAAGACAGTGAACAAAACTAACCTTGCCCAGAATCAATGCTCAATGAACATTAATTGAGTTGAACCTTGAAGCCTCTGAATTTCTGTAGGGCAGAGGTCATTCTTTGAGTTACCCACACCTCAAAATTTCCAAAAGGACTTACCCTTCAATGCCACTGAATTATAAGAGTTAGCAAAGAATAATAAATATCCCATGGCTTGCCAAAAGAACAAACACATGTGTTTTGGAAGAAGTGTAATAGTTGTACTTTAGAGGCAAGGATGGTGAAACTCCATCTCACATACTCTGAGCATGTTGTCAGGAGAGGCTAGTCCTTGGAAAAAGACATCATGCCGGGAAAGGGGAATGGTCAGAGGAAAAGAAGAAGACCTTCAACAAGATAGTTTGACACCGTGACTGTAACAATAACATGTCTGAAGTCATGAGGATGGCACAGGATAGGACAAGGATCTGTGGTTGACTCAATGGCACATAAAACAAGACTCTTATATCCAAAATAAAATTGTTGCTGCTCACTGTTGTCAAATCGGCCCCTGTTTCATAGTGACTCCACAATGACAGCAGATCACTGGGGTCCACAGAATTCCCATCGGCTGATTTTCCTAAGGAGATCACCAGGCCTTTCTTCTTAGTCTGTCCTACCCTGGAAGCTTCACTGACCCTTGTTCAGCCTCATAGCAACAAGCAAGCCTTCACTGGCAGATGAGTGGTGGCTGAGCTTGTGGTGCATTGGCTGGGAGTCGAACCTGGATCTCCTCCATAGAAGGTGAGAATGCTACTGCTGAGTCTCCTTGTTCCCATTGATTGATCAGCGAACTTATTCTCTTTATGGAGATAGAGAATATAAAAGGGGGGGGAAATCCACACATATTCAGTCACAAAAATTTTAACAATATGGAGGAGCAACCATTGACTGCAAGCCTGAACATTGCATTTGGATTATTTGTTAATTTGCAGCACCTTTCAAACTTTGAAAATGGCTTTGTGTGGAGAAAGGAAGCGTCTTATACTGTAATTATGTTAGACAGGCTTATAATAATTATAATAATTATCAACGGAGTGCCAATAATACTTTAAGAACTCCACTGAGCATAAAGATCACACTAGTGACTAACAGGTATTTAAAATTAAGCTCTTTAAAATGGAAAGGGCAGCAGTCTCTGATTTTTAATAAGCATATATTTTGGAAAATAAATATTTTTCTTTTTATATGATAACCAGTTTATAATAAAAACTTTCCTCAACGATGGCTAGTGGACCCCTTCTCAATCCAGTGAGAAGTTAAACAATTGATTCCCTTTCATATCTTGACTGATATTCTGGTATCTATTTAAAAAAAACCCAGGATGAAATGTAGAACTTTGAATCCTTCCAGAGTGGAGAATTCACCCTTCAACAGACAACCAAATTTTCATGGATGTATATCATTCTACAAGGAATCGAGAAGACCAATCTTTGACATACACTAAAATGCCCCCTAGTGGCTATAAAGGTACTTGATTGGGGTTGGGGTACCAGCACAGAGAACAATACCTGATGGGAGCTGGTAGGTATTGTGATGGAGTAGGTATTGTGGTTTACAAGCCTTCATTCCTCTCTAGCATCTGTTCCAGAAAGTTGGAAGTATGTCACAGATTAATAAAGCTTTGATTAGCACTCCTCTTTCTAGCTGGCATCCGTAGTAATTAAGGAGTCTGCCTGCAGACTTGCAAATGCAGCATGAAATTACAGTTAGCCCCAGAACAGAGTGATAGGATGAACATCCTTTAAAACAACACCACCTGATTTCCATAAGACACTCCCTGAGTCAAATTAACATCTGTAACTATTTTAGTCCAAACTGACATGGTGCTTTCATCCATATCAAGAAAAGGGTGGGTTCTTTTCATATAATCTATTAATATTTTTATCTTGATGGCCAGTTACTTAAAAAATATGTTGCTTTTTTAGAAATATTGTCCAAATCAGATTTTCGGTGCCAGCCTTTCTCAGGTCTTTTCACAGATTCCCACTGTTTATCAGGGACAGCGTTCATGAATTCATTCTCCCCATACTTGTTGATTGCAGACACAGCTCAAGATGTGAGAGGTGAGAGAAGAAACAATTATGAGTTAGACACAGTCCTTGGCCTCTGAGAAACTGATAATCTGCTCTGACATGTCAATTTTCTGCCTCTTTCAATGGCTCCCCTTCCTCTGTATACCTCTTTAAATGCTAATGTTACATCAAAGATCCCTTCAGGCACTTCTTTCTACTGTCGCAAGATGGTAGCCACAGCTACAAACATCGTGAATTTTCAAGGCAAGAAGGGGAAGGGAAAGGTTTGCTTTTAGCAAGGCTTTGTCATTTTGTCTCCACAAGTAAGTCCTTCCAGCCAGCATTCCCTTATGTCTCGTGGTCCAGAACAGCTCCCCAGCCTAGACCAGCCACTGCAAAGAGAAGATAATAACCATGTTTGCTCATGATTGGGCTTATGAGCCTCAGAGAACAATACATCCTCCTTGAGTTCATCCCATCTTCAATGGAGGACTCTGTTAACCAGAAAGTAGGGGAGATGGAAGGCAAGCAAGGAAATAGTTACTGGGTGAGTAAATAGGACAGTTATGATAATGTGTTAAATTGGCTAGGTAATGATTGGCTAAGTGATATGGCAGATGTTATATAAGCATCTCCCGTTTTGTGATCTGATATGTGCAGTCAATCAATTATAAGGGGCATTTCTTTGAAGGAGTGGTTTATATTCGCTATGATGTTCTGGCAAAGCTCCCACTCTCTCCATCCTGTATTCACATCATCATCTTCTGATCTGACTATTGGGATATCAGCAGCCTGGTATTCAGATCTTGGGTTCATGATCCTTTGCTATCATGCGAGTCAAGAGAAGCCTCCAGATGCCGCTGACTCAAGGATTTGGAACTTGCCAGCCTTCATGATGGTGTGAGCCTTTTTCTGGAAAGAAATCTTTCTGTGTATACTTGCATGGCATATGGAAGTGACTACAACAATGGGCTTGGGTATTGCAGAGACCTGAAGGATGGCACCTATTAGGGCAGGGCGCCTCACAGCAATGACAGTAACGAGGCTTCATTGGTTTTACTCCTTCAGAGAACTCAAGATATTTCGTACAAAGAGTGGTTCTGGAGGAATAAAATCTCAAGGGTGAGTTTTCAGAATTAGCTCTCAAATATGGCCAGTCTTCTCCCCATTCCTGTGCAGTGTGGGTTTTCTCGCCCCCTCCCTCTACCCACCAAACTCTGCGACCCTGTGACTTAGCCCCTCCCACCCTCAGTTCCTCTCCTCCATCTCCTTCCCTCTTGGGATATCCGTATACATCTTACTGGTTATCCTTCTGTTTTTACAATATTGATCTTATATAGTATTTGTTCTTATGCAACCTGAGTTAGTTCACTCATCCGAATGCTCCCTAGCCTCTC
Organism: Elephantulus edwardii; assembly: GCF_000299155.1. Taxonomy (NCBI): domain Eukaryota; kingdom Metazoa; phylum Chordata; class Mammalia; order Macroscelidea; family Macroscelididae; genus Elephantulus; species Elephantulus edwardii. The sequence goes on from NW_006399981.1 coordinate 605,671, forward strand.
CTGTTTTAGATAGTATTTTTCAAAACTGTTGTTTCAGAGTGCTACATAGTATTCCATCATGTGACTGTACCACAATTTCTCAACTCAGTCATTTGTTGATGGACATTTGGGCTGTTTTCATGTTCTTGCTATTGTGACTAATACTGCTATGAGTATAGATGTACAAACCTTCATTTGTATCCCAGTCCTGTTTTCCTTGGAGTATATACCTAGCAGTAGTATACCTGGGTTATACAGAATCTCTGTGTACAGTTTTTTTTTTTTTTTCAAATCTGACTAGTCTTAAAGGAGCTTCTGATAACTTTATCTCCAGTAGTAAAGAAGACACTGCTAATTAATTCATGGCCTGAGGTGGACACACACACACACACACACACACACACACACAATTGGGTCAAATATTTGTGAGAGACAGGCCTTGTTGTTGTTAGGTTATCACTGAGTCGAGTATGACCCATAACAACAGATCTGAACTCCGTACTATCCTGTGCCAGCCTCACATTTCCTGACACCTTATAGTGCATTGCAGCAGTCACTGTGTCAATCTACCTCTTGGAGGGTCTTCCTCTTCTTCTTTGACCCTCCGCCTTTCCAAGCTTCATTTCCCTCTCCAAGGAACAGCCTCTCCTAGCAACATGCCCGAAGTACTTGAGAGAAAGTCTCATCCTTGCCTCCAAAGAGCACCCTCTCAAAATATATTTGTTTGTTTTTTGGGCAGTTCATGGGATGTTCAGTGCTCTTTCCCAACACCATAGCTCAAAGGCATCACTTCTTCTTCTGTCATTATTATTCATTGTCCAGTTCTTAGATGCATAGCAAGTGATCAGAAAGACCATGCCCTGAATTAGATGCACCTTAGTCCTCAAACTGACATCATTACTCCTCAATAATTTGGAGAGGTCCCTAACTGCAGAGTTTCCCAGTGCAGTATGTCTCTTGATTTCCTGACTGCTGATACCAAGGATATTAATTGTGGACCCAAGTAAGATGAAGTTGTTGACAGTGTCGATCTTTTCTCCATCTATCATGATGTTGCCTATCAGTCCAGTGGTAAGAATCTTTGTTTCTTGACATTGACTCAATCCATACTGAAGGCTTTATTCTTCAATCTTCTACAATCTTCTGTTTCAAGTCTTCCTCACTTTCAGCAAGCAAGTTTGTGTCATCTGCTTAAGACAGATTTCAGTGATTGATATGGAATGCTTGTATACTTGTTTACAATTTTCAAAACAAGAAGTGTAAAGAAATGGATTGGTTGGTCCTAATTTTGATTAAGTGGTGAAAGAAAAGGATGAGCTCAGCGCTTCCGAGTCACAGCTCAAGCATCACACAGGGATCTTAATGTTGCCCCTTGTGTCCTGAAAATAACAACAGAGTTGATGTCACCAAAACCCAAACTCAGAGTCAATAACATGAGAATTACTTAATTACAATGTCGACTGAATCCTCAACCTCCAATTGAGTCAGAAATTAAAGTGAGGAAATTGAATCGGGGAGAAAATGGACTCCTGAAACCTGAGATTGGAGCATATGGACAGGTATTGAGGAAGATGGGGAAAATGAGTCCCTAAAATTCCACTGAATCACTTCTGTCAACAGAACCCAACCCTCTTTTTCGCATACACCAAGGTTTTACTCACTCATTTTGTTAAATGAACTCAGTCCCATAAAGACAATTACTTTGTAAGACCATTATTGTAGAAATAGATTACTACTAAAATGTGTATGAAGATCTAAGGTGGGGGAGACAGAGTGGTGGGGATGGGCAGGAGGGTTAATCATGGGGTGTCATGGTTTGGTGGGTGGAGGGGGATTGGGGAGGTGGGGGAATCTAGTGTGAGAGGCAATGTATATGAACTTTGTAGGTAAACCAGTGTAAAAGTAAAAAAAAAATAAATAAAAAAAAAAAGAGAAGAGTTGGACTGCTAACCAACAGTGTCAACTCACCAGCAATTTTTAAAAGATGAGGCTGTCTGCTCCTGGAAAAAAAAATTCCACCTCTGAAACCTCATGGTGCTCTTCAACTCTGTTGTATAGATTGCTATATGTTGGATCAACTTGATGGCTGTGAGCTTTGGTTTTGGCTTGATTCAGACATAATACTGCCTACGCAAGCAAATGAAACCAATCCTTTCTCAGTGGTCTCTCTGCTTAAAGAGTCTATCACATTTTGAAATTTGCAGGATGTGTTTATAAGATGCTTCTGTCACTCAAGCAGACTGATTGTAAGCTCAGGAAAAGTCCACACGATTTAACCCTCTCTCATGTGTTGCCGTTGAATCAGAACATGACTCACCATCCACGGGGTGTCTGAGGCTGTAAATTGCACGGGAGGAGATGTCCATCCTTCTCCCCCACAGCCACGGGTGCACTTGAACTGCCAGGGAAGCAGAGCCTTTAGTTAGCAGCAAAACTCTCCATGGACTGTTTTACTAGGGCTTCTCTATAAAGAGCTATTTAACCCAATTTTGTCTACTTAAACTACCCTCTCAGGTGCACCATTATCTTTCACACATTCTTCTAGTGAGATTAAACCAGCTGGGTCTTTGTTTGAAACAACCTTTGGTTGCACCAGGGAAGTTGCCTGAGGGAGAGGCCTTACCAAACATTGCTAACTGGCCCTAAGTCCCACCCCAACCACCCTTTTTTTGCTTCTAGATCTATAACTAAAATAAAGTCCCCTCAAGTCCCCAAGAGATGAAGTACAGACTGTGATCCATAATGAGGTACAATGCATTCCAAAAGAACGGTTTCATTTTTCCAACATATACAAACGGAAACCTGGGGAATATGTGTGAGAATGGTTATTGAGGAGCAAAGAACATAAAAATCTAATCGCTCAGAGTTTATTAATATGGTCCCACTAAGGACAGAGTCTGCTAGAGATGTTAAAAAAAGATCTAATAGCTTGTTTGTTTGGGCCACTGAAGCATGGAATAAGCTGCAGTCTACAGTCAATCAAATTGAAATGGCACACATATATTGGCCTACTATAGAAGGTTTCCAATGGTAAAGGAAAATTGGTAGGGTACAGAGAAACTATCAGAGGGGACCCACAGATTCACAATGGGATGCTAAGAGGGTAAATTTTTCATCACAAACACCAGAAACCCCACTGCTGTAGAGCTGATTCCAACTCATGTGGGGTAAGGGCTATGAGGGTAGTGATAGTCAAACAGAAGCCCTTATAAAGTGGTAAACTCAAGGAGATGGTAGGGAGCTGTGGTGACATGGTCCGTAAGGAATTGTACTGCGAACCCAGAGGCTACCTCCCCCTCTTAGGTGGTCGTTGTTGTTGTTATGTGCCATCGAGTCACTTGTATAAGAGCCCTATATGCTGTTCTATCCTGTGCCGACCTCGCCGTCTCTGACACACTCATCCCCACCACCCCAATCACAGAATCGATCCATCTCATCGAGGGTCTTCCTCTCCTACACCGTCCCTCCACTCTCCCAAACATGATGTCCCTCTCCAAGGACCAGTACCTCCTTGCAACATGCCCAAAGTATGTCAAACAAAGCTTCAGAATCCTTGACTCCAAGGAGCATCCCAGCTTCACCCTCTCCAGGACAAACCTGTTTGTTCTCCTAGCAGTCCATGGTATATTCAACACTCTTCTCCAGCACTACAGCTCAGAGGCATCAATTGTCTTTCTATCACCCCTAGTCACTGTCCAAGCCTCTGATGCATAGCACGTAATTGCGAAGACTATAGCCTGGATCAGGCACACCTTAGTCTCCAGCCTGATGTCGTTGCTCTCCAGTACTCTTGAGAGGTCCCTCACAGCTGACTTTCCCGATGCAGTTCACCTCTTGATTTCCTGGCTGCTGTTACCAAGAGTGTTGACTGTGGAGCCAAGTAAACCAAAACTGGTAACTCAATCTCGTCACCATCCATACTGATGCTGCCAATTGGCCCAGTGGTGAGAATCTTTGTTTTCTTGATGTTGAGCTTCAATCCATATAGGAAACTGCAGTCCTTGATCTTCTGCAGCAAGCGCTTCAGGTCCTCCTCAGTTTCAGCAAACAGGGTTGTGTCATCTGCATAACACAGGTTGTTGATGACTCTTCCACCAATCCTGATGCCACATTCCTCCTCATATAGCCTAGCATCTCCGACTGCATACAGATTGAAAAGGTATGGAGACAGAATACATCCCTGATGGACCCCCTTCTTGATTTTGAACCACGTAGTGTTTCCTTGCTTTGTTCTGACTACTGCCTCTTGGTCCAAGTATAGGTTTCATATAAGCACAATCAAATGTTCTGGGATTCCCATTTTTCTCAGAGTCAGCCACAGCTTGTTGTGATCCACACAGTCAAAAACCTTTGCATAGTCAATGAAGCACAGACAGACATTCCTCTGGTACTCTCTGCTTTCTGCCAAGATTCATCTAACATTAACTATAATATCCCTAGTACCAGGACCTCTTCTAAATCCAGCCTTCACCTCTGGAAGTTCTCTGTTGACATATTGTTCCAATAATTTTTGAATAATTTTCAGTAGAATCTTGCTTGCATGTGATATTAAGGATATTGTTTGGCAATTTCCACACTCTGTTGGGTCACCTTTCTTTGGAATAGGAACAAATATTGATCTTTTCCAGTCAGTCAGCCAGCTGTCTGTCCTCCAGATGTCTTGGCACAACTTAGCGAGCACATCCAGGGCAGCGTCTGTTTGTTGAAATATGTCAATTGGTATGCCGTCAACTCCTGAAGCCTTGTTTTTTGCCAGTTCTTCCAGAGCAGCTTGAACTTCCTCCTTCATCACCACAGGCTCTTGCTTATATGTTATTTCATGAAATTCTTCTATGTCAGCCAATTCCTCATGATACAGTGACTCTGTGTACTCCTCCCATCTTCTTTAAATGCTTCCCGGGTCATTTAACATTTTACCCAAAGTATCCTTAATTATTGCCACCCGTGGCTTGAATTTTTTGTCAACTCCTTCAGCTTAAGAAACACTGAGCGAGTTCGGCCCTTTTGATTTTCTGACTCTAGCTCTCTGCACATTTCATTATATTATCTTGTTTTGTCGTCCTGAGCTGCCTTTTGAAATTTTCTGTTCAGCTCTTTTATTTCTTGGTTTCTTCCTTTAACTTTAGCTTCTCGGCGCTCTAATGCAATATTAAGAGTCTCATCTGACATCCATGTTGGTCTTTTCTTCTTCAGCCTTACGAAGAAGGTCTCTACCTCCTTCTTCCTTTGGTTAAGTTCTGATCATCTCTTCAGCTTCTATTCTAGCACCTTCTGGGACACTAATGTGCTACAGGTTATCCATCACTCCTTGATTCCATCCTCGTGCATCCCCTACATTGCTCTCATTACTCTATAGCCAATTTTATGTGTCTATTGTTCATAGGGCCTATGAACTCCTCAGGGAAAGTGGCTTGTCATATTCATCCCTTTCATGGTTGACACAATGCCTAGCTCCTAGTAAGTGCATCTGTATCTAATGTGTAGCATAATACCCAGCACATAGTAAGTATTGTGGAGTAACTGCTGCATGAATGAGTCCAAAATAGAAACGAATAGAATCATGTTAGCACTGGCATCTTCAAGCATGAAGGTCCACTAAGTATGCATGGTAGACAGCTATTCAATCCAGCCACACATATTTCTGACAGATCTATTGTCTGCCAAGCACCAGGGGCAACACAAGAGAAAGATAATGCAGATTCTATGAACTCAAAGAGTGTATGCACCAGAAAGATAACAAACAATACAAAACAGTATCTGATAAGGGGCTCATTAAACTCTAGGAGTGCAGTGGCAGGGAGGAGAGATTGGGGTGGGGATAGCATGGTAATTAAAATCCACAGGTAATCCAAACCTCTTTATTTCATCAACACTTTCAACTCTGCCTGGCCTCAACTACTTTTTAGCAATGGAAGCAAAGTGTCAGATTTGAATGCCATTTCCTCTGAGGGCTCTGTCTATCAGTCAGAGCACCTGTGACTCAGTGGTAACCCAACAGAGACCAGCAAATCCACATGGTAAACAGTGAAGGAGGAAAGAAGGAGAAAAGGGGACCTTGGAAATGTGCCGCAAAGGGAGTCATCTCAGGAATATCTAAGAGCTGATGCAGTTTTAACCAAGGGTGTGGGGATCAAACAATTCAATCTTTTACAATTGTGCTGCATTTGAGGATTTCGGTAAGGTGTATTATTGAAGCAGAGGTTTCTCATTTTACTGTGAAAAGCCTAGTACAATGCACTAAATGGATTAGTTTATTTGCCCTTTGCCAAATGTATTCTGATTTTTTAAATTTTATTATGCATACACACACACACAAGAAATGTTTGCCATGTTAATTATTTTTAAGAGTACAATTTAATAACATTAAAATGACTTTTACCATGTTCTATTAATATCACCACTATCCATTTCCAAATGTCCTATGGCAACTCCATATCCCTTCATTGATGGCCTCCCCCAAGCCCACCCCTGAAAACGTCTAATAAATTTTGCCTTATTGAGATGTAAGTGGAAGCCTGCACTTTCATGGAAGTCCTTTTGTGTACAACTTACTTCCTTAGCATAACGTTTTCAAGGTTCATTTATGTAGCATGGATCAGAACTCCTTTATGTGGCTGAGGAATATTCCATTGCATGGAAAAACCACATTTTAAAAAAAAATGGATTTCTCTGTTGAAGGAACCCTGTTGACATAGTGTGCTACATGTTGGAAGATGAACTGAAAGGTTGGGCTGTTGAACCCATCAGCTGTTCCATGGGAGAAGAATGCAGTCTCCTCTCATAAAGAGGTACAGCCTTGGTAGCCTGCTAGAGGGAGGGCATGAGTCACAATCAACCCACTGTTGGTGAGTGAGTGGGTGCTCGTCCAGTGATGGACATTTGGAGTAGTCTAACTTTTTGTCTATTGTGAGTAATGCTGCAGTGCCTTCTTTCAAGTCTCTTGGATAGTGGAATTGCTGAGAAACTCTGATTGCACTGTTCATAGGGAGCTACACTTCTAACCTCAGGTGGTGGTTCAAAAGCAGAACCAGAAACTCTGTGGCAGAGAAATAGGCAATATCTCCCTGCATGATTTATAGCCTTGGAAATCTAATGGAAGATCAGCTATGAGTTGGTTCCGACTTAACAGCAAGGAAATGAGAGGAATTCCTGGATCATGTATGAGGTAATTCTACACTTAACTTTTTCAGGAACTGCCAAATTACATTCCATATTGGTCGCACCATTTTGTACTCCCACCAACAATGTATGAAGGTCCACTTTCTCCAGATACTCACCAACACAAGTGACTTTCTGCATTTCTCATTCTAGTAGGTGTGCTATTAACAGCAGTGTTTTTGCAACGGGACAAAGTTGAACAAATTCTAAAGCAATGTGGACAATACTGAGTTTGTTAATGGGGTTTTTAACCTTATTTGGAGGTGCCATGCACTCCTTTGACAGGGTGTTAAAGTCTATGCACTCTTCTCAGAACATTGTGTGTATGTGTGTGTGTGTGTTGGTTTGTGCTACAAACTTTCTTTTTTAAAAAATAAAATTTTAATTGTGATTTTAATGAATATTTTCAGAGCAGTTAGATTTTCATTCATCATTGCACATTTTACTTCCTCTTCCTTCCTTGCCTGTCCCTCAGTTTATTTTTCAAAATATAATATTCATTCACTATTGCACAATTACCTACCTTCCCCATCTCCCCTCCTCCCCCCCCGTCCTCTTTGCAATGATACTCTGCTCTGTTGTCATAGGTGTAATGCCTAATCATATATTCCTTTTAGATAGTTCTTTCCTTCATCTATTCCAATAAAATAGTCATTATCTATCCATTCTAATCCTGTTCTCTTCCCAACCCCCTCATGTCAGACCTGCTTTATAACATTGGTGCTATACATTTTTGACTGTGTGGATCACAACAAGCTGTGGCTGACTCTGAGAAGGATGGGAATCCCAGAACATTTGATTGTGCTAATGTGAAACCTATACTTGGACCAAAAGGCAGTAGTCAGAACAAAGCAAGGAGACACTACATGGTTCAAAATCAAGGTGGGGGAGGGGTTTCAAGGAATGTATTTTGTCTCCATACCTTTTCAATCTGTATGCAGAACAGATTATCCAAGATGCTGGGCTGTACGAGGAGGAATGTGGCATCAGGATTGGTGGAAGAGTCATCAACAACCTGCGTTATGCAGATGACACAACCCTGTTTGCTGAAACTGAGGAGAACCTGAAGCGCTTGCTGCAGAAAGTCAAGGACTGCAGCCTTCAATATGGATTGAAGCTCAACATCAAGAAAACAAAGATTCTCACCACTGGGCCAATTGGCAGCATCAGTAGGGATGGTGAAGAGATTGAGTTACCAGTTTTAGTTTACTTGGCTTCACAGTCAACACTCTTGGTAACAGCAGCCAGGAAATCAAGAGACGAACTGCATTGGGAAAGTCAGCTGTAAGGGACCTCTCAAGAGTACTGAAGAGCAACGACATCAGGCTGGAGACTAACATGTGACTGATCTGGGCAATAGTCTTCACAATTATGTGCTATGCATTGGAGAGTTGGACAGTGACTAGGGATGATAGAAAGACAATTAATGCCTTTGAGCTGTAGTGCTGGAGAAGAGTGTTGAATGGACTACTAGGAGAACAAACAAGTTTGTCCTGGAGAAGGTGAAGCCAGAATGCTCCTTAGAGTCAAGGATTCTGAAGCTTCGTCTGACATATTTTGGGCATGTCGCATGGAGGGACTGGTCCTTGGAGAGGGACATCATATTTGGCAGAGTGAAGGGGTGGCGAAGGAAAGGAAGACTTTCGATGAGATGGATAAATTCTATGACTGGAATGGTGGGAATAAGTGCGTTTGGGATGGCTACGTTGGCACAGGATAGAACGGCGTTTAGAGGTCTTGTACATAGGATTGCTATGAGTTGCAAGCAACTTGATGGCACATAACAACACTATACAGTATTTTTCCTTTTGAGACTGAGATATTTTATTCAGCATGATGTGCTCCAGGGTTCCCCATGTTGTGTAATGTCATACTATAGTTGTTCTAGCTATTCGTTTGTTGATGGGCACTTGGGTTGCTTTCGTCTTTTTGCTATTGTAAATAATGCAGAAATAACCATGACGCTGCATTAGAACATTTTTAAATGTAAAAACAACTGCCTTTCATGGAGCAAACAGTTAAGTGCTCGAACAATATCCATAAGATTGATAATTTGAACCCACATAGGAAGCTCGGGTGGGCTAGTGGCAAGAAACTGCACTGCAATCCTGAAGGCTCGTGGTTAGAGGTGCTTTGAGGGAGAAGGATGGGCAATCTCCTCCCATGGAATTAATTGTCTCTGAAAATCCCCTGGAGGGTCGATTGGCTCCAACTCTATGGCACAACAACAGAAGTACCTAGAAAGACAGCTCTGGCAATCCGCTTCTGAAAGGTGACCCTTAAAAGCCCTATAGAGCAGTTCTGTTCTGCATACATATGGTTGCCAAGAATCACAATCCCTTTTACAACCAATAGCAACAAAGGAAGTCACCTATATTCCTATGTGGTTTAAAAGAACCATGATGGTTCGAATCCACCAGATGCTCTGCTGGAGAAGAAGGGGCAATCTCCTCCTGTACCAGTCAGATCCGATTTGATGGCACACACACACACAAAAGAATAAAATTTTAGAAAATTTTAAAAATATTTCAATCATAGTAAAAAAATACAGCCTAATACAAAGGGCAGATATCAAAAACACTGCAAATATCACTTGACTCTCTTGCATAAACTGTTAGAAAATTTTAAAAATATGTCAATCATAGTAAAAAAATACAGCCTAATACAAAGGGCAGATATCAAAAACACTGCAAATATCACTTGACTCTCTTGCATGTCAAGTAATAAATGTTGTTGTTGTTATGTGCCATTGAGTCGCCTGTGACTCATAGCGACCCTAAGTACAACAGCCCTAAACTCCGCTCTGTCCTGTGCCAATCACACTGTCTCTGACACTCCCATCCCAATTATGCCAGTCACTGTATCAATCCACCTCATAGAGGGCCTTCCTCTCCTGCGCTGTCCCTCCACTCTCCCAAGCATGATGTCCCTCTCCAAGGACCGGTCTCTCCTCACAACATGTCCAAAGTATGTTAGATGGAGCCTCAGAATCCTTGCCTCCAAGG
>NW_006399981.1:615912-626111 GCF_000299155.1 Elephantulus edwardii
AAAAAAGAACCATGACAAGGTAACACAAGTGCTTGTTTAGTAACATTGTAACTAATAAGATCCAGAGCACTTCTAGTACTTATTCATGATTTGAAGTCATAATCAGTATAGTATCTAAAACAACTATCATGTGATTTAAAAATGTCTGCAATTTCTCTTGGTAGTGACAAAGCCACAGGTGCTGCTAATATAGTGCTAGTTTGTTGTCTGCGTTAGTGATGGATGGAAATGCTATGCTTTAGTTAAGGGGTAGAGAAAAACAGGTTTCCATTTTGCACTATTAATCCAAAATCCACAAATTCTGATTAAGAACTGTTGTTCAGAGGTTCTTCTTCATCGGGTTGGAGTGAACCAAACTGAGACTTAAGATTAGCATGCATTTTCTGCTGCTGATGGGTATTTGAATTGTAGTTCTCCAAAATTTATCTTGAAGTCTTAATCCCTGGGAACTGTTTGAAAGTAGTCTTTAAAGATATTATCAATTAACATGAGGCCCTGCAAGAGAAGTATATGAGTCTTAAACCAATTTGAGTGGCATCCTATGAAAAAGGAGAAGAGATGGAGACAGTGCAGTGGAAAGATGGCCATATGGTTGTAGAATTATGTCACTGTTACTAGTATTGGCATACAAGAGTCTGCAACAATCAGAAAGAGATGGAGATGGAGTAGAGAGATAGGGATAGAGGGGTGTGTGTGTGTGTGTGTGAGAGAGAGGGGGGGGATAGAAGAGGAGGAGGAGGAGAGGGAGAGAGGAGAGGGGTGAAGGAGAGGGAGAGAGGCAGAGAGAGAGAGAAAGAAAGAAGAGAAAGAATTTAGCATCCTTTGGAGCATTTGGAGAGAGTATAGTTCTGTATATTCAGAATTTCGATTTTGGAGCTAATTGTGATCTTATAAACCATGGCCACCCTGGCTGTCAGAATAGAACTGAGCTCCGTAGGGTTTTCAGTTGCTGGTTGTTCAGAAGTAGACCACTGTGTCTTTTCTGTAAGTGCCTCTGGATCAACTTGAACCTTCAAGTTTTTGGTTTGCAGCCTGGCACTTTGGCCCTAAGAACCCAATTTGTGGTACTTCGTTAGGTTAGCCCTGGAAAACGAATAGAATGGGTACACATGTTAGATGTAATTTCTCACCTATCCTCACCTTAAAAAAAGAGAAATGATCATTAGATAGATTCAGCAGGAGAAGAGAAGAAAGGGCACCATCCAGCAGCTGGTGGGGAAAGACCTTTATTGAATTCCTTCCCATTAACTCTACTTGGAATGTGGTTCTCTAGCACTGGTGTTACTGTGTTTGCTGCTGATTTAATAGTCACTGGACCCTTTACATCTTCTTGTGGTTTTCTTGCTCCGATGTGGATACTTCAGATACAGAAGAAGAAATTAAAACTCTCTGTCGAGAGCAGCCCAATGCCTTCATTGTGTGAAGCTGCTCTTTGACAATGGATACAGAATAGAGCCAGACCCCTTTGAAAAGGGAATTATGTGCCTATTATAACAAAATCAGGAACTCTAATTTTTCATCTGATTTTTAACAAATACAAGCCTCTAATCACAATTGATTGGGGCTGGTTGCTTAGAGATGATGCATAGTTTCCCTTTTCTGTTTATTTTAGCACTTACCTAAATGAGAAGGGGAAGAGGGAGGACAAGGGGAAGTGTACTAAGGAAGGGTGGACCATTATTGTTGCAAAAAACCAAGTTCCTTTTCATCTTAGAAATAACATTCCAGGCACCAATTCTTGTCCAATAATTACTGTTTCATTTACTAAGTATATCCTCAAAGATTGGCTTTCATATTTGTAAATTTCAACAAAGGTTTTCTTGTGTTTTTTTTAAATGACAGTAGGGAAAAGTCTTTAATTAGGAGAATATGCATGTAATTTGGAAAAATAATTCTTAGATAAGTCAGATCTATAACAGCAATGAATTCCAACATTTAGAATTGTTACTCCTTTATATTGGAAAAGTTTGGGATCAATTACAACCTTAATATGCTTTTTTTGATATAGTAAATTAAGCTACCTATTGCCTGGTGTCTCCTGGGCTGGAGCTTGCATTCTTCCCATTCAGTAATTTCTGACTATATTTCTCAGTATATTTAAATTATTTCCTTTGGAATTAAAAACACTCCTGTATGGATATGTGTGTTTCTTTCCTGCGTTTTCGACTTTGGAGATGGTATTTGTATACCCAAGAATGTTGGGCAATTAGTAAGTTCTCAATAAACATTAAAAAGACACCCTCTGTTGTTCATAGGGTTTTCAGAGACCTGCAATTTAAGAAGTAAATTGCTTCCTAGTCTTGTCTTAATCTGGGAACTCTACTGAAACCTGTCTACAAAGAGTGACATTGGCATACCAAGTAACATATATTTCAGCATCATAGCAATCCACAAGTTACCTCAGTGCAGCAAACTGACAGACAAGTGCTGTGCTAATAAGATCAATGATAAACAAGAACATATATACTTAAATTATGAAGTAGTGTAGGAAGCAGGAAGCAGTTGTGGCATCCACTTCCTAAATAACATGCCTCCAGAGATTCTATGAACTTTGATAAATGTTGATAGCTGTGTAGGAGCTTCAGGCCTTTTGTTCACAGGGTTGCATGTTCCACTTGAAGGCAACAACAACAACAACATAAAGTAATTAGCAATATACAGATAATTCCCCTAATACAACAAACAGATAGGTGTTGTACCTCTAAAAGCAAATCAAGTATATGAATGTCATGGTGCTGGGCTCAGCTAATGTCTGTGGCAGCAGAGTAGGATGGGGCCCCATATGGGTGTTGGTGAGTTCTGGCTGAGAACCACATTGACATTATAGAGTGATATCTCAGACATGGATATTAAGGTCATAGCAATGGTTTGGCTGGATCTTCAAGCCTCAGGAGCTGACCCTCAGGGCAGTGGTGTTGAAAATGCTGACTTCTGGGGCTGATCCTGCTCTAGGCCTAAAGAGGTCAAGCAAGGGGCAGTAATATTGAAAAGGGTAACTTCTGGGGCTGATCCTGCTCTAAGCCTCAGAGGTTGAGCAAGGGGTGATATTGTCAAAGAACAATTGATGCCTTTGAACTGTGGTGTTGAAGTGTACTGAATATCCCAGGGACTGCCAAAAGAACAACCATATATCTGTGAGAAAATGCAATCAGAATGCTCTTTGGAAGCAAAGATGACAAAGCTTTGTCTCACAAACTTTGGGCATGTTCCTAGGATAGACTATTCCTTGGAGAAGGACATCAAGCTTAGAAAAGTGGAGAGACAGCGAAGAAGAGGAAGACCCTCAACCAGGTGGATTGACACAGTGACTGAAGCAATAGACTCAAGTCTATTAGAGATAGTGAAGTTGGCACAGGATAGGACAGGGTTCAGGTCTATTGTTCATAGGGTTGCTATGGGTTGTATTCAACTTGATAGCACCTAACAACAACAGCAGCAGTAAGCAGTGGCTGAATTGAATGGAATTCAGAGAGTTGAATTGCTCAGTAGGGAGGATGTAACAAAAGATTTTCTTAAAAGTCTGATCAGTAATGTTAAAAGTTGTTATCTTTAAGATAAAACCAAAACAAACAACAAAAATAACAATAACAACAAAACCAACCAGAAAGAACAATGGATTGGGGAAGAAAACACAGAGGAACAGAGTCTAGTAAAGTGGCTCTAAATGGTCAGTGAACACATAAGAGATGAGAAACAATACCATTTAATCACCAAAACCCAACCCCACCGCCATTTAGTTGGTTCTAATTTAGGAAGATTTTTTATCTATTTCAAAAGTTTGTAAATCATATGGATGGAAATGGCCCATCTCCCAGAGATACTGTTGGATTTAAACTGGTGACCTTTCCGTTAATAGCCTGATACATTCAGAAGAACGCTGCCAGAGCTTCTCATTAACTTGCCAGGAACCTGAAAACGCAATACGTATGTCTGTTGAATAATTTGGTAAATTTAATGGCATTAATGATCATTAATGGTTATTGACTTTGTCACCTCCTCATCTGTAAAATGGAGACATAAATTCAACCTACACGTTGGCCCTGTTATGAGCTAACACATACAGTATATTTATCACCGAGCCCAGAATACTTCTCTCTCTCATTGACCTGAGTCGGAACCTACTCATAGCTGACTTTACACAGAATGTGAGGGTGGCACAGGGTAGGACACGGTTCATATCTTTTGTTCATAAGGTTGCTATGAGTAATACTTGACTCGATGGCACATAACAACAACAACAACCATCCTGAAAGTTAGCAGTTGAATCTGCCCAGTAGCACACAGAGGAAAGGCCTGGTCATCAGCTTCCTTGAAGATTATAGTAAAAAATATCCCATGAAGAAGTTCCACCCTGTAATACATTGGGTCACAATGAGGCAGAAGTAATTTCAAGGACGACAATGTGTTTATTTGTTGGGTTTGGGTTAGTGATGTATACCAAGTGCGACAGCTAAGATTCTGTACCAACTAGGCTGCTCATAATTCTCAGATATGGCAGCAGTGACGTATTTATTTCTGTGATGAAATTTGAGATGATGTAATCACTTTCATAATGAACTCTGCTTGTTCTTAGGTGCCCTTGTGCTGACTATGACTGATTCTCAGTGAATTATGAAGAACAGATCTGATCCTTGCCCCGTCCTGTCCCCATGATCTCTGTCACTCGCAAGCCCACTGTGGTAGTCACTGTGTCATTCTATTTCAAGAGGGCATTACTCTCTTTCTCTGACCTTCTACCTTCCTCAGAATGATGCATGTCTCGTCTCCTGAAAGTATGATCAAAGTCTTTGAGAGGAAGACATCCTTTCTTCTAAGAAAATTTCTGGGTGTACTTCTTTAAAGACAGATTTGTTTGCTCTTTCAGAAATCCATGGACTATTTCCCCTGAGATATTTGGATGTTTGCCAACACCATAATTCAGAGGCAACAATTCTTCTGTCAATTTTTTATTGTCCAAATTTCAGATGCATAGGAAGCAATTGATAGTACCATAGTTTGGATCAGTCTTATTTTAGTCTTTAAACTGACACTGTTGCACCTTAGAATTTTGGAAAGGTCTTTAACAGCAGATATGCTTAATGTAACATCTTTTGATTTCTTGACTACTGCAACCATGGCTGTTTATTGTGGGTCCAAGGAAAATAAAATAACTGACAACTTTAATCTTCTCTCCATCTATTATGAACAATGAATAAGGATGACAGAAGAAAAAGTGATGCCTTTGAGCTATGGTGTTGGAGACGAGTGCTGAACATCCCGTAGACTGCCAAAAGAATAAACAAATATGTCTTGGAAAGGGGGAAACCAGAGTGCTCTTTAGAGGAAAAGATGATAAGGCTTTGTCTTACATACTTTGGGCATGTTGCCAGAATCAGCTATTCCTTGGAGAAGGACATGATGCTTGGAAAGGTAGAGGGTCAGCGAAGGATAGGAAGACCCTAGACTAGATGCATTGATGTGGTGACTGCTGCAAAGGGCTCTAGTATGTTGGGACTGTGATGGTATGGGAGAAGTCAGGGTTCAGATCTGTTATTCACAGAATCACTATGCGTCATACTTGACTTGATGACAACTAACAACAACAACAACAGTGGTTCAGTGGTGATGATTTTTGTTTTGTTGAGCTATTATGCAAATTAAAGGCTGTAGTGTTTGATCTTCTACAGTAAGCACTTCAGGTCCTCTTCATTTTCAGCAAGCAAGATTGTGTTATCTGTATAATGTAGGTTGTTGATAAGTCTTCTACCAAACTTAATGCCACATTATTCTTCAGATGTCCAACTTCTTGAATAATTTGCTCAGCACTTGCTGTATTTGTTGTTATGTGCTATCAAGTCACCTGCGACTCATAAAGACCCTATGTACAATGACCCTAACCCCTGCTCTAGCCTGTGCTAATCTTATTGTCTCTAACACACCTATCACCATCACCCCAGTCACTGAATCAATCCATCTCATCAAGAGTCTTCATCTATTGTGCTGTCCCTCCACACTCTCAACCATGGAGTCTCTCTCCAAGGAATGGTCCTACTTTGCTACATGACCAAAGTATGCCAGATGAAGCTTCAGAATCCTTGCCTGGTGTCACCCTCTCTCAGATAAACCTGTTTGTTCTCTTAGCAGTCCATGGTGTATTTAATACTTTTCTCCAGCACCATAGCTGAAAAGACATCAATTCTCCTTCTATCATCCCTAGATATTATCCAGCTTTCTGACTCATAGCAAGTGCAAAGACTATGGCATAGATCAGGAGTACCTTAGTCTCCAGATTGACATCATTGCTCTTCAGTACTTTGGAGAGATCTCTGACAGCAGACTTTCTCAATGCAATTAATCTTTTAATTTCCTGGCTGCTGGTACCAAGAGGGTTGATTGTGGAGCCAAGCAAACTAAAGCTGTTAACAATCTCAGTTTCTTCAACATCTTATCATGATGCTACCAATCAGCCCACTGGTGAAAATCTTTGTATTCTTGATGTTGAACTTCAATACACATTGAAGGCTGTAGCCCTTGACCTTCTGCAACAAGTGTTTCAGTTCTTCCTCGGTTTCAGCAAGCAGGGTTGTGTCATCTGCATAACGCAGATTGTTGATGAGTCTTCCTCCCGTCCTGATACCACATTTTTCAGCATACAGATTGAATATGTATGGAGAAAGAATATAGCCCTAATTCATGCCTTTCCTCATTTTTAAACCATGTAGTGTTCCCTTGTTCTCTTTGGATAACTGCTTCTTGCTATATGTGTACAGGTTTCACCTAAACCAATTAAGTGTTCTGGGATTCCCATTCTTCTCAATATTAGTTGTAATTTTTTTATGATCCACAAAGTCAAATGCCTTTTCATAATAAATAAAGCACAAGTAAACATCTTTGTAGTATTTTGTACCTTCAGCCAAGATACACCTGGTATCAGCAATACTATTCCTTGTGCCATGACCTTTTCTGAGCCCACCTTATATTTATAGCAGCTCCTTGTCAATGTTCTGCTCCAGTTAGTTTTAATAATCTTCAACAAGATTTTACTTGCATGTGATAGTGTATTATTCAATAATTTCCACATTTTGTTACATCACATCCACCCCATTTTTTTATGAGAACAAATATGGATCTTGTCCAGTGAATTGACCAGGTAAGCATCTTCCATATTTCTTGGAAGACCCTGGTGAACAAATCCAGGATTACGTCTGCACACTGAAGCAACCCAGTTAATATTCCATCAATTCCTGGGGCCTTATTTTTTTGCCAATGTCTTCAGGACATTGAAGAATGTTGGTAGGGAGCCTCAGTTTCTTAATTGTGGCTGGGAGTTCTTCCTTCAGCATCCTTGACAATATGTTACTTCTGGAAATGATTTATGTTGACAGATTCTTCTTGATACAGTGGCTTTATGTATTCCTTCCATCATCTTTTAATGCTTCCTGCATCATTCAAGATTTTGCTGGTGGAATCCCTTGGGATCAAAACTTGAGGCTTGAATCTGTTCTTTAGCTCTTTTACCTTAAGAAATTCTGAGCATGTTCTTCCCTTTCTGTCTTCTAACTCCAGCTCCTTGTACATTTCAATACTTTGTTTTGTGTTTTCAAGATCCCCTTTGAAATGTGTTCAACTCTCTCATTTCAGCATTCCTTCCCCTTAGTTTGGCTGCTTTTTGTTCTAATGCAAGTTTGATATTTTCTTCTGACACTCATTTTGGTAATTTATTTCTTTCGTATCTTTGTAATGACATTTTTCCTTTCTTCATGGATGATGTCATTGACACCATCCCACAACCTGTCTGGTCTTTTGCCATTGATGTCCAATGCATCAAATCTAATGATGGCTTTTAAATTTGGTTAAGATATACTCAGGGTCACATTTTTATTCTCATAGACTTGTTTTCATTTACTTAAAATTCAATTTGAACTTGTATATGAGTTGTTGATGGTCTTTTAAACAGTCTGGTTTTGACAGCAATATTGAGCTTCTCTAACATATTTTTCCACAGATGTAGTCAATCTGATTCCTGTATAGCCTATCAGGTAAGGTCCAAATATATAGTTGTGTTTTATTTTTAAAACATTTACAGTGAGTAAATCACTCGTACAAAATTCTGTTATTTGATATCCAGTGTTGATGCTGTCTGTAAGGCCAGATTTTCCCCATTACCTGTCCTTCATTTCCAAATTTTGCATTCCTGTTGCCAATTCTTATTTATGCATCTTGATTGCATGATTGATCAATCTCCGACTGCACAAGTTGGTAGGAAGCCTCAATTTCTTCATCTTTGGCTTTTGTGGCTGGTGTATGTGTTTGAATAATGATTGTATTAACAGGTCTTCCTTGTATCTATATGGATAGTTCCATCACTCATAGCATTGCATTTCAGGATAGGTTTTGAAATGCTCTGTTTTTTGGTCATGAAAGCCACACCATTTCTCTTCAATTTGGTATTTTCAGCATAGCATATCATGTTATCACTTGATTCAAAGTGGCCATTGCTCACCCATCTCAGTTCACTAAAGCCTATGATGTTGATCTTTACTTGTTCTATCACTTTTTACAACCTCCAATTTTCCTAGATTCATGTTTCATACATTCCATGTTCCAAATATTATTAGATGTTTGCAGCTGTTTCTCCTCATTTTGAGTCTTGCCACATCAGCAAAGGAAGGTCCTTTATTGGACAAAAGTTTTATTCTATCTGCATCATTACAATAAACACAACTTTGAGGAGGCATCTCTTCCCCAGGTGCCTTCCAACCTGAGAGATTCATCTTCTGGTATGGTATGCTAAAAAGTTCTTCTATTGTTCATACCATTTTCAAAGATCTCTTTGGCCAGTCTTGCTGCTTATTCTTTTAGCTCTGGAAACTTCTCGGAAACCTGTCCTCCATAAGGGATACTGCTTGCATTTGAAATACTAGTAGCATAGCCTCTAGAATCATAACAACATGCGAGCCACCACAGTATGACAACTGATAAAGGAGTGGTTTGTTGTTCTTAGGTGCCATTGAGTTGCCATGACTCATAGCTATCCTATGTACAGCATCTCTGAAGCCTGCCCTTTCCTGAGCCAGTATCACTGACTCCAACACACCTATACCCATTGTCCCAGTTACTGTATCAATCCATCTCATCTGGGATCTTCCTCTCCTGCACTGTCCCTCCACTCTTCAGAGCATGATGTCCTTCTCCAAAAATTGGTCCCTTTTGGGCACGTGCCCAAAGTGTGTGAGATGGAGCTTCAAAATCCTAGCCTCCAAAGAGAAACTTGGTTTTATCCTCTCCAAAACAGACTTACTTGTTCTCTTGGCAATTCATCATATGTTCAATACGTTTCTCCACAACTCAAAGGCATAGATTCTTCTGTCATCAGTAGTCATTGTCCAGCTCTCTGATAAGTAATTGCAAAGATCATGTCCTGGATTAAGTGCACCTTAGCCTCTAGACTGACACTGTTGCTTTTCAGTATTCTAGAGAGGTCCCTGAGAGCAGAATTTTCTAATGCAGTTCATCTTTTGATTTCTGACTACTGGTGCCAAGACTGTTGATTATGGAGCTGAGCAAGTTGTAACTATTAACAACCTCTATCTCTTTTTCCATCTATGAGTGGTAGAAGTAGTCAATCCACTGAAAGTGTTTCCTTAGCAGTGTGACCTGCATGAAATCTAGATATACATTATGGTAAAGCTCTCTTGGTTGTTGGCACACTCCAGATCCTGAATCTGATTTATCACCATCTGACTTGTAGTTCTTTGGACTTGATCTGATTTTGGTTGTGTCAGTCTTGGAAATCAGTAGCCTGCCTTCTGACCTGTGTTCTTGGGCTTATCAGCAACATCAAGTCAGGAGAAGCCTCTATTCTGACAACTGGCCCTCTTGGAACTTATCAACCTCTACAGTTGTGTCAGCATTTCCTTGACATAAATATCTGTCTGTGAGCATAGGTGTGAGAGCGTGTGTGTATGTGTGTATGTATATAACATTACATATATATGTACCTTTATATATATATATATATAAACATATATATGTTTGATACAGGCCATGGTCTTCACAATCATTTGTTATGCATCAGAAAGCTGGACAGTGACCAAGGAGGATAGAAGGAGAATTGATGCCTTTGAGCTGTGGTGCTTGAGAAGAGTATTGAGAATACCATGGACTGCTAGGAAAACAAACAGATTCATCCTGGAAAGGGTTAAACCGGGTGGTTCCTT
>NW_006399981.1:626691-630042 GCF_000299155.1 Elephantulus edwardii
ATGTCAGTTTGAGGACTAAGGTGCATCTGTTTCAGGCTATGTTCTTTACAATTGCTAGCTATGCATCCAAGACCTGGACAATGAATAAGGATGACAGAAAGAGAATTGATGCCTTTGAGCTGTGATGTTGGAGAAGAGCAGTGGATGTTCCATCGACGGCTGAGAAAATAAATAGATAGGTCTGGGAGAGGGTGCAGACAAAGTGCTCTTTAGAGGCAAGAATATTGAGGCCTCGCCTCACGTACTTTGGACATGTTGCTAGGAGGTGCTATTCCTTGGAGAAGGACATGATGTTGGGAAGGGTGGAGGGTTGGCAAAGGAGAGGAAGAGCCTCAACCAGGTGGATTGACAAGGTGGTTGCTGCAGTGGGCTCACAAAGAGATGAATTGACATGTTGACTTCAGCAGTGGGCTCTATTGAGACAGAGATGATGAAGATGGAACTGTTCATATTGTTGCTATGAGTTGTATGTGACTCATTGGCACCTAACAACAACAACAATAACAACAACAACAACAACAACAGTGTTTTATACGTAGTTTTGCTGATTGAAAGGTCAGTGGAAACCTGATAGAAGGTTACTCTGAGTCAAAATTGATTTGACAGCAAGGAACTACATACTACTAGCTCTAGTGGCCCAATGGTAAGAAACTGTGTTGCAATCCCAAAGGGTACAAGGTTTGAATCCACCAGATGCACCATAGGAGAAGGATGTGCAGTTTCCTTCTAAGCAATTTACTGCACCTACAGACCTGCTGGAGCGTCAGGTATGGGTCCGTCTGCTTCAAGAGCACACAGCAACAACATGCCCAAACTGGAAAGTGTTGACTAATCAATAGTTTTGGATAAATGACAATAACCTGGAACATTTCCATGTTCTTGCAATGATGAATAACGCTGCTGTGAACATTGGTATACAAGTCTCCATTTGTGCCTCAGGTCTTATTCCCGAGGGGTATATTCCAAGCAGTGGGACAGCTGGATTGTATTTCTTCACCATCACAAGAACATGGAAACAGCCAGATGCCCAAACCACAATCGAATGGATTGAGAAATGATGGTATAGCCATATAATGGAATACTACGCAGCACACAGGAGCGATGACTTTGTAAATTATTACACAACTTGGGAGGGACTGGAGAGCATTATGCTGAGTGAACCAACTCAGTCCCATAAGGACAAATACTGTATAAAACCATTATTATAGAATGAGTATGAGGATCCAAGGGGGAGAGGAGGATGGAAGCAGATGGGTAAGGAGGACGGAGGGTTAATCATGGGGTCACACAATTTGATGGGGGGTGGGTGAGGAAAATGGGAAGGAACTGGTGTGAAAAGCAATGTATTCAAATTTTGTAAATAAACTAGTACACACACACACACACACACACACACACACACACACACACACACACACATCCCTGGAATGTATATAGAGTGACCTATAGGAATGTCTTGGATCTTTAAGTTAAAAGGCTAGAATTTGAGAAGAAGAGATAGTGAAAAAGAAGTCTGACAGTGTATCTCCTGGGAATAGAGACAGCACAATTGGAGTTAGGGAGGGAAGGCAAAGGAGGAAGTGAGTGAGACTGTTCTTGTAGGACAGAGTAGGAAGAACATAGCCTCACCTATAAATTGATAAAGAGGAGACCAATTTGCTCTCTCTCCTGTGATGTTGAGCTTGAAGCCTTGTGCAGAGGGGTGAAGAGGCACCTGGGCCTTGGAAACCTGGCTGCTCCTCAGTCATCACCTGCTGGAGTGGAAGAGAAGTGGTCTTGGCCCTGAGGTTGTTCTCTTCAGGCCAGGAAAGATCCATCTCTGTGTGAATTACAAAGACCACTCTCAGACTCGTCTTCACTTTACTTCCATCTGTTGGAAAATTGTTGTCACAGTCTGATTTGTTGGCATAAGACACATTACTGCCATCTGTCAGGAAACTGTAGTAATATAGAAATTGACAGTGTTACTGTAAATGACAACTCTTTAGATGGGAGCCCTGGACAATGCTCAACCTATGCAATTACATCAGGCAGTCTTGTTAGAAATGCATGGCTCTACTACTGTTCTTCAGTGATCTGTGGCGGTAGGACTTTTGAGAACGGCTTTTCTATCTATTGCCTTAGCCTCCCTCCCCAGGGGTGTGGCCTCCAGTTGCCTCAATTGTAGGCACATGATCTGAAGTTGATTAGCATCTTCAACATCATCAACAGCTGAGAGACCCTTATAAGAGAATGAGCTAACCAGATTGTAACAATTGCAACTGTGGCAAATAGTCTGATGGAGGCAGACAGAGTCAGGGCCATAACCCCTGAAAGGGGAACTTTAACACTAGAAAAGAAATAAAGAAAGTAGTGTGCATCTTTTGGGAACTAGATTTTCCTGCATCTGATGTACCTTGATGTTGATGGAGAAACTGCCGGGATTAATTGAGGTACTATAGTTTGCTGTTGATTGGGAAGTTGTCTGAACAAACTGAGGGATTGTGTTGCTATTAACCTGGCTTGGGCCTACTATTTACTGATCCTGGGCCTGCATGGTGTGATATCCTTTGCCACACTGCCATCTTGGAAAACCGATTTCCCTAATGAACTCCATGGCTATGAATCTCTAAAAGAGATTCTGTAAAGTCTGAGTGTCCATTTGCAACAAATTTCAGGCACGGTGATTAATAGAGTAGAAGTGTGGGGGGCCATGTCTGACCTTATAGGATTGTGGATGTTGTTAAAGGGGACAGTTCTCCTTTGTGGAGCTGGTAGAAGTCAGACTTAGCAGTCCTAATGTTGCCTTTGCTTCTTTTATGTGATACAACTAGTGACCTATCAGGAAGACAAACAGAATGTTTGTGTAATTCCTCTCAGCTCAACAGTCTCTCAATGTTAAGAGTTTCAGTGGCGCTCATGGTGAAGACTGACTTCTCTTTGTTGGTATATTGAATCTCACTTTGAAATGTCTCAACCCAACTCATCCCCTAGGACAATGCTTCAAATTTTGCAGGGAAAATGTAGATGTCTCCAGCCTTATTCGTGCTTTTTGTGGTTCTCTAAGTCTTGGATTGGTTCCTGACATCTGGTAGGAATTAGAGTTTGAGAAAGTCCATTTAAGGGGAGGAAATTTAATTTGTTGCATAAATAACCAAAACCCACTGTCAAGTTAACTTCGATTCATAGTGATCCTCTATCTTGCTTTCAAGGCTGTAAATCTTGAGAGGAAGACACTGCCTCATCTTTCTCTTGTGGCTGGTGTATTTGAACCATCAATCTTTGCGTAAGAAGACCAATATATAGCGTACTATGCTATATGGGCTCCATGAAAAGTTTGAAACAGATGTATCTGGACCATCAAAGACTTCA
>NW_006399981.1:634933-636476 GCF_000299155.1 Elephantulus edwardii
CGTCAAATCAGATCTGACTGGTACAGGAGGAGATTGTCCCTCCTTCAGCAGAGCATCTGGTGGATTCGAACCTCACATCTCTGGGATTGCAGTGCAGCTTCTTACCACTAGGCCACCAGAGCTCGCCTAAATTATAATTCTTAATGCACTTCTTTTCCTGCTGTGGGCAATTCATAATGCACTGAGTGCATGGAATTTAATGACCAGATATGAAACAGATCAGTTGTTCATCTTGAAATAGTAAATATATCATCTGTATATATATCCAGGGATCAATAGTCACCTAATTCCAGACATTTACTCAACTGTGCCTGTGTGTATATGATGTTTGAAATTAAGAATAAGGGAATAATATTGCTTCTGCATTTGATTTCCCAAATTAAAACATCCCCACATCAAATGCTATAAAGTTGTGTATAAACAAGTCTTGTACTTCTACATTCGGATTCATGCCCAGGGATCTCTAATCCCATGGCCTAAAGGCTCCAAAACAGATAAAATGGAAACAAGTATCTAACACATTCCTGGGGGGGACATTCACCAACTATTGGGAAATAAATATAGCTCCCCGGCAAGCTCCCATTTGTCCAGCATTACCTAGCTGAAGTAGAAGCTGCCACGTGATTACACTTGAGTTAAAGTATTTTGAGCTCCACCCACTCTTTTCCCATTTTTAGCTCGGGGATGGAGACAGGCGGGAGAACACAAGTGCACATGCCACCGAGGCATTGCACCCCCAATCTGTTGGCAGGTTGGGAGCTGACCTCTGGCCACTAGCTTCCTCCGCTGGAAAAGCACATGCTAACTTTCAGATATCTCTCACACAAACACTCATGCTTGAAACTTGCAAAAGTAGAGCTGCCCATCCATGTTTCCATTTTCCAGAATTCATAGGCATTTCAGAAACCAGATCCTGAGTCTCCCAAATCCTGATCCAGTGTCCACTGAGTCTCAGCCACCAGCACTAGGGTCCTTGGGAAACTTTGAAGATGTGTGGAAACCTATACCTAACCCCAGCTTCTCCAAAGATGGAACCTGAAATATCTATCTTTCCCACCCCTCCCCAAGTGCCACAAATTCAGATAAACAGGTAGAATTGGATAAGGTTAGCCTAACATACTTAATGTGAGAACCCAGAAAAAGAGTATGAAAACAAACTTCATTGAAGCATAAGGAGAGAAACCTGGTTTGTTCAGTACAGAAAAGAATCTATTAAGACAGGATTGCTGACTTGCATGTTGAATAGAAATGGTGCGCTCTGGGGTTGTGCAAAGGGTGGAGGTCCCATTAGAGAGGCATCCATTAATGAGATCTTTGAACAGTGGTGTTAGAGAAGAAGATAACTGAATATTCCATGGACTGAGAAAAGGACAGAGATGTCTTGGAGGAGGTGTAGCCAGAGGGCTCCTTGGAGGCAAAGATGATTGTGCTTCAACTCACATACTTTGAGCATGTAGCTAGGATAGATTATTCCTTGGAGAAAGACTTCATGCTTGAGAAGGTGGAGGGGCAGTGAAATAGAGGAAGACCTTCAGTCAGGTCA
>NW_006399981.1:636596-641880 GCF_000299155.1 Elephantulus edwardii
CAATAAGGAGACACAATAGAGAGCTCTGGTGGTGCAGTCTGTAGAGGATGGTTCTAGTAACCCTACAGCAAGTGACTCTGGAAGTTCAAATACACCAGAGATTTCTTGAGGGAAAGAAGGGCATTCTCCTCCTGTGTGATTTACAGCTTCCAAACCCCACTTGAGGGTCAGCTCTGAGGTGGTCTGACTCGACAACATAGAGTAAATGTAAGAAGAAGACACAGGAAAGGTCAGGGTGTCCCCCTAGAGGTTCTGGAAGTCTGATACCTACCTACCTAAATCACCCTGACTTGTTTCAGCTTCTACAACGTTGGAGAATGGGATAATATATGATAATATATTTGAATGAGAATATGAAAAATATTCTTAGGGTTTTGTATTTTCAGTGCCAAGTACAGTGCCTGGCACTTATTTAAATATATAATTAAATGATTGCTGCATTAATAAAAGGATATGGGTCATTTTTATCAGGATGTAGGGTTATCTCTTTGGTAGTTACAGAATGGGAAAATATTATCCACATGTTGTTGTTAGGTGCTATTGAGTCAGGCCTGACTCATAGTGACCTGATTTTGTCTAGCAGAACAAAACCCTGCTGGATGCTTCACCAGCTCATGCTCCGTGTTCTGCTGTGCTCTGCTGGGGCGGCCACCGTGTAGGTTCATCTCACTGAAGGCCTTTCTTTTTCCTGCTGACCTTCTGTTTTTACCAATCACGATGTGTCTCTAGAGGGAGTGGTCCTTTCTGGTAACGTGCCCAAAGCACGTGAGACAAAGTCTCACCAGCCCCATTTCTAAGGAGAGTCGTGGACATAGTAGATGACATTTAGACACCCTTCAAAGCTGGAACTGAACCCATCCCTGGGGATCGCCTTTCAGCCAACTAGACAGGCCTATATAGTGGACAATAACAGCCTAGAGAAACATGGTTTTAGAACAGGCAACCGTACGGAATCAAAACAGCAGTATTAACTCAAAACGAAGTCCAGACAGCAGGATGGCATAGGGAAAATGAGCAAATGGATTGGGCAACGCAGGGAGGAAGTGAGAGGAATCCTGCTCCATTGAGGGAACTGCAACTCATGTTACGAAACAAAATGTGTATATTGTTGGGCGAAAAATGGATTTGTTTTAAACTTTCATCCACTCACAATAAAATATTCAAAAACATATTCTCCAGCTATGGTGGTCTAGAGGCTAAGGATTTGCACTGCCAACCCAAAGGCAAGTGGTTCAAATCCACCAGCTGCTCCACAAAGAAAGATGGGCAATCTCTCCCTTTGCATCTTACAGCCTCTGAAAACCTGCTGGAGGGTCAGCTATAAGTTGGTTCTGATTTGACAGTACACAACAACAACAATAATACCAATGCATTTATCATTCAAAAGCACAACTGTTCTTAAAGAATCCATTTCAGATGGGGCTAAAATGGAACTCTTGGAGGATAAGAGAGAGATTTCCACTGTGGCGGGCTGCAACTGGAGGGAGAAAGGGTCACAATATGGAGAAGTTCTATTCCACTTGATAAGAAATGGGAATTTTATAGTTGGACAATTAGAGATTTAGTGATGGTTTTATTAAAGAACTCCTTAGCTCTCACTCTAGGTTTGGAGGGGGGGAGGTGGAATCTCTGCTTATCGCCCACATTTCATTTGTCTGTTATCTCCCTACTAAAACAATTTGCATGTAAACAATCTAATTCTTTCTTCCTGAGAGTTTCTGGGCCCCTGCTGTTTTCTTGCTCATTCAGACTAAAGCTTTGCTTGCTGATTAAGCAGGGTCCCTGTTTTGGGTACGAGGAGGAGCAGTGGATCTAGAATGCAGACTCATGGGCTGGGAGTTCATCATATAGAGCATTGTGTTTTGTTTTTTTTTTTAAAATTCTGCTAATAATTTATCATTAATATCTCAAAGATAAAAAGTCTTTAAAAATAGCAAAGATAATAGGATACATACATACATATATATATATTTAAAAATACTAGTTTATTTATTAAATTTGAATACATTGTTTTTGAGAATAGACTCTGCCAATTTCTTTCACCCCTAACCCATCAAATTAGTCATGGAGTTGTATAATCTGATACTATAATATTTTTAGCAGGCTTCTTTGTATGTATGCTAGAGTTTATTTTCTTTTTGCTCCCCTCTCCTCCCTTCTCATCCACACTAGCCCCTAAGATTGATTCTGTGCATAAACCCCTCCTTAATTTTTATATTAGTGTATTTATACTATAATTGTTCTTTTCACTTATGTCACTCACTATGTTTTTCTAGTTACGTGCATGCTGTCTCTGCAGTATTTCAGATATTCTTTATAATTTTTTAGTGATACAGAAAACTCCATTGTCTGAATGTAGCATAGTTTCTTTAGCCACTCATCTATTGATAGGCACTTGGGTTGTTTCTAGCTTTTTGCTATTGTAATGAGAGTTGAGGCCTTTGAGCTGTGGTGCTGGAGAAGAATATTAAACATACCATGGACTCCTAGGGGAACAAACAAGTTCATCCTGGAGAGGGTGAAGCCAGGGTGCTCCCTGGAGGCAAGGATTCTGAAGTTCTGTCTGACATACTGTGGACATGTTACAAGGTGGGATCAGTCCTTGGAGAAGGATGTCATGCTTGGGAGGGTGGAAGGACATCACAGGAGAGGAAGACCCTCGATGAGATGGATTGATTCAGTCCCATTCATTGGGGCAGTGGGGGTAGGTGTATCTGAGACAATAAGATTGGCAAGGGATAGATCAGGGTTTTGTTGTACATAGGGTCGCTGTGAGTTGCAGGCGACTTGATGACATGTAACAACAGCAACAATAATTATTAAATACTGTCAAGTTGAGTGTGACTCATAGCAAGCCTATGAGACCATTACCATAGACACTCTATCAATCCATTTTGTTGACGGCTTCCTGTCCTTCGTTGACCTTCCACCTTTCCAAGCTTGATGTCCCTTTCCAAGGAGTAGTGGTTTCTAACATGTCCAAAATGTGTGAGATGAAGCTTCACTATCTTTGCCTCCAACGAACAATCTAGTTATACTTTCTCCAACACAGATCTGCTTATTATTTTGGCAGTCTATGGGATATGTTCAGTACTCTTCTCCAACACCACAACTCAAATGCACTGATTCTTCTCCTGCTATCCTCTTTCATTGTCTAGCTGTCAGATGCATAGCAGGTGATGGGAAAGACTGTGACTTGAATCAAGTGCACCTTAGTCTTTAAAGTGGTACCATTGCTCATCAGGACTTTGGGGAAGTATTTGACAGTGGACTTTCCAAATGTTATAAGTCTCCCAATCTCCTGACTGGTAGTACAAAGGATGTTGACTGTGGATCCAAGCAAGATAAAATTGTTGACAATGTCAATCTTTTCTCCATCTATCATGATATTGTGTATTGGTCCAGTGATGAGGATTTTGGGTGTTTGGGGGTTTTTTTTATGTTGAGATGTAATTCATATTGAAGGCTGCAGTCCTCTATCTTCTGCAGCAAGTGTTTAAGGTCCTACTCACTTTCAGCAAACAAGGTTGTGTCATCTGTATAGTGCAGTTTGTGGATGAGTCTTCTTCCAATCTTGATGCCACACTCCATAAAACCCAGCTTCTTGAATGGTTTGCTCAGCATACAGAATGAATAGTTATGGAGAGAGGATATCACCCTGATTCACATCTTTCTTGACTTTAAATCATGGAGTATTCCTTTGCTCTTTTCAGACAGTAGCTACTTGGTCTACGTACAGATTTTGTAGGAGCATAATTGTTTTGGAATTCTCATTCTTCTCAAGGTTAGTCATAGTTTGTTATGTAATTAGGCCTGCAATAAACATGTGTATGAGTTTATCAGTTTGTTTTGCAGCTCTTTTATCTTTGAGATATATACCCAGCAATGGGCTTGCTGGATCAAATGGTATTCCTTTTCCCAGTTCTCTAGAGAAGCACCACACTGTCTTCTGTAGTGGTTGCATCATTTGCCAATTCCACTAGCAGTGGAGGAGAGTTCCAATCTCTCCACACCCTCACCATCATTTTTTGTTTGATGCCTCTGGTAGGATAGTCCACAGAGAGTTACACTACTGACCTGAAGGTAGTGCCTTTCTGAGGGTAGTTTGAACCCACCAGCTCTCTGTGGAAAAAAGATGGGCAAGCTCCTCCCATGCTCTTTAGAACCTCTAAAAACCCCTTGTAGGGCCAGCTATGAGTTGGCTCTGATTCGACGGCAATGACTTTTTTTAGTTTTAATAGCTAATGATCTTGAGAATGTCTTCATGTGTTAGTTGGCCATCTGAATGTTGTCTTTTGTAAAATGTCCAGTCCAAATATCATATAGAATCTTAAAGGTCTGATTTTAAGGGAAGAATTATTTGGTAATTTTACTGACAGGAAAGCTGGAAAGGTCTATAATGTTCAAAGCAGTGGAAGGAAACATTTTATAAAGTGAGTAGTACAGTGTTCTACTCCTCACTAATAGAAGCCCGGGATTTTGCAAAGCTGTCAGGAGAAAGACTGTTCTGATATTTTGCCTTGGGCAGGAATGGCAGATGCGCATTCACCAAGGTCTAATCCTTGGTACCCTTTGCTGGTAATATCACATTGGTGATGGAAAGAACGCACTCTCCTGACACAGGTGTTTTGAGTTGTTTTCCAGGAATGATGGTGGTTTATTTTTCCCATATCTTGTTTTAAAATATAACATGCTCTTTTTTTATATATATTACAAAAGGAATTCTTCAGGATAGAGATGATATCTATGTTCGGTATATCATTCAGTCCTAGAATGGTGCTTAGTTCAGCAGAGAGGTTCTAGTACGGTTGATGTTAGGTCGCCTTGAGCTGGCTCTAATTAATGGTGACCCTATACGTGATGGAACAAAATCCTGTCCCATCCTGCATTGTTCTCCAGCATTCCCTCTCTCAACACTCATTGCCGTCAAGTTGGAACTGATTCACAGGTGACCTTCCAGAAGGTTTTCAGAGGCTTTAAGTAGCATGGAAGGAGATTTCCCACCTTGGCCTTGGTGTGTCTGGCAGATTTGAACTGCCTGCCTTGGGGTTGATTGGCAGTGCAACTACCCACCAACTAGGCCACCAGAGCTCAAATAATAAATAATAAAAAATTGAAATGATTTATTAGCTAAATTTGTTACTCCCTGTTTTCAGCCAAGATCCATCTAACAATAGCTACAATATCCCTAGTACCACAGCCTCTTCTAAACCCAGCCTGTACTTCTGGTAGTTCTCTGCTGATGTGCTGTTCCAGTTGTTTTTGTATAGTCTTCAGCAAGATC
>NW_006399981.1:642670-643461 GCF_000299155.1 Elephantulus edwardii
AATTGGCATTATGCAGATGACACAACCCTGCTTACTGAAACTGAGGAGAACCTGAAGTACTTGCTGCAGAAGGTCAAGGACTACAGCCTTCAATATGGATTGAAGCTCAATTACAAGGAAACAAAGATTCTTACCACTGGGCCAATTGGCAGCATCATAATTGATAGTGAAGCGATTGAGATTGTTAATAGCTTTAGTTTGTCTATCTCCACAATCAACACTCTGACACCAGCACCCAGCAAATTAAAAGACAAATTGAACTGGGAAAGTCAGCTGTCAGAGACCTCTCCAAAGTACTGAAGAACAACAATGCCAGTATTGAGACTAAGGTGCGCCTGATATAGGCCATAGTCTTTGCAATCACTTGGAATGCATCAGAGAACTAGAGAATGACTAAAGATGATAGAAGGAGAATTGGTGCCTTTGAGCAGTGTTGCTGAAGAAGAGTATTTGACATGTTGCAAGGAACGACCAGTCCTCGGAAAGGGACGTCATACTTGGGAGGCTGGAGAGACAGTGCGGGAGAGGAAGGCTCTTGATGAGATGGATTGATTCAATGACTGGGGTAATAGGGGTAGGTGTGTCAGAGACAATAAGATTAGCACAAGATAGAGCAGGGTTTAGGACTGTTGTACATAGGGTTGCTATGAGTCACAGGTGACTCAGTGGCACATAACATAATTCATCTGGGGATGAATTAAATGGTATGAAAACTCACTAATAATTCTGCCAAAGGAAATAAAAACAAACAAAAGGAAACAAAACAAAAAGGAAACAGATCCACTCTTGAG
>NW_006399981.1:645331-708245 GCF_000299155.1 Elephantulus edwardii
GCCTTTGCATAATCAATGAAACACAGATAGACATTCTTCTGGTATTCTCTGCTTTCAGCTAAGATCCATCTAACATCAGCTACAATATTCCTAATACCACGACCCCTTCTAAACCCAGCCTGGACTTCTGACAGTTCTCTGCTGATGTGCTGTTCCAATCATTTTTGGACTCAAGTTTAGTATCAAGTGTGTAATATATGTCATCACTAAATATTTTTTCCTGGTCTGTGGTTTCCTTCTTTACCCTGTTGGAGAAGTTTTTGGAAGTGCATAAGAATTGTATTCATATACGGTCCCATTCATCTATTTTATCCTCTCCTGGTTTTAGGATTTTCAGGATGCTTGGAAGACTGTTTATGTTGTGGATTAGGTCTTCTAGATATATCTTACTTCCTGATATCAAATCCTCCTACACTGTCATGGTGGCCAAGATGGCATGGTACTGGTACAATTACAGACATATGTATCAGTGGAATAGAATTGAGAACCCAGAAATAAGCCCATCTACCTACGGCCAATTGATTTTTTTACAAAGAGATGAAATCAGTTAAGTGGAGAAATGACAGCCTTTTTAACAAATGGTGTTGGCAAAATTGGAAAACTACCTGTAGAAAACTCAAGCAAGATCCATACCTCACACCATACACAAAAACCAACTCAAAGTGGATCAAGGACCTAGGACTAAAACCAAAAACTATCCTTCTATTTTTATAATAATGGTATTAAGTATTATTTGTTTTTGTGAGGCTGAGTTAGTTCACTCAGCATAATACTCTCCTGACTCTCCCATACTATGTAGTATTTTACAAAATCATTGTTCCTTAGTGCTGCATAATATTCCATTGTGTACCACAATTTCTCAAACCATTTGTTTGTTGATGAACATTTAAGTTATTTCTATTTTCTTGCAATTGTGAATAATGCTTCTATGAACAGAAGTATAGATATCTCCACTAATGTCTTGGAGTATGTTCCTAACAGTTGAATAATTGGGCTATCTGGGATTTCTGTGTCCAGCTTTTTGAGGAAACATCAAACTGCCTTCCAGAGTGATTGTATCATTTTATAACAGTGTATTAAAGTTCCAATCTCTCCATATTCTCTCCAACCTTTATTGCTTGTTGTCCTGTCAAACTTTGCCACTGCTACTGGGGTGGTGGTATCTCATTGTTTTGATTTTCATCTCTCTAATTGTCAGTGATTGAGAATATTTATTCATGTGTCTGTCAACCTAATGTTTTCCTTTTGACTCTTAACATTTTGATAAAGTTGCTGCTAGTCTTTCCCCTCTATCATGTGCCAAAATGTATACATTTTTGTTCACTGTATTGAGACCATGACGCTTCATGAAGAGTTTAGAATTGTGCTTTTCAAAAATGAATGCTATTTTTTGCAATATTATTCAAAATGGGTGACCCTGGAGGACATTATGCTGAGTGAAGTATCTCAGTCACAAAAGGACAAATACTGCATGGTGCCACTATTGTAAAGCAGGACTGACCTCGGGGTTGGGAGGAGACTGAGAAGAATGGGTTCAGTAATGTATACTGCATTGAAACAGATGAGGGAGAAAACTGTTTAAGAGGGGAAATTATTAGGTATTTTTGTCATGACAGAAGTCCAGAGTGAAGCTATATAGTGGAGTGGACCTGGAGGAAGGGATTGTAAAACAATGAAAGAATTTTTCTTTTACTTTTCCAAGAGGGTAGTGTACTATGGGGGAGGGATGGGAGTGGAGAAAAGTGCAACAATGAATGAGTGGAAATCCAAGGTCTCTGTAAATTTTCACTGAAATCAATAATAAATTAAAAAAAGAAAAAAACTTAAAAAAATAATGTTATTTCATGAGAAGTTTTGAAGGCAATTGAAGAGTCTTTAAAATAATTTTTATGTGTCTGCATGACATTCCTATATCTGAGTGTAAAAATCATAGTTCCTGACTTATGATGTCATCCCATCTGACAACTCCATTATAAGTCAGACATCTCTTTTTTAAAGTTTTCCTTTTTATTGCCATTTATTATCAGTATCTTTAAAAAGATTATCTTTAAACACCTGAAAATGACAACATAAACACATTATGAGCTACAACATTGTGTGTAACACGTATTACTATCCAGAAAATGAGATAAAAAGAAGAAAGCATAACCCTGAATAACTTAAATAGACATAATCGTGGTTCAGTATAACTTCACTACCTCATAAATGAAAGACTACTTTTAACTTATTTTCTTCTACATGAGCATGGAATCCCTGAGCTGGGCAAATGGTCACGATTGGCTGCTAACTGATAGGAGAGATGTTGGAGACCATCCAGAGCAGATTTGGAAGGAAGT
This sequence comes from Elephantulus edwardii, assembly GCF_000299155.1. NCBI lineage: Eukaryota > Metazoa > Chordata > Mammalia > Macroscelidea > Macroscelididae > Elephantulus > Elephantulus edwardii. The sequence continues at coordinate 647,668 of NW_006399981.1, forward strand.
CCTGGTGATGCACTTCAAAATATGAGTCGTTGAAAACTTTGTGGAACTCAGCTCTACTCTGACACACATGGGCTTATAGTAAGTTGAAGTTTGAATAATGGCTAAATTATTGGTTGGACAATTTCCTGTGCAAGCTATGGTCTCCAAAAGCCTCCTCAAGGGTCAGCCGTGAGTTATTCCAATCAAAGGCAATGGATATAGTAATAGTAAGTATAGTTAATGTCTTGTAATGTAGTATGTCATTGTTAGGTGCCATCAATTTGAATATAACTCATAGTGACCCTATGAATAGCAGATCTGAACCCTGTCTTACCCTGTGTCATACTCACAATTTCTGACATAGTTGAGCCCATTGCTGTAGTTTCTTCCTCTCTTTCATTGTCCTTTTGCTTTCCAAGCATGAAGTCCCTCTCCAAGGAATTGCCTTTCCTAGCCACACACCCAAGTCAGCATTCACGAGTAAGGGGAGGGTGTTAAAAATTCTTGCCTAATATTATTGAAAATGGTTGACTCTGGAGAACATTATGCTGAGTGAAATATCCCAGTCACAAAAGGACAAATATTGCATGGTGCCACTGTTGTAGAACGGGGATGATCTTGGGGTTGGGGAGAGACTGAGTAAGATGGGTTCAATAATGTATACTGCACTGAAACAGAGGAGGGAGAAAACTGTTTAAAAGAGATATGTGATTAGGTATTTCTGTCATGACAGGAGTCTAGAGCAATGGCTATATGGTGGAGTGGACCTGGGGGAGGGTTTGTAAAACAATGAAAGAATCTTTTCTTTTACTTTTCCAAGAGGGTAGTGTTCTGGGGTGGGGTGTAGCCTTGGGAGGGAACAAATCTACAACAATGAATGAATGGAAATATAAAGCCTCTGTCAATTTTCACTGAAATTAATAAAAAATTAAAATTAAAAAAAAAAATTCTTGCCTAGGCGAGTCCACCAGGTGCTCTGCTGGAGAAGGAGGGGCAATCTCCGCGTGTACCGGTCAGATCCGATTTGATGAGACACACACACACACACACACACACATGCATATAAAAATTAAAAAAAAAAATCCCAGCCTAGGGAACAACAATTTTATAAATCACTACCTAACTTGGAAGGGTTTGGAGAACATTATACTAAGTGAACTAACTTAGTTCCATAAGGACAAATATTATATAAGACCATTACTGTATAATGTGTATGAGGATCCAAGGTGGAGGGGAGCAGAGGGGTGAGGATGGGGGGGTGTCACAATTTGATTGGTAGATTAAGGAAACGGGAAAGATTTGGAGTGAAAAACAACGAGTATGAACTTTATAAGTAAGCCAGTATAAATGAAAAAAAATTTTAAAAGCCCCCAAAATAAGCAATGTAAACTTTGTAAGTAAACCAGTGTAAAATAAAAATTTTATTTAAAAAATCCCTACCTAGGTTACAAACTGTCAAGAGGTGACAGCGGGAGTCAGGGTGAGACATTTTCAGACTCTAAGAAAGGAGGTCAGAGAGATCAGAGAGGAGATGGGCAAGAGTCCCATGGAAGCCCTGAGATCTGGCTCCTCTTTGCAAACTGTGGCCTGGCCTCTTGGACTTTCTTTCCATTGATCCTGCCACAGGGACTTTGCACATGCCATTACTGCCTGGACCTCTGAACAATGCTTTATAATCCCCTTTCTCTCAGCTCTTAGCTCCATTCTCACATCTCCTTCACTGACTTCCCTAACTCTGCTTTATCCCTCTATTATTCAGTCTCTGCATTCCAGCTCTTTGTAAAAATAAAACAAAACAAACAAACAAAAAAACAACACACCAAAAAAAATCCCTACAAAAACAAACAACAAAGACAACAAAAAGACCCCTATTTATTTCTGCAATCTTTAATTCCTGCCTCTTCCTTTCTTATGGCTAATGAAAACCTGTTGAATGGAGGCGTAGGACTTCCAATTTCTTTTTCATTTTGGGTAAAAAACATTGTGCAGCACCCAGAGCTGCAGAAGCAGGGTAGTCTCCCAGGAGCAGGAGCGTCTCAGCCCATACTCTCCTCCAGCGCTCACCTGTGCCAAGAAGCATTTTCTGGGCAGGAGTTTGGGAACGGAGCAATCCCAGCTGGTCCATATGGGCCGAGGCCAGGAATCAAACCCATGAAATTGGCATCAGGAGCTGCCGCACGATTCCTCTGACACGGACTGACAAGAAAGCAGGCAGGCAGCTGGTGTCTCTTTGTCCCCAGCCTCCTTGCTTTCTAGGGGGAAGCAGAGAGGAAGCGTCTTGGGAAGGGTCTCCCTGGCTGGCAAGAAGCCAGAAGGCAGTCAGAAGGCACAGAGGGAGTTCTGTTAGCGCTGGAGATGAAATGCCTGAGAATTCAGTGACTTGTCTGGTGGCGATACCTTCAGCCATGGAAGAATCCATTTCTAATAGCTCCTTCTTATACATTATTCATGAAAACAGGAAGACAGCGCCGATAACATCAGAATGCTGCTGCTGTCCAGCAAATCTAATGACTGTAGCTTGAGGGCATTTTAACAAGCATGAGGAAAAAAATCCCCCCCCCCCCCCACCATTTGAGGTCCAGGAGGCTGGGAAAGCGAACTCGGACTTGAAGAGTGGTTGTGAGTTTCACATTTGGAAAAAGGAGTGGCCTTCTATCAGCAACATCTGTTTCTTTGTGGTGTCCGGACCCTCCCCACCAGCTCATTGCACAGTGTCTAATGAAGGAATTAATGCTGCTCGAGTTAAATAGCCTTAGGTTTTCAAATCAGTCTCTATTTTCATACCTGTCAGTCAAAAAGGCAAGAACAAGCAATCAGACTTTGGGAAGGACGTCACTGGATTCCAGTATAAATTATTAGCTTCTAATCTCTTCAAGCCTAAGGGACGGGTGCTTTTTAAACTGCGGAGGAGTGGATTCTGCTGCTGCCGACATCTGAGTTTTTTTTTTTTTTGCCCAGTTTCTGATTCATTACTAGAGCAGGATTCATTCCGCCCTGAAACCCCCTCTGACTTGCTGTCAAGTAAGCAAGGAGTTTAGTTTGTTCAGTGATTTTAAGTCAACGGTAGAGATGGGGAAGGGAGAAGGCAGCTCAGATTAATTGCCAGATATTTTCCAACCTTTGTGTAAGAATGTTCTGAAATGCAAGTCGATTCATTCCACTCCGTTCGTTCATTCATTCATTCATTCATTCATCCCGTAAACAATTGCTGAGGGTGTCTGGCTTGTCAAGGGGAATTTGCAGACTGTTGTTAGCAGCCCTTGAGTCAACCCTGGTTCATGACAGCCCTGTCCTCCATGCACAGTGGGCTTTTCATGGGCTGATTTTCATAAGAAGATCACCAGACCTTTCTTCCTACTCTTAGTCTGGAAATGGCTGAAATTGATCCAGCATCTCAGCAGCACATGAGCCTTTGCTGAATGATGGATGGTGGCAGGGCTCGAGGTGCATCATTTGGGAGTCAAACCTGGGTCTCCTGAAGGTTGTTGTGCTGTTATTGTGTTGACGTCTTCGAACAGTGGTGTTGGAAAAGGGTACTCACTATCCCATAGACTTCTAAAAGAACAAAGACATATGTCTTGGAGAAAGGACAGCCAGAATGCTCCTTGGAGGCAAGGATGATGAAGCTTTATCTCACATACTTTGAGCTCTTTGCTAGAAGGACTGTTGCTTGGAGGGGGACACCATACTTGGAAAGATGGAGGGCCAGTGAAGGAAAGGAAGACCCTCAATAAGATTAATTATTAACACAGTGACTGCAGCAAGGAGTCCAAGTCTGAGATGGTGAGGATGGCACCGATAGGACAGGGTTCAGATTTGTTGTCCATAGGGTCACCTGAGTCATACTCAAGCGTCCACACATAACAACTATATCTCATTAAGGCTTTCTTTTGTTTTCTGACCCTCTACTCTGTGAACAAAATGTCCTTTTCTAGTGATCCGTCTTTCCAAAGTATGCAGGTTGAAATCTCATCATGTGGTAGCTTCTAAGAGCAGTGTGGCTATATTTCTCCTAAGACTGACTTGTCCATTCTTCTAACATAATATATTCCACAGTACATAGTAGAAATATGGAGAACAACCACCTGGCCAACTGACTGCAAGCAAGATTCTACTGAAGATTATCCAAAAATGACTGGAACAGCACATCAGCAGAGAACTGCCAGAAGTCCAGGCTGGGTTTAGAAGGGGTCGTGGTACTAGCGATATTGTAGCTGATGTTAGATGGATCTTAGCTGAAAGCAGGGAATACTAGAGGAATGTATATATGTTTCATTGATTATGTGAAGGCATTTGACTGTGTGGATCATAACAAACTGTGACTGACTCTGAGAAGAATGGGAATCCCAGAAAACTTGATCGTGCTAATGCAAAACCTGTACTTGGACCAGGAGACAGTCGTCAGAACAGAGCAAGGGAACACTGCATGGTTCAAAATTGGGAAGGGCGTACACCAGGGATGCATGCATCCTATCTCCATACCTTTACAACTTGTATGCAGAGCAGATTATCTGGGAGGCTGGGCTCTATGAGGAGAAATGTGGGGTCAAGATTGGTGGAAGGTCTATCAACAATCTGTGTTATGCAGATGACACAACCCTGCTTGCTGAAACTGAGGACGACCTGAAGCACTTGCTACAGAGGGTCAAGGACTGCAGCCTCCAATATGGATTGAGGCTCAATGTCAAGAAGACAAAGATTCTCACCAGTGGACCAATTGGCAGCATCAGGATGGATGGTGAAGAGAGAGAGATTGTTCACAGCTTTAGTTTGCTTGGCTCCACAGTCAACACTCTTGGCACCAGTAGCCAGGAAATTAAAAGGCGTATTGCCATGGGAAAGTCTGCTGTTAGGGACCTCTCCAAAGTTCTGAAGAGCAATGGTGTCTCTCTGGAGACCAAGGTGCATCTGACACAAGCCATGGTCATTGCAATCACTTGTTATGCATCAGAGAGTTGGACAATGACCAAGGAGGATAGAAGGAGAATTGTTGCCTTTGAGCTGTGGTATTGGAGAAGAGTATTGAGAGTACCATGGACTGCTAGGAAAACAAACAGATTCATCCTGGAAAGGGTTAAACCAGGCTGCTCTTTGGAGGCAAGGATTCTGAGGCTCTGTCTAACATACTTTGGACATGTTGTAAGGAGGGACCGGATATCATGGTTGGGAGGGTGGAGAGACGGCGCAGGAGGGGAAGGCCTTCTATGAGGTGGATTGATTCAGGGACTGGGGTAATCGGAATGGGAATATCAGAAACCGTGTGATTGGCACAGGACAGAGTAGAGTTTAGGGCTATTGTACATAAGGTCACTATGAGTCGCAAGCCACTTGATGGCACATAACAACAACAACAACACCACCACGTAGTATAGTCCATAGCATAGTCAATATTCCCCTCCATCACCTGCTAATCAGTCTTCCTTTTTTAGTATCCAGTTCTCACATGGCTGTGAACCATTTGAAAAGATCATGGCTTGACTCAAGGATTTCATTTTACTTGGCTTCACAACCAATGTCCATGGAAGCAGCAGAGAAAGAAAGGAAGGAAGGAAGGCAGGCAGACAGACAGACAGACAGATAATGTATTGCACTGGGCAAATCTGGAAAAGAAATATTTAAAGGGTTGAAAGTAAAGGTGCCAGTTTTAGAACTAAGGTACTCTGAACGTAAGCCACGGTATTTTCAATTGCCTCATTTGCTTCTGAAAGTTCGACAGTGAGTAAGGAAGACTAAAGAATGGAAGTGTTTGAATTGGAGTGTTGGTCAAGAGGATTGAATATATTCAGAGTAGAGCTAGTGTGGTGCCATAGACCGTAGGGAGTTGTGTTGCCCACACAAAGGCTGTATCTCTGTGGTGGTTTGAATCCACCGAGAGTTCCTCAGGCGAAAGATGGGCATTCTCTTCTCATGTCATTTATAGCCTTGGAAATCTGCCAGAGGGTCAGCTCTGAGCTGATTATTACTTAATGGCAATGAGTTAGTGAGTGGATGACAGATTGTCAGAAAAACAAATGAGGCTTGAAAAAGTGCAGACAGAATGCTTCTTCAGATTAAGGGCGTTAAGACTTCTCTCACGTACCCTGGATATGCTACCATGAGAGACTTGTCACTGGAGCATGACATCGGGTTTAGTAGAGGACAGGTGAAAAAGGGAAAGACTCTTACCAATGGGCTCAAACACAGCAATGATTGTGAGGATGCGATATGGGCAGGATCAGCCAGTGTCTTGTTCTGTTGCTCACATAGTGTCAGTGGTTCCGAGCAACAGCATAGCTTGGGCTAAACACTTCTTAGTCATCAATGTGACAGCTTTGCTCTATAAAACAGTAAAGATGTCTTTTGCACAAGTTGACTCCTGGTGCTGGCTTCAGTGTGCACACTTGGAAGGACTGTAGTTTGGAGTCATTGAGGCCTCCCCTGAGAAAGTGGATACAGACCTATCAGGGAGGTGAGATCAGAGAAGCCTTCTTAGTAGAAGTACTTCTCAAAGTAAGTTTCAGAAAGTGAGGAGACAAGGGGGCCAGGGCCTGTCAAGGGCAGGATGGAATTCAAGGAAGCCTTGGGTGCAGGGTACTGTAGCAAGGGTAGGGTGGAGGATGGCAAGGGCAGTGCAACATGGATAATGAGGCAGGACCCAGCCTGTGTGGCAAAATGACAAGTGTACTTGCCGTGTTTTACTTTTATGATGTTGACTAGACTGCTTTGTAAAGATGGCTTGATGGTAGTGTGGGGACTGGCTGAAGAGGGTAGATGATGGCAGATGTGGTGGGTTGGGCAGGGGAGAATGTTTTGTTTTTCTTTCCTCCTCCTTTATTGGGCAGATAATGGAAATTGTTTATGGACAAAGGGGGCATCTGTCCTGCTGACCACCCTTCATTTAGGGGAGGTGCTGGCCTGATTGGTGGGCTGAGGAAAAAGGGCATGCTCTGCCTCACCCCAGCCTCCGCCAGAAGAGCTCTGCTCCCTGCCTTCACTACTGCTGGCTCAGGCCCAAGGCCTTGCTTCCGGGGACCCAGTTCATCCTGTGTCTAGCAGCTCTTTCCTGATCCCTGCAGGAGGTGAGGCAGCCTGACACTGTGCTACAGAACCAGCTCCTCTACAGCTGGACCCTGGGACTGGATGGGTGTGTGGTGAGAGTAGAAGCAGGGAATTTGATTTTAGGTTGAGTATGATCTTATGTTACATTGGGGAAAATTCTGTCATCAAGTACCTCTCCAAAGCGCTGAAGAGCACTGAAGTCAGTTTAAAGACTAAAGTGCACCTGATCCAGGCATGTTGTAGCTCTCCAGTCCCTCCAAGTTAGGTAATAATTTACAAAGTTATTGCTCCTGTGCACTGCATAGTTTTTCATTGTGTGAATGTACCATAATTTCCCAATCCATTTGTGGTTGGACATTTGGGCTGTTTCCATGTTCTTGTGATGGTAAATATGCTGCTATAAACATTGGTGTACAAATCTCTGTTTGTGTCTCAGTTCTCATTTTCTCGGGGTATATTCCAAGTAGTGAAATAGCTGGGTCATGTGGAATTTCTATATTCAGGTCTTTGAGGAAGCACCAAACTGCCTTTCAGAATGGTTGCACCATTTTACAATGCCACCAACAATGTATAAGAGTGCCTTTCTCGCCACATCCTCTCCAACATCTATTACTTGCAGCAAGGCATGTTGTTGCGGACATGAGGATGGAAAAGCTTGTCTCACAGACTTTGGACGGGTTGTGAGGAAGGGGTAGTCCTTGGAAAAAGGCCTCATACTTTCTAAGTGGCAGGGTCACTGAAGGAGAGGAAGACCCTCAACAAGAGGGACCGACAGAGTGACTATAAAATTGTTTATAGGGTAGCTAAGAATCACAGTGGGCTCAACAACACGTAACTGACGACAAATCATCTTATCCTGAATCTCTTTGTTGTTGTTAGGTGCTTTCTAGTCACCTACGACTCACAGTGAGCCTATGAACAACTGATCTGAACCTTGCCCTATCTTGAACCATTGCCTAGATCACCAAGCTCAAGCTCATTGCCACAGCCACTGTATCTGCTTCTCTTTTGCTGACCATCTGTGTTTCCCAGCACAGCGTCCTTTTCCAAGGATTGGGCCCTCCTGACAGGATGGCCACAGAATGTGAGATGATGTTTCAGTACCTTTGCCTCTAACTCCTTGGTTGGCCTTTCTCCAAGACAGAGTTTCCCAGTGCAACCTGTCTTTTGATTCATTGACTGCTGTTTCCATCTGTGTCTCTAAGTGAGACAAATGGTTGTTAACCAAGAGGTTGGAAGTTCGAATCTACCTAGAAGTGCCTTGGAAAATAAACCTGGCAATTTATTTCTGAAAAATTGGCCATTGAAAATCCTGTGGAGCACAGTTGGGGGCTCCTGAATTTTTATACTCTTATTCACCAATCCAGTGGTATCAATAATAGTCTAATTACTATATATCAATCCCCATCCGATCTGGTTAAGAACTTGGAAAAGAGGAAAGGTGTGATTCATTCACAAAAATAACCATTAGTCTTCACAATGACCTTTTGAATGATTATTATTCTCATTTTAGTTGATAAGGAAAGTTTGGAGGGTTTACACTAATTTTTGGAGGTCAAAGTTGGTGAATGGCGAAAAAAAAAAAAGTTGGTGAATGGCCAAGCGATATTCAAAAGGATGCCAGTGACCTTTTTTTAAGAAAGGAATATTTTCAGTAACTAAACTGATCCTCTTCAAAATTTTCTTAAGCTAGTAAATAACTGTTAGAAATAAAAAGGTTTAAAGAAATACCCTATCAATATAGTTTTGGTATGCAGCTAAAGGCTGACAAGTGAAATAATCATTTGAATGATTAAATTATAATTATGACAGAGGAGTAGCTGACTATTTGGATAGACTTAAGCATTCCATGGGGTTCAGTGCTAACACAACCCAATTTCCCCCCACTCCTTGGTTCTCTGAGATTCTATGAATTTTTTATCACCCTATTAATTAATGCAAACCTTTGTGCTTTATAATTAAGATCTCATGTGTTCTTCGAGCTCTTACCTTTAAGTTAAATGCTAATTTTTCAAAGAGAAAAATTGGGAATTTGACAAATGCATTCCTTTCTGGCAATAGAATATATATGCGGCTTGTCAAAAAAAGATTGAATGCCTGAGTTCCTGAGATAGGGGAGTGATAGATCGTTTATCACGAAATTGCAAACTCATTTGCCCAATATCATAATCAATTGCTGACAGCAGCTTGTTTGGCTGTTTGTTACCCACCTCCGCCTCCCCAGAATCCTATTTGTGAAATGCATTTTGTAGTCTAGTCACCAAACATTAACTCAAATCCAATGACTTGCCATTAGTCTTTGTAACTTGATTTTCAGTCCATGTCCTGGTCTGCTGTGCTATAATTTCTGTCAGTTTCAAGCAAATGGGAAGTTATGTCGTGTAAGCGTATCTTTCTATAGTATTCATATCATCACCATCATTGTCATAATCATCAAATATATTTAGGACATGCTGATGGGTGATGCCAGGCACCCTCCCGATGGCTGCTTGGGGACCACTCTGCAGAACTAAATCATATGTTGCTGCTCTCATTAAGCACCACTGAGTTGCCTAAGACTCATAGTGACCGTGTGAACAACTAACCTGAACTGTACCCTGTCCTGGTTCTATCCTCTTGATCTCTTCTAGTCCCCAGAGCATTGTTACTCAAACACTGTGTCACTCTTGTGTCTTCCTGTCTTTCTCTGGGCTTCTCCTTTTCCAAGCATGATGTCTTTTCCCAAAAGACTGGCCTCCTGACAACATGCCCAAAGGAAGTGAAATGAAGTTTCACCATCCTTGCCTCTAAGGAGCATCTTTGCTGCACTCCTTCAAATGTGTATGTTCTTTTGCCTTAACGAAAGGCCAGCACCAACTGTTGGGCTGAGGTCAGGGTTATAGTGACTCCCTTTTCCTGACTGTTCTGCAGCCGGGGACACTGGTGATGCTGCTCTGAACTGCCCTCCACACAGAGCCCCATCAGCCTTTCTGATGGCTCATTCTCAGGCTCCTAGACACACCACCCTAACACTGGGTACACTTTAAAGTTCTTGGCTAACTTCCTTCAACAGATAATATTCCATGATTTCAGCAAGTAAGGTCATATCATCTTTAACTCTTTCTCCCTCATAACTGGGACACTCTCAGCCCCTAGGGAAGAAGCTTCCCGAATTCCTTGACCTTATCAATTGCAAAAGACAGAAAAAGAGAATAATCTCTCAAATCCTTCCTATTGCATGCTTTAAGGCCAGAATCCACTCAACAGCAGTGGTTGTTTCTTAAAGGTCTTTTATCAGGAATGTAGGAATCCTTCAATAACTCACCTGATTAGATCAGACCCACCAAAGAGAAGCTTATCTCACCTGATTAGGTCAGACTCATCAAAGATAAGTTCTCTCTCTCTCTCTCTTTTTTTGTAAAAAAAAAAAAAAGAGATAGGCTCTCTATCTTAAGATCTACTAATTTGAGACCTCACATTTGTAAAATATCTAACAGCAGAACCTTAGCTAGTATTTGGTTGGACCACTGGGAGAGAGTATGTGTACAAAAGGGGCTGTTAATCCGAGGGCCATCTTCGGATTCTGCCAACCACCCTATTTAATCCTCAAAACCCAGCACAAGAGTTAAACCTTCTGTCCACCCCTTTAGCATCCCAGCATCCACTGCAGACTCTTAATCTAGCGTTTATCCGAGGTATCATAATGTTGTTGTTTTTTTAAAATACGGATCCATTTTCTATGTGAGTTTTAAAATAGGAGACAAATTACATCTTGCTCATTTCTGCATCCCCAGCTCCTAAACATCGCCTGGCTTGATAAATATTTGTTGCCCGAGAGTGAGCGATATACCTGAGAAAGCTCTGCAGACAAGAAGGGCCTTTCTGTTAAAGGATTGCATATAAACAAGTGTAGGGCTGTTGCCACGCAACAGAACATGCTTCCTGAGAGTCCCAGGAAATGCCATCGCTCCCAAATCTTTGAGCAAGGAGTGCCAAGGACAGTCAGGCGCGACTGCAGAAACCCCACCGAGGCCCCGCATCTGCGTGACGGTGAGGCGATGGCCACTAGGTGTCACTCGCGATTCAAGAACGAGAGCCCCGGGTCCAAGGACGCCCTCTTTTCATTCTTGGGAAGGGGACTGATTGGAAGACTCCCACCTTTACTCTTCTTCTCGTTCATATTCCAAACTGCCCACAGGTCTTCAAGTCCAACCACTGAAAGAATCTGGGTCTGCAAAAGGAAAACAGAACCCTAAGCTACTAGGATTTAGGGAACCCCTTACGCTCTAATTCAGCCTCTCAGGTTTGCAGATGAGCCACCAGAGTAGGGGGGTGTGAGGGGCAGGAGTGGACCCCAGCTCCAACCATGGGGGTCTTTTGGCTGTACCCCGTCTTGTGCCCCTGCCCTCTAGCAGCCACACAGAGGAGCACATGGGCCCCACCTCTTGGCTTAAAGGCTGTCTTGGCTTGTTCTGGGGGCCTCAACTTGGGGTGCCCTCCACCCCTAATACCAGCTGCAGGTGTCCATGCGTGTGTAGGCAGACTCCTCTCCACTGAGAAAGAGCCCAAGGGCACCCCTAGTTCTGCTCCCCGGTAAGCAGGAAGGAGGGATGGCATGCTCTAAAGAGAGGCCTGCCAGTCTACCGCTGCTCCTGTTAGGTCCCAGTGAGTCGGAACTGACTCATAGCTGACTCTCCAGCGGGTCACTCAGAGGTGGTCAATCAATGGGAGATTGTCCATCTTTCTCCTGTAGAACACGTGGTAGATTAGAACTACTACCTATGTGTTGGTAGGCTTGGTTGTAAGGAGTTGTGCAACCAACACTAGGCACAGGGTTCTCTAATCCACCAGCTGCTCGTGGGAGAAGAATGGGCCATCTCCTCCAGTGCGATTAACTGCTTCTGAAAACCCGCTGGAGGCTCGACTCTGACTTGCTAATACAACAACATCAAGTCACCAGCACTCCCTTCGAGTCCATGAGGACCTGCCATTTCCGACGACCCTAAACAATTTCTTTTCCTTTGGATTTTGGGGTGGGACCTGGGGAGAACACGCTGATTTTCTTAGACCTGGGCTATGGGCATCTGCAAACAACTAAAGTCCTTTCCTTGTGCCAGGGAGAAATTCGAGGCTGAAGGAAAGAGAACTGGAAAATGCTTGAGAGGTGTACCTCAAGGGCTGCTGCAGTGTGGGTCCATTTCCCTTCCCCTCCATCTCTACCCCCTGTAAGTAGGGCAGGGCCTGGGGGTGAGGATCTGTCAGTGAGGATGCCCTGCGCATTTCCCTTCCACTCCCAGCAGAGGGCGCGCTTCTCCCGCGCCAGCTCCCCGCTGGGCAAACCCCTTGCAGCCTAGCCCGGGGCTCTCTGCCTGGTCTAGCCTAGGCGCCAACTCCGCGTGCCCTAGTCCTACACTGAGGATCACTTAAAAATAATTTTTATCTGACCTTGGGTACAACCTTTGAATGGCTTTTCCTTTGTCGGCAAACTACTTACGTGCATTCTCCTCTTCCTTTCCCTTTAAGTGGATGTTGACGTTCATGTGCACTTCCTGCAGCTCTGGGGAACAGGAAACAGTTATTCCTAAGAGAATCTGGCTAAGGAAGTGAATTGAGGATCCAGATTTTTGCTAGGGCGCATGCACAAGTCCACGACTTATCAATCAATGGTGTTGTTATGTGCTGTCAAGTTGACCATGACTCATAGTGATCCTATGCACGAAAGCTCTGAACCCAGCTCTGTCTCAGTCCAGTCTCACTGTCCCTGACATACTACCCTCATTACTCCTGGTACTGTGTCAATCCATCTCATCTGGGATCTTCCTTTCCTGCACTGTCTCTCCCCTCTTCCAAGCATAATGTCCTTCTCTAAGGACTGGTTCTTCCTGGCAACATGGCCAACGTGAGACAGACCCGCAAAATCTTTACCTCTAAGGAACATCTTGGCTTCACCCTCTCCAGGACACACTTGTTAGGTTTTTTTTTTGGTGGACCTTGGTATGTTTGCTACTCATCACCAGCACCATAAATAACTGAAGGGCATCAATTCTTCTTCTGTCTTCTTTGATCATTATCCAGCTCTCTGATGCATAACAGGTAATTGCAAAGACCATGGCCCGGATCAGGCAGGTATACCTTAGTCTCTAGACTGACGTCATAATGCTGTCAATTGGTTCAGTGGGAAGAAGCTTCATTTTCTTTATATCGAGCTTCAATTCATATTTCAGATTATAGTCCTTGACTCTGCAGCAAATACGCCAGGCCCTCCTCAGTTTCAGCAAGCAAGTTTGCATCATCTGCCTAATTCAGTTTGTTGATGAGTGTTCCACCAATCCTGATGCCACATTCCTCTTCATAAAGTCCAGCCTCTTGAATGATTTGTTCCGCATACAGATTAAAAAGATATGGAGCTAGGATGCATCCCTGACACACTCCCTTTTTGATTTTGAACCAGTGTTTCCTTCCTTTGTTCTTATAACTGCCACCTGGTCCAAGTATAGGTTTTACAATCTGATGTTGTGGGATTTCCATTCTTCCCAAGGATAGCTACAGTTTTGTTGTAATCCGCACAGTCAAATGCCTTTGCATAGTCAAAGAAAAACAGATGAACATTCCTCAGATACTCTGTTTTCAGCCAAGATCCATGTAATATTTGTGATGAAAACTCTCAGAAGGTGCTGTGTTGCTTGTGAGCTATCTCCTCCTGTGTGAGTAACTGCCTCTGAAAACAATGCTGGAGGGTCAGTTATGAATTGGTTCACACATCAGTCAATATAATAATTGAATTTAAAATATGTAAATGGGGTTTTCCCATGCAAAGCTTGAACTCACTGTATGAAAAAGTTGATTCATGAATTTATTTCTCAATCAGTATTTTATTGATCTCTTTCTAAGAGCCAGCGACCCAAGTGAAGAAGGCTGACTTAGTATCTGATTTTGGTGGAGTTAATGGGATTGAAGCTCAGCATTAAGAAAACAAAGAGTCTCACCACTGGGCCAGTTGGCAGCATCGTGCTAGATGGTGAAGAGATTTGAGATAGCTTCAGTTTGCTTGGCTCCACAATCAACACTCTTGGTACCAGTAGGCAGGAAATCAAAAGACGACTTGCACTGGGAAACTCTGCTGTCAGAGACATCTCCAGAGTACTGAAGAGCAACAATGTCAGTCTGGAGACTAAAATGTCATGGTCTTTGCTATTATGTACTATGCATCAGAAAACTGGACAGTGACTAGTGATGATAGAAAGAGAATTGATGCCTTTGAGTTGTGGTGCTGGAGAAAAATATCGGACATACCATGGACTGCTAGAAGAACAAACAGGTTCGTCCTGGAGGTGAGGCCAGGCTCTGTCTGAAGCTCCATCTGACATACTTTGGCCATGTTGCAAGAAGGGACCAGTCCTTGGAGAGGGACATAATGCTTGGGAGGATGGAGGGACAGTGTAAGAGAGGAATATCCTGGATGAGACAGATTGACTCAGTGACTGGAGTAAATGGGGTGCGTGTATCAGAGACGATGAAGCTGGCACAGGATAGAGCAGGGGTTTTAGGGGCATTGTACATAGGGTCATTATGAGTTACAAGTGACTTGATGGCACTTAACAATCACAATGGTCTAGCAGATTGGTGGTGGTGGCTGTTGATGTGAGCCTCAAGTTAGAGCCAACCCATAGCTGATTCTACAGTAGGTTTTCAGAGACAGTAAATGGCACAGGAGGAGCGTGCCCATCCTTCTCCCGCAGAGCAGCTGGTGAATTCAAAACACATGCTTTTAGGGTCACAGTGCAACTTCTTGCCATGAAGCCACCAGAGCAGCATCATGATGGATGGAGTAGAGATCGAGGTTGCTAACAATTTCATCTTACTCTGGTCCACAATCAACACTCTTGGCACAGCAGTCAGGAAATCAAAAGACATGCTGCATTAGGTAGATCTGCTGTCAGCCACCTCTCATTAACCCTCCAGGACAGAGAGGGACTGCTCCCAGGGTGTTCTAGGCTGAAATGTTTACAGGAGCAGATTTACAGGGTTTTTTTTCCTCTTGTGGAACAGCTGGTGGGTTTAAACTATTAACCCTTTGATTAACAACTGAGCACTTAACCATTGTGCCCCCAAACTCCTTAAAGGTGGGTAGTAGATGTCTTATAATGAAAGTTCTTACACTCAGTCACTTACCAGTCAAGTCACAGAACTTAGCTACAAAGCTGTCCTGTTGTTCTGTACCATCGATTCAGAACCGACCCATAGCTGACTCTCCAGTAGGTTTTCAGAGGCAGTTAATCGCATGGAAGGAGATTTCCCATCCTTCTTCTGTGGAGCAGCTGGTAGATTCAAAGCACAAGCCTTAAGGATTGCAGCACAGCTTCTTGCCACTAGCCCAAATTCCCAGCCAATTTGGCTTTCATAATGTATCCTAAATTCATCCTCAAGATCACAAACTTGTTTTTTCTCACCTTGCATTAATGCAACAAGTCTCTCTGTTGCCTGGGTGGCCAATTCAAAATGTAAGTGTGGTCATATTATTTTTCTGCTTAACATGCTCCAACAATCCTCATCAACTTACACCTTAAAATACAACCACCTTTACTAAGATGTTAAGGTCTGTTGCCACGCGACTTGACTCTTCTCTAACCTCTTTGTTTATGACTATCCCACGTGTTCCTGACAATCCATGGAGACCAGACAAGGGTATGTTCATGGACTCCCTCTGTCTGGAATATTGCCCCCTACAGTCCTTGGACATTCAACGTCAAGAAGACAAAGATTCTCGCCACTGGACCAATTGGCAGCGTCAGGATGGATGATGAAGAGATTGTTCACAGCTTCACTTTGCTCGGCTCCACTGTCAACACTCTTGGTACCAGCAGTCAGGAAATCAAAAAGTGTATCGCGATGGGAAAGTCTGCTGTTAGGGACCTCTCAAAGGTACTCAGGAGCAACAGTGTCTCTCTGGAGACTAAGGTGCGCCTGATACAGGCCATGGTCTTTGCAATCGCTTGTTATGCATCAGAGAGTTGGACAATGACTAGGGAGGACAGAAGGAGAGTGGATGCCTTTGAGCTGTGGTGCTGGAGAAGGCTACTGAATGTACCATGGACTGCCAGGAAAACAACAGATTCATCTTGGAGAGGATTAAACCAAGCTACTCCTTGGAGGCAAGGATTCTGGGGCTTCCTCTGACATACTTTGGACATGTTGCCAGGAGGGACGGGTCCTTGGAGAGGGACATCATGCTTGGGAGGGTGGAGGGACAGCGCAGGAGGGGAAGACCCTCTATGAGATGGATTGATTCGGTGACTGGGGTAATCGGGATGGGTGTGTCAGAGGCGGTGCGGCTGGCGCAGGATAGAGCAGGGTTTAGAGCTGTTGTGCATAGGGTCGCTATGAGTCGGAAATGACTCGATGGCACATAACAACAACAGTCCTTGGAGGAGTTTGCTTAGGGTAATATTTTCAGTTAGAAGCTGGATACCACTAGGAAATCCTAGGCAATATTGCTGTTATTGGATGCTACTGAGTCAACTCCAACTCATAGCACATTTATATGGCCGGGCAGAAATGCCTCACAGCGTTTTCTAGGCTGCAATCAAATCATGAACTGTTTTCTCCTGTGGAATTGCTGGGTGGGTTTGAACCACCAAGTTTTCTATCAGCAATCAAGTGATTAACCTTTGCACCATTAAACCCTCTTACCATACTTAAATGTGTAGATAATATTTACTGATGAACATTAACATCAGAGAATACAGACGATAGCCATATTCAATGCCTATTCAACTCCACAAGCAGCAGCAGTAGAAAAAAAAATAAACAATGCGTTGTTGTATTTAGAAAAATAAGCTGCAAAGGACCTAGTATTTAAAAGCAAAGACATTAACTTGGTGTATCAGACTAAGATACATCTGACTAATGCACTGAATTTCTTTTTGCCTTATATGCATATGATAACCAGACAATGAATACGGAAAATTGAAGAAGAAAGGATGATTTTTTTCAATGACAGTGTTGATGAAGAATATTGAATATATCACAGGCTGCCAGAAGAATGAGCAAATCTGGGGTTTTTTTTGAAGAAGTACAGTCAGAATGTTCCTTAAAGCAAGAAGGGGAATACTTTGTTTCACTTGTTTTGGATATATTATCAATAGGGATCAATCACTGAAGAAAGATGCCATGTTTGGTAAAGTAGACGGCTGATGAAAAAGAGAAGGACCATCACAAGATCAATTGACACAGTGTGTGCAAGTATGGGTTCAAATATGGGTGAAGATGGTCCAGGACCTTGAAACATTTTATTCTGTTGTGCATGAGCTCATTCTGATTGAGGACCGGCTTGACAGCACTTAACGAACACAACAATGAATGAGTAGCAAGAACCTTGGTGACAAGTATCAAGAAGGGAAGGAACATCATACATATTCATTACCTGGATTAATCATAACTGTATTATACAGGTCTCAGTCAGGTCTACTTACGGAGGTTCCAATGACTAGAGGACCCTGAAGCTACCTACCTCGTTCAGGGCATCTTAGATTGGTGAGAACATCCGTGAAAAGAGTGGGTGGCATATTCCTGGGGCCTTGTGCTAGGAAGGTCTTCCAGACCTTACCTAATGGGTCTTTTTATTTGTATCCTTCTGTTAAAATAAATTAATAACTGAAAGATGAGGTAGTGTTATATGTTGTTGAGTTGATTTCAACTCAGAACAACGCTACACTACACGACAGAGTTGGACTTTCCCATTGAATTTTCTGGCTTGTAATTCTTGTTTGTTTTTTTTACAGAATTTATTAAAATTTTCTTAGAAGATTTACAGAGATAAATTTACATTTTTAGGTTTTGGTCCAATGCAAATATATGCACAAAATAGAAATAATTTTTTAAAATGTCATCTATTTCTTAAAAAAAATTTCTATTAGTTTATTTACAAAATTTGAATACTTTTTTTCAAGAACAAATTAATTCCATTTCCCTCACCCCCCCATCAAATTGCACAACCCCATGATTAATTCCCACGCTCCCCCTGCACATCCTCATCCCTCTGCTTCCAACAGCTTCCACCCCTCTTGGGTCCTTATAGTCATTCTACAATATGGTTTTGTACAATATTTATCCTTATGGGACTGAGTTCACTCAGCATAATGTTCTTCAGTCCCTCCCATATTAGGTAATAATTTACAAAGTCATTGCTCTTGTGTGCTGTATAATACTCCATGTGTGAATGTGTCATAATTTCTCAATCCATTCCTTTGTGGTTGGACATTTGGGCTGTTTCCATGTTCTTGCGATGGGGTATAGTGCTGCTATGAATACTAGTGTACAAATCTCCATTTGGGCCTCAGTTCTCATATTCTCAGGGTATATCCGAAGACATGGAATAGCTAGGTCATATGGAATTTCTATGTTCAGCTTTTTGAGGAAGCGCCAACTTACCTTCCAGAATGGTTGCATAGATTATAAGCTTTATAGAAGAAATCATCAGGCCCTTGTTCTTGTGAAGTGAATGATGGATTCAAACCGGTGACCTTTTCATTAGCTGTTGGAAACTCAACTACTGTGCCTCTGGAGGTTCTTAAGTATAGATAATGGTCTCTGTGAATTTTGTTAGCCACCATAGGACGTTACAAAGTCCACCCAGCTTTGGCCAGCTAAGTGACAGGGAAAGTCTGCATGAGTAGTTATTGAAGAGTGCTTGTAGCGTGTACCCTACCCCCTGGGGAAGGGGAAGAAAGAGAGAGGGAGGCTGACTGACCTGGAAGGCAGTTTGTAGACTCCTAAGCCAATTGCCTGGCTCTGGGCGGCCAGGAATGAAGTCTGACCTATGAAGAGTTAGGGAAGCACAAGTGGTGCAGAAGGGTCTGGTAAGGAGGAAAGGAACTGTGGGAAGGAGAAGCCTGGATCCCTTACCTGGTAGGAATTGTGTTGTGCCAACCCTTGCCGCATGGTAATAAAAGTAAGGTTTGCTCACTTTGTGCCTTTTAGAGTGTTGCAATATGAGCGTGTGTGTGCGCACGCGCACATGTGTGTGTGTTCTAATTCCCGCAATCCATTCTCTGCCCTGCAGCAAGAGTACTCTTAAATACATAAACCAGCTCATTATGCTGCTTATTACTTCCCTGTGGCTTCTCATAGCTGTCAAAATCCTTGCCAAACCCGTGTGGTTGTGCCTCTCCTACAACCTGTTGTTCCTTGTTCATTATGCTCTGGCCAGAAGCCTCCTGCTTCGTGAACACTCCGAGCTCTTTCTAAATCTGAGCCTTTGCATTTGCTGCTTCCTCTGCCTGGAGTGACCTCCTTACCGTTGCTTTCTCATCTCAGCCTCAGGTCGAAGCTCATGTGTCACTCTCAGCATCGCCTTCCCTGTTGCCCTGGTAAGCAGGGATTTGCTTCCCCCTCTCCCCCTTAACCACCCCCTACCACATCTCCCTGTCTGTGTCCATAAGAGTTCTTAGTGGAATCTGAAATGATCTTGTCTACTTATTTGGTTGTTTACCCTTCATCTACTCCTGCTCCTCCAGCACTCCTGAGAGTTTGGGTAAAAGGACTCGGTCTGCCTTGCTCTCTTCTACAGATTCAGAGGCTGGGACAGTGCTCAGAGGCTGCACAGTAGGTGCTCTACAGATATGAGATGCATGAAATAAACAGGTGGGAGAAATCCCACTAGAGTTCCTTCATAGGTAATTTCAATGTTTTGATTACTTTTTGTTTGTTAGGTCTCTTCGTGTGCTCTGATAAATCTCAAAAATGTAGTTAAGTTTAGCAAATAAGCCACCTTGTTATTGTTGTTAGGTGCCATCAAGCCAACTGCAATTCTCTGCAACCCCAAGACCAACAGGGAGTCTGGTGGCCTAGTGGCAAGAAGCTGCACTGCAATCCCAAAGGCATGTGGTTCGAGGCCACCAAGCTGCTCCGTGGGAGAAGGATGGGCAATCTCCTCCTGTGTGATTAGCTGGCTCTGAAAACCCTCTAGAGGGTCAGCAGTGGGTCAGTTCTGACTCGACTGTACGCAGCAAATGAACATCAGGTCGAAGTCTTGCCCTGTCTTTCTCCATCCTCACAGTCTCCACCGTATGGCCATTGTTACAATCACTGTGTTAACCCACCCTGTTGAAGGGCTGCCTTTTTTTTCACCGACCTTCTATTTTTCCTAAAATCTTTCTCCAAGGACTGACACTGTCCTGACAACATGCCCAAAGTATGTGAGATGAAGTTTCACCATCCTTGCCTCCAAGGAGCAGTGGCTGGCACTTCCTGCAAAATAGACCTGTGTGTCCTCTGGCCGTCCAGACATTGACACCAGCCCTTAGAAATCCATCTTCTCTTATCTTTCCCACTGTCAAAAGTTCTGATAAGAAAGTCTTATTCTCCTAGCGGAGAGGTTTACTATCTTACACTTCTGATCAATTTCCTAGTAAGCCTGAAGCAGGAGGTGAAGCATGCTTGAATTACTGTGGGAACAATTTCTGGAGAGAATAAGGCCTTTATAATCCGTGTCTTCTTTGAAGTTTGAAGCTCCTACTGGGCATTTGAGTGTTGAAAATATATTTCTGAGACAGTGATTTGTGAAGTCCAAGGTTTGCTGAAGTTTTGTCTTTTGAAAGATCATATTTTCTTCTTTCTTGCTGCAGTGTTGTCTTTGTGCTCACAGAAGACCTCAGCCTGTATAAAAGGCAAGGGCCAGCTGGTTCCCTGGTGATGAGAGAAAATGAACCCTTGTCAAAGAGACATTACATTACATATTCTAAAACTGAGAAAAATGA
The DNA here is from genome assembly GCF_000299155.1 of Elephantulus edwardii. Classification (NCBI taxonomy): domain Eukaryota; kingdom Metazoa; phylum Chordata; class Mammalia; order Macroscelidea; family Macroscelididae; genus Elephantulus; species Elephantulus edwardii. Next base: position 668,421 of record NW_006399981.1, read on the forward strand.
GAGAATTACTGTGACCCTTTCTTTCAAAATTTGTCAGAATTGCTATTCAAATGTGTCTTTTACTTGTCTCCTTTGACCCCATTGATTTTTGAATTGTTATCCAGGTGTATGCTATACATTTGTTTACTTACGAGGACATGCTATTCTCAAAAAAATATCAGGAAAAAGTGTGTGTGTGCATGTGTGTGTGTGTGTGTGTGATTTAGGGTCATAACCATGTATAAAAAGAAAATATAAGACTTAAATATTAAGAGCTGAGGTAGATTGGCCAAATTAGCAGAGTTTGCTGTGTCTACAACATCTTACAGCTGTGAAGGAAAGACAACTTCACAGAGACTCTCCCTACAAGACACGGCCTTCCTTAAAGGGCCGATCACTGGATATATGAGAGTGTGGGTCCAATAATCAAGAACAGAGACCTCTGGCAGCGTAGTTGCGCTGCTGATACAAGGGTCAGGCCACTCTGGCTGTTCAACTCCATCGGTTGAGCCAAGGAGGAGAGATGGGCAACCACTTCTCACGGGAGTTATAGCATTGGAAACCCAATAGAGGACCAGTTATGAGTCAGTTCTCACTAGACAAAAATGAGACAGTTTTTCTGTTTGATTTTGACAGTCAATAACAGTAGCTATGGTGACATAGTATGGAACTTTTCTTGCTGCTAACCCAAAGGTTGGTAGTTCAAATCTACCAGCAGCTCCATGGGCGAAAGATGGGCAGTCTCCTCTTGAAAATACTTACAGCTGTGAAAACCTGATAGAAGACGCCTGTGAGTTGAAACTGCCTGGACTGACTGGCTGACTGGACTCACATGAATGTGTGTGCATGCACAGCAATTGACAATAAATCAGTGTTATGGAAAAATTAGGTTGCACCGGGGAGGCAGCTTTGGGTGAAGGGCAAGTCAGCAAGTGGAGATTTACAAGTTTATGAATGACTCCTTTATCAAGAGAAGGTAAAGTATGGAAGAGTGCATTTGAGGAAAACGTCAAATAACCCCTGTACAGTTTTAGATCTGAGTAAAGATATAGAACTTCAACATCACAGTGTTTTCTTTCTACCAACACTCTTGCTGCTGCGTTGATTACAACTCACAGGGGACCTGCTGTGTTACAGAGTAAAACTGTTCCATAGGGTTTATAGGCTGTCATTTTTAGGGAGGGGAGCTAGAGTGGCCTAGTGGTAAGAAGTTGTACTACAATCCCCAAAACACATGGTTCAAATCCACTAGTTGCTCCGTGGGAGGATGAACAATCTTCTCCTGTGTTATTATTACCTCTGAAAACCCACTGGATGGTCAGTTAGGAGTCAGTTCCAACACAATAACACACAGCAACCACCACAATCTTTATGGAGGCAGATCACCAGGCTTTTCTTCTGCAGCACTGCTGGGTGGGTTAACACCCAGCACAAAGCATTGGCACCACCCAAGGACCTTCACATTGATGGTTGGCTCTATTTTCAGTACCCTGTAAAGATAGAAAGGAGCTCTAGTAGTGTAGTGGGTAGAGTGTTTTGTTAGTAACCAGAAGGTTAGTGCTTCAAATCCACCAGCTGTTCTGGGAGACAAAGATGGCTGCCTCCCCTCATTAAGATTTATAATCTTAGAATCCCAATGGTGGGCTGCTGTATGCTGGAATGGACTTGGTGGCTGTGTGCAGAGAAGGTGATGTGAATTCTGGAAATTCTCATTGATTGCAGTTTATGGAAAAAAGTTTAAAACCCCCAAGATGTCTCTTGAAAAAGACAACACTCTACAGATTATTATAAAATTGATAAAAATGGAGAAGAGTAACAGAAATGAAAATTCATTGTCAGTTAATTTAAACATTAAGTTAAAGATATGCCAGACTAAACAGAAAACCACAAATTCTGACTCCTAGTGACCTTGTAGGATTGTAGACTAGAACTGCACCTTTGAGTTTACCAGGCCTAAATTTTTATGAACGTAAATGGCTGCATCTTTCAGCCGGTGGACGGAACCTCTGACTTGTTTGGCTAGAAGTCTAATGCTTTAGCCATTGCAACACCAGGACTTACAAGCTGAAGAAGATACAACCATGAGATGATGTGAAAATGAATCATTCCATTAAATAATCCTGTACTTAAGATGTTGGTATTAGATATAATTTATAGGCAGGAGAAAAAAAACCCTCATACATAGATTAAACATATGTCATTTTCCAGTACCTTTGAATGATAGTTATTTTTGATGTAGTTATCATCCATAAATATAAATTTCCAGAAAAGGATGGACAATCTCCTCCCGTGTAGTTAACTGCCTCTGAAAATCTGCTTGAGGGTCAGCTATGGGTCAGTTCTGACTCAATGGTACTCAACAACATAAACATCATATATGTACAAAGACTTCTCCAAAGTGTTAAAGTAAAAGGATATCAGCTAAAGACCAAGGTGCACTTGATCAAAGTCATGGGTTGGGTTGGTTTTTTGTTTGTGTTTTTTTTTCCCAAGTGCTTCCCATGTATCTGAAAATTGGACAGTGAATAGGAAAGACTGAAGAAGAATCAATGCCTTAGAGTCGTGGTGTTGGAGAAGAGCACTGAATATCCCATGGAGCACGAAAAGAACAAACGAGCCTGTCTTGGAGAAAGTACAAGCTGGGTGCAGCTTGTAAAGAGCTAAGGATGGTGAAACTTTGCCTCACATGCTTTGGGCATGTTGTCAGGAGAGACCAGTTCTTGGAAAAGGATGTCATCCTGGGAAGAGTGGAAGGTCAGTGAAAGAGAGGAAGACTCTCAACAAGATGGGTAGACCTGGTACCTGTGACTGAGCGTGGCGTCAGATAAGACAAGGCTCATATTCATAGGGTCACTAGGTTGTAGTGAACTCATTGGCACCAAACAACAGAACAATTGAATATTCTCAAAAAGGGGGAAAAAAAAACAAAGTAGAAGAAAGGGAGGCAGGACGGTGGGAAGGAGGAAGAGAAGAACAATTGAAGGTACAGACGTCACCCACTCACTTTCTCTATTTCTTCTGCAAGAACATTCTGTAGAATATGGAACATGTGGTATTTCATAAGGATCTCAAGTACAAATTAAAGTGCTCGTGCACCCAACCTTTGTAAGCTTTAAGTGTACACTGCTGGGCAAAGTGAATGAAAAACCACCTGTCACCCACACAATCGTGGAAGTGGGACTCATTCCAGAAATATTTATGAACATTGTTGTTGTTGTTGTTATGTGCCGTCAAGTCGCTTGCGACTCATAGCGACCCTATGTACAACATCCCTAAACTCTGCTCTGTCCTGTGCCAATCGCACCGTCTCCAGTACACCCATCCCGATTACCCCAGTTACTGGATCAATCCACCTCATAGGGGGCCTTCCCCTTCTGCTCTGTCCCTCCAACCTACCAATCATGATGTCCCTCTACAAGGACCTGTCCCTCCTTACAACATGTCCAAAGTATGTTAGACAGAGCCTTAGAATCCTTGCCTCCAAAGAGCAGCCCAGTTTGACCCTTTCCAGGATGAATCTGTTTGTTTTCCTAGCAGTCCATGGTACCCTCAATACTCTTTTCCAGCTCAAAGGCATCAATTCTCTTTCTATCCTCCTTAGTCAATTTCCAACTCTCTGATGCATAACAAGTGATAGCAAAGACCATGACCTATATCAGATGCACCTTAGTCTCCAAAGAGACACCATTGCTCTTCAGTACTTTGGATAGGTCCCTAACAACAGACTTTCCTATGGCAATACGTCTTCTAATTTCCTGGCTGCTGGTGCCGAGAGTGTTGACTGTGGAGCCAAGCAAACTGAAGCTGTGAACAATCTCAATCTCTTCACCATCCATCCTGATGCTGCCAATTTGTCCAGTGGTGAGAATCTTTGTCTTCTTGACATTGAGCCTCAATCCATATTGGAGGCTGCAGTCCTTGACCCTCTGTAGCAAGTGCTTCAGGTCGTCCTCAATTTCAAATGTGCCAAATAATGGCGATGAAACTGTAAAGAATTCACCTCAATTCCTTTTCCCCAGTGAGTTGACACTAATGCAGGGCCTGCAAACTCAAATGCTTATGAGCAGAACTGGCTGTGTTATTTGTGGAGCTCAGGGCAAAATAAAAACACTGGGCTTGTTAAAATATTATTAAGAATTTCAAAGAGGGGGAAGCAGAATGTTAAACTCTACTTGATCTCTTTCTAAATGTGGGGTGTGGAGCTGGCCGTCCCTGTTGTCCCAGGCAGGCAGTAACGTAAATACACCTTGTGGTCTGGTGACAGCACAGGGAGAGGTGCTGACAGGCTTTGCCAAGGGGTTCCCATTGCCACATTTGTATTGCATTTCTCTTTAAGTAAATCCTTTTTGCCTTTTAGCATGTATTTGAACAACTGTCTGTAGCATAGTTCAAGAAATGCTTTTGTGTGCTAATATTGTCCATTCAATTAGATCATTATCTTGTGTGCTGGGGCCTTGTCTTTGTCAATATTTGTGCCCACTGCAGTCAATAGCATCCTGGAGACATTGCCAGTAGCTGAAGCACACTCGTTACTTAAGTCCAGCACTTGATTATGAAAAATAAACTATGGGAAGATGAAGATGACAGAGAAAATGCTAATTTACTCAACTTATTGCCGTCGAGGTGGAATTGACCTTGGCTCACCTGCGAGAGAGTTTTCAGAGGCTGTTTTCAGAGATTTCCCTTCTTTTTCCTTCAGAGCAATTGGTATATTTGAACTGCCTGCCTTTCCGTTGGCAGTGCTACTCCTTAATCACTACACTACCAGAGCTTACTATGTACTAAGAATTAGGTTGGTGCTTGATAGAAACCTTTTATTGTCATGATTAAGATGTAAAATGTTGTTTTATTACCATTTAAGAGGTGAGAACCTGGAGTGAAGGCAGATGAAATGACTTGCCCAAGCTCACAGAAGTAGTCAGTGCTAGAACAGAGACTTAAACCTTACCACAAAGTCCTTGAGATTTTCAATGAGTTACTAGATTCTGTGACTTGCCTTTTGTCCTGTACTGCTTCCTAAAAATATGAAAAGAACACAGACTATTCAAGAAATTGACTATCACAAGCTTGGAAAAGAATGTTACACTATCTGAACGTAAATAACCTAGCACATTAAAAAATAGTATTCAGCATGCAAGATAGCAAATGTGTCTACCGTAAACTCCAAATCAATGTAATGATTGTTTCCGAGCACTTTCTAATGTCAAGTACTGTGCAGTGTGTAGCGGAGGAGACAGAATGAACATAGAAAATGCCCTCAGAGATGAGCATGAGACTGTAAAAATGAATAGGACAGAAATAGTATGTTTACACTGATACTTGAAGAGAGCGGCTTTGCTTGCAATTATCGGGATATATTTCTTGAAGATGATGACACTTCAGGTTAGTCTTGAAGAATGGGCCAGTTGTGACAGGAGAAGAAATTCGGGAACTGTTCATGGAGGAGCAGAGGAGAGGTGACGGGAAATTGTCATGGATCGGCTTGTGTCAAAAGGGGACTAAGAGCAGATTTTAAGCCTACAGTCCATGAGTGCAATCTTGTTTTAAAAAGATCTTTGAAAATGTTATCAATTAAATTAACATGAGGCAACATTGGGGTAGAGTGGTTCCTAGTCTAATCTGACTAATCTCCTCATCCAAGAGAAGAGACACACAGCCACACAAAGGGAACCAGCCATGTAGCAATGGAGACAGTGACTGGAGCTTCGAGACCAGGGGAACACAAAGGCTCACTGGCCTCTCCCAGAAACGAGGAGAGAGGCCGGGAGCTGATGCTCAGAGCCTCAGGAGGAATCAACATGGCTGACTCCTTGATTTCAGACTCCTAAGCCGCCAAGCCTAGGATGCAGTACTTTTCAGTTCTGTTTTAAATTTTTATATGCAATTTTATTTATTTTTGGCATGCATATACACAAGCAAACATGCATCCATTCAAAATGTCTAGCTACACCAACAATTCAGTAACATTGGCTGCAGACTTCAGATTGTGCCTCGATGTTATCCCTGCCTGTATTATTCCACCATCAATTTTGGGCTCTCTGCCTATTAAAGGTATCACCCCTGTAACACATTATTTGTTGGCAACTTACACTCATTAATAAAAAAAGAAACTCTGAAAACTTACTGGCCTTGAGTTGCAACTGACTCAGAGCTAACTCTCTAGCAAATTTCAGAATCTGTAATTGGCATAGCAAGAGTTTACATTCACAGATCCATCTTAATAACAGTGTTATGTTAGAGGCAAATATTATATAGTAATTGTGCTGAAATGTAGAATGTCAGCTCAAGTTTAAAGATTATTTCCAAGTGTGATTGTTGTTAGACACCATCAAGTCAAATACATCAAGTCAAGTCATCATAGTGACCTGTTGAACAACCAATTGGAACCTTGCCCTATTCTGAACTATTCTCACTGTCTTTGATAGGCTCAAGTCCAGTGTTATAGTCACTGGGTCGACCCATCTTGATGAGAGCCTTATTCTCTTTCTCTGACCCTCCACCTTTCTCATTATTATGCCTTTTTCCAATGACTGGCTTCTCCTGACAACAGGTCCAAAATATATGAGAGAAAGTTTCACTATTGTTTCCTCTAAGGAACAATCTTGTTGCATTTCCTTAAGAAAGACTTGCTTGTTCGTTAGCAGTCCATGAGATATTCAGTGCTTTTTTTCCAACAGCACAATTCAAATTCTTTGATTCTTCTGTTGTCTTTATTCACAGTTCAACTTTCAGATGTATATATAGCAAGCAATTGAAAATACCATAGCTTGGAAAAGGCATTAGAATCAAGGACTCCTTCAGTCTTAACAAATCCAGTAGGTGTATTTTTTGTATGAATCTGAGATTCTGTTTCTTCTTTTTGTCTTTGATCGACAGTAATAGCAATATTGAAACAGAATCCACATCTCACACCAAACACAAAAATCACCTCAAAGTGGATAAGAGACTTGGGAGTAAAGCCCCAAACTATAAAATTCATAAGACACAAACTGGGATCAAGCCTAGAAGCCGTAGTCTACAGTATAAAGAGACTGCCAAATACAGCTAGAAAAGTACTAGCTGAAGAGGATAAAAATGATGAATGGGACCTTCTAAAGATTAAATCCCTGTGTTCATAAAAAAGCTTTTCCCAACAGAGTGAAAAGAAAACCTACTGACTGGGAATAAACATTGGTCAATACCATCTCAGACAAGAGCCTCATAACAAACGTTTACAGAATACTCCTGGGCCTTTACAAGAAAAAGACTGATAACCCAGTTACAAAGTGGGCAAAAGACATGAAAATAATTTTCACAGAGGAAGATATTCAAATGTTCAACAGATAGATATGAAGAAATGCTCCAAATCAGTGGCAATAAGAGAGATGCAAATCAAAACCACAATGAGACGCTAACAGGACAGCAAGTAATAAACATTGGAGAGGATGTGGTGAGATGTTGCTGTTGTTGTTATTTGCCATTGAGTCACTTGTGACTCACAGCGACCCTGTGTACAAGAGCTCTAAATGCCATTCTATCCTGTGCCAATCTTGCCGTCTCCGGCACACTCATTCCCACCCCTCCAGTCACAGAATCGATCCATCTCAGTGAAGGTCTTCCTCTCCTTCTCTGCCCCTCCACTCTGCGAAACATGATGTCCCTCTCTAAGGACCTGTCCCTCCTTACAACATCCCAAAGTATGTCAGACGAAGCTTCAGAATCCTTGACTCCAAGGAGCATTCCGGCTTCACCTTCTCCAGGACAAATTTGTTTGTTCTCCTAACTGTCCATGGTATATTCAACACTCTTCTCCAGCACCACAGCTCAAAGGCATCAGTTCTCTTTCTATCATCCCTATTCACGGTCCAACTCCCTGATGCATAGCACTTAATTGCGAAGACTATAGCCGAGATCAGGCGCACCTTAGCCTCCAGCCTGACCTCATTGCTTTTCTGTACTCTTGAGAGGTCCTTGACAGGTGGCTTTCCCAATGCAATTAGTCTCTTGATTTCCTGGCTGCTGGTACCAAGAGTGTTGATTGTGGAGCCAAGTAAACTAAAACTGTTAACTATCTCAATCTCTTCACCACCCATACTGATGCTGCCAATTGGCCCAGTGGTGAGAATCTTTGTTTTCTTGATGTTGATTTTCAATCCATATAGGAGGCTGCAGTCCTTGACCATCTGCAGCAAGGGCTTCAGGTCCTCCTCAGTTTCAGCAAGCAGGGTTGAGTCATCTGCATAACACAGGTTGTCGATGACTCTTCCGCCAATCCTGATGCCACATTCCTCCTCATACAGCCCAGCATCTCGGATGATCTATTCTGCATACAGATTGAAAAGGTATGGAGACAGAATACATCCCTGATGAACCCCCTTCTTGATTTTGAACCATGTAGTGTCTCCTTGCTCTGTTCTGACGACTGCCTCTTGGTCCAAGTATAGGTTTTGCATTAGCACAATCAAATGTTCTGGGATTCCCATTCTTCTCAGAGTCAGCCACAGCTTGTTGTGATCCACACAGTCAAAAGCCTTTGCATAGTCAATGAAGCACAGATAGACATTCTTCTGGTATTCTTTGCTTTCAGCCAAGGTCCATCTAACATTAGCTATAATATCCCTAGTATCACAACCTCTTCTAAATCCAGCCTACACATCTGGCAGTTCTCTGCTGACATATTGTTTCAAACATTTTGGGATAATTTTCAGCAGAATCTTGCTTGCATGTGATATTAATGATATTATTGGATAATTCCTGCACTCTGTTGGGTCACCTTTCTTTGGAATGGGAACAAATACTGATCTTTTCCAGTCAGTCGGCCAGCTGACTGTCCTCCAGATTTCTTGGCACCATTTAGTGGTGAGATAGGAACTCTTTTACATTGTTAATGGCATTGATTGTACAATGGTACAACTGCTTTGGAAGACAATTTGGTGCTACTTCAAAAAGCTGAATATAGAAATTTCCTGTGACCCAGCTCTTCTATTGCTTGGAATATACCCCAAGCAAATGAGAACTGATACTCAAATGGAAACATACATACCAATGCTCATAGTAGCATTATTTACCATAGCAAGAATATGGAAACAGACCAGATGTCCAACCACAAACAAATGGATTGAGAAGTTGTGGTACATTCATACAATGGAATACTATGCAACAAACAGGAGCAATGATTCTGTAAATTATTACCTAATTTAGGAGGAACTGGAGAACATCATGCTGAGAGAACTAACTCAGCCTCACAAGGACAAATACTATACAAAACCATTACGGTAGAATGAGTATGAGGATCCAAGGTGGGGGGAGGAGGGTGGAAACAGGGGTGAGGATGAGGGGAGGTAGAGAGTTAATCATAGGGTTGTACAATTCAATGGGTGGGTGAGGTAAAGGAAATGGGAAGGAACTTTTGTGGAAAATAATGTATTCAAACTCTATAAATAAATCAGAGTAATATTAAAAGAAACAAAAAAACAAAGGTAGCAGCAGCAGTAGTGGGACACCATCCATTGCTTCCAGTCTCTTGGTAAAGTGAGTAATACTTTAGGAAGGCATAAATTTCCATTTGTTAAAATAAATTTCCATTTTTATAAGCTATCCAATTTGCCATACTTTGTTATGGCAGCCTTATGAAACATGCATGTTGAGGAAACAGCAGGAAGTCCAATAAAATTGAGGTTTTTGGATATCAAGTGATACTTAGAAAGAGAAGTCAGTACTACTTCATGGCCCAAGACTGAATCACTTGTACTCAAGTCAATAAGGCAAAGGTGTGATAGGTTTTAACTAGGAGACGAAAACATGATGAAACAGGGCCCTAGGAGATTTGGGAAGAGCTTCCTCTTACGAGGAGAATCTATCTTAATGAGTTTTACTGAGCTGTCAGCCTTTCATTTTCTGAAGTTGCATAACTCAACTGAGGAGAAATAGCTGCAAACAACTATTAATAATCAGAATGTGGAAGGTATAGAATATGAATCTAAGAAAATCATAAGTTGCAAAAACCTTCATGCAACTATGCAATCTTGTAAAGGTTGAGAGTCATTTTAAAACGAGTGGAAAACTTGAGCAGGGTGGACGGACACTGGAGCAGAAACAATGGGTTCAAGTGCGGAGGAGACCAACTGTGAGGCTGGTGCAGGATCAGACAGGGTCTTCTGTTGCTCACAGGGTTGCTATGAGTCAGAGCAGCCTCAAGGGCATCCAGCAACACACAATGACAAGATTGAAGCTGCCAACAGAGGCGGGAGGGGATGCGGCCAAGAGTGGAGAGGTCAGGCCAGTCTGAAGGCCAATTCAGGTGTGAGAGAGCAAAAGCCTCAACTTGGGTGGGCTGAGGGCTGGCTTCTAAACCTCTTTAAATGTATTTTCTTATTAAAATAAATAAGAAAAAAATCTGTGAAACTTAGCTCATGCACATGTCAAACACACCTTTATTCTCCGGATTTCTTTGGAAGGGAGACAATTTCAAGACACCATCACGATTGTTCATGCAGCCTCGGGATATTTGCCTACATTCTTGCTGGCTCTTGAGGGATCTGCCTCTCCCTGGCTCCCGGCAGCAGCCTTGCCTTTCATGGTGAGAGCTGTTGCACAACCAGGCACAACCCACTGCACCAAACCTCTGCCCTTACGTGGTTTCTTCTGGAACATTCCACCCTTCTTGGGCAACTGAACAGCTTAAGATGCACATGTATTTTAAGAGGTCATTTACAGTGGTTAGACTGTCAAGTCAATTAAATTTTCAAGTGAACCTTTCTGGAATGAGGCAAACCACAACATGGCATTAGGCAAAAAACTAGTTTTCTAAGTTCCCATGGTCCTGGGAGAAGAAGGTGTTTTACCTGCAGAGGCTTTCTGCTATACCTGGCTTTCATTATACCTGGAAGCAGATCCTTGCAGAAGACACTACTATGGTGATGCGCAGGGATTTGGGAGCCGAGGAGGAAAGGGTAGAGAAAACTCTGACCTGCTACACAGCCAAAAAATGTTTAAAACAATGTTTTGTTTGTGAAACGCTGTTGTTATGTGCTTTCAAGTTGGAACACACTCCAGCAGGTTTTCAGAGGCTGCAAATCACATAGGAGGAGATTGCCCATCCTTCTCTCACAAAGCAACTGGTGGATTCTAATCACGTGCCTTTGAAATTGCAGTACAACTTCTTACCATTAGGCCACCTCTAACAGATTGGAAAATGTGACTCAGACCAGGAAAGCACGTGGTGCGCAAGATGCTGTCATCCCAGAGCACTTAATTGTGCTGTTGGGGAGCCTATACATGGACCAAGAAGCTGTTGTGCGAACAGAGGAAGAGAACACTACAATGGTTTACAATTTAGAAGGGAGTGTGTCAGGGTTGTATTCTCTCTCCATACCTATTCAGTGTGCTGTGCAAATTATCCCAGAAGCTGGGTTTTATGAAGAGGAGTGTGGCATCAGGATTGGAGCGGGACTCATTAATAACCTACGTTATGCAGATGACAGAACCTTGCTTGCTGAAATTGAAGCACTTGTTGCAGAAGATCAAGGAATACAGCCTTCAATATGAATTGCATCTCAGTATCAGGAAAACAAAGATTCTTACCACTGGACCAATAGGCAGCATCATGATGGATAGAGAGGAGATGGAAACTGTCAACAGCTTCATCTTTGCTTGGATCCACAATTAACATCATTAGTACCAGCAGTCACAAAATAAGGAGACACATTGATTGCACTGGGAAAATCTACAGTTAGGAACTTCTCCAAATTATTGAGGAGTAATGATGTCAGTTTGAGGACTAGGGTGTATCTGATTCAGGCCATAGTCTTTCAGATCACTTGCTATGCATTTGAGAACTGGACAATTACTAAGGATGATGGGAAAAGAATTGACTCCTTTGAGCTGTGAGTTTGGAGCAGAGGACTGAGCATCCCATGGATGGCCAAGAGAACTAACAAGTATGTCTTGGAGAGGGTGCAGCTGAAGTGTTCTTTGGGGACAAGAGTAATGAAGCTTCACCTCACATACTTTGGGAATAGCAGGTGCTATTTCTTTGAGCCTCCGTCTAACATACTTTGGACATGTTGTGAGGAGAGACCGGTCCTTGGAGAAGGACATCATGCTTGGGAGGGTGGAGGTACGGTGCAGGAGGGGAAGGCCCTCTATGAGGTGGATTGATTCAGTGACTGGGGTAGTTGGGATGGGTCTATCGGAGACAGTGCGATTGGGACATGACAGAGCAGAGTTTAGGGCTGTTGTACATAGGGTCACTATGAGTCGCAAGCGACTCGATGGCACATAACAATAACAACAACATTCCTTTGAGAGGACATAATGCTGGGAAGGGTGGAGGGACGGCAGAGGAGAAGTAAACCCTCAACTAGGTGGATTAACACAGTGACTGCTGCAATGAGATCTTGCATATCAGGAAATGTGAGGATGGTTCAGAATAGAATAGGGTTCATATCTTTTGTTCATAGGGCTGCTATGAGTTGTACTTGACTCGATGGCACCTAACAACAACAACAATCTGCTGAGACATAAATTCTTCTTCTCTTGTCCTTATTCATTGTCCATCTCTCAGATGCATAGCAAGTGATTGAGAAGACCATGACCTGAATCAGGCCACACCATACTCCTCAAAATTACATCATTGCTCTGTCCCTGACTGCAGATTTTCCTAGTGCAATATGTATCCTTATCTCCTGACTACTGGTACAAAGGGTTTGATTGTGGACCCAAGTAAGATGAAATCATTGACAGCTCCAATCTTTTCTTCATCTTAGTTGATGTTTTCTCTTGGTCCTGTGGTAAGAATTTTTGTTTTCTTAATGTTTAGATGCAATCTTTATTGAAGGCTACAGTGTTTGATCTCCTGTAGCAAGTGCTTCAAGGCCTCCTTACTTTTAGCAAGCAAGGTTGTGTCATCTGGATAATGTAGGTTTAGTGATGAGTCTTTCTCTGATCCTGATGCCACATTCTTTTTTATAGAGTCCAGTTTCTCAAATGATTTGCTCAGCATACAGATTGAATAGGAATGGACAAAGGATAAAATCATGACCCACCCCCTTCTTAATTTTAAACCATGTAGTGTTCTCTTACTCTGTTCACACAACAGTCTCTTGGCTTAGGTCCACGTTTTGCATGAGGACAATGAATAAGGATGACAGAAGAAGAATTGATGCCTTTGAGCTGTGATGTTAGAGAAAGGCATTGAACATCCCATTGACTGCCAAAAGAACAAACAAATATGTATTGGAGAATATGCAGCCAGAGTGCTCCTTGGAGGCAAAGGTGATAAAGTTTCTCCTCACATACTTAGGACATATTGCTAAGAGAGATTATTCCTTGGAGAGGGACATCATGTTTGGGAAGGTGGAGGATTGGCAAGAAAAAGACCCCCAATGAGATGGATTGACACAGTGACTGTTGCAATGGGCTCAAGTGTGTCAGAAAGTGTGAGGATGGCACAGGCTAGAACGGGTTCATAGGTTTGCTATGGTCCCATGCTCGACTTGATGGAACCGAACAACAACAATTAGCTAATGTATCTTGGATCTGTGATGACGGTAGACTTGTGACTGCAGAGAAGGAAAGCAGAGCAGGCAAATCTATTACTTCCAAGGACTGAATGCTCAGAAAAAAGCAATATGTCAAATGTCAGCCTTTATTTATTGCTGCACAACACTTGCAGGAGAATGGACAGGGCAAAGCAGTCACCAGGAGCTGCGTGGAGAAGACAGAGGCAGCTGCGTGGATCAAAAGAAGCTGAGATGTCCTAGTTATGTAGCCAAGGATTAAAATACCAGCCAGTTTCTCAGTGTCAAAGAGGAGACTTGGGGCAGTTGAAACACAGCACTTGTATAACTGAATCAGTAATTACTGATATCTTTTTTTTCTCTAGGGCTTTTGCTATCAGGGTTTCTAGGGCACCTCGGAATTGTTTCTGGAATTCCTAAGTGAAGTTAATACCTAATAAAATTACCTGCTAACTAAAAGATTGGAGGTTCAAGTTCACTTGGAGGCATCTCAAAAGAAAGACTTACGAGGAATAAAAAAAAATCAATGACTGAACTCTATGGAATAGTCTACTCTGACACACATGGGGTCACCATGGGTCAGAATGGAATCAACAACTGTTATCTCTTTGTCTTTTTAGAAGTCTGTTGGGAGGAAAGAAGGGATTTGCTCCCATTTTTATGATCCCCAAGAAAGAGTTAAGATGGGCAGTACTGAAGTCTCCTGTGCAATTTGCTGTCTCTGAAAACCACCTGGAGGATCAGCTCTAAGTCAACCACAGTGAATTAGTTACAGAAGAGACAACCTCTCCCTTCACAGCACATTTTATCTAGAAAGATGACGAGAGGAGGACTGGTTCCAATCTTTTTCATTTGCCTTAAGGGAAGTGGAGAGAGAGCACAGAGCCGATCTCATTCAGCATTTTCTGTCTGCCCACAGGCAGTATCCATTCTCCTCTTCAAGTGGCAAGCCCCGTGAAGAGCCGGAAAGTGTTACTGTGCTACATACAGCTCAACTTAGGATTGGCCGAGACTTCAATTCAGGCTGGAAGAGAAGACATGCCTTTTGACTTTGGATTCAATCCAAGTATTTAAACCAGCCTTTTGACAATAGCACCATTAGTATGATCTTTGTTTCTCTTGTACTATTTCTCTATTGCTCCAGAACCCAAAGGAAAGAAAAAAAATATGATTAATTAACATACTTCAATCCTCAATGCCATGAGGTGAAGTACCAAATTCCAGTAACAGTTCCTTTACATCTCTTACCTTGACCTGATCTTAAAGAACAAGCTCTGAATTGACAAATAGACCAATCTTTGACAAAATGCAAATTTTGCAGGCTAAAAGGCTGATAAGTCTTAAAATTATGAATAATTGGAATTGTAAAGCCCTCATGAACTTAAGTCAGGTACAGCCTTACTTAGAGAAGAAAATTATCCCTCTGTTTTTCAGGAGAAGACAGAATTTTGGCCTCTTCCTACACTGTAAGCTGTGGATTCAACTCAACTCAACTCAACTCAACTCAACTCAACTCAACTCATTGCCATTGAGTCAGACTTGACTTAGAGTTGGCCTTGAGTTCCTAAGGCTTTAAATCTCACAGGAGTAGACTGCTTATCTTTCTCCCTCAGAGCTACTGGCCTGAAGGTTAGCAGGACAGCTCCCTACAGACCACTCTATATAGGCCTTATCTTTCCCCTCGGCACAGCTTCCCAGTTGTGCCCTCTGATCTTAAGCCTGGTGGCTCTGAGTCAGTATTAACACGGCTTTTTTTTTTTTTAATACTCGTTTGTTTATTTACAAAGTTTGTATACATTTTTTCCCACCAGATTTTTCCCATTCCTTCACCCCCATCAAATTCTGTGCCCCTATGACTAACCCCCTCATGCCCTTCCTCATCCCTCGACTTCCACTCTACCCACCCCCTACCCCCGACTGGATCCTCATACTCACTCATTCTGCAATAATGATCCTTATACATACAGTATTGGTCCTTTCAGGACTGAGCATAATGTTCACTTAGCATAATGCTCTCCAGTCCTTCCCAAGTTAGGTAGTAATTTATAAAATCATTGCTCCTGAAAAACACAGCTCTACTGTTGTTGTTGTATGTGCCATAAAGTTGGGACTGACCCATAGCTAACCCTCCAGTGGTTTTCAGAGGCAGTAAATCACACAGGAGGAGATTGCCCATCTGTCTCCCTGGACCAGCTGGTGGATTCGAACTGCATGAGTTTGGGATTGCAGCATAGCTTCTCTTGCCAATAACGGAATTTACTCCAAACTTCTAGTGAACCTGGGCAAACCCAATCAGCTCTGGCCCCAGGGGGCGGCAGTTCCAGTTCATCTCTGCATCATGTAGCTCTTGCTTTACTGCTGCTGCTGCTGCTGCTGTAATTCTCAGTCTCACTTCATTTCATGCAGGGAATTTTTGGCCCAAAAACATGTGCTGAATTCTCTGCTTCTTTCCTGATGGTAGCAAGATCCCTAATTTCTTCTTCTGAATTTGCCCAAACTAAGAGCTTAGTGGATGACAAAACTGATCAACTAAGTATTTTGTAGTCAACATACTTTGTTTGTAATGTTCTCACCCAAAAGGTTCTATTTATTTCATTCTTATTTTTGGCTTAGACTACAACCTTCAATATGAGTTGAAACTCATCAAAGAAAGAAAGATTCTCACCACTGGAATGATAGGCAACACCATGATAGATTGAGAAGAGATTGAAACTATTAATGACTCCATCCTGCTTGGATCCACAATCAATACACTTGGTACCAGCAGTCAAGAGATCAGGAGATGTATTGTACTGTGGAAGTCTGTGGTCAGTGACCTCTTCAAATTATTGAGGAGCGATGATGTTAGTTTGGGGACTAAAGTATGCTTTATCCAGACCATGGTATTTTCAATCACTTGCTATGCTACTGAGAGCTGGAAAGTGAATAAGAATAAGTGAATAACAGAAGAACTATAGTATTGGAGGAGAGTACTGAATATCCTATGTACTGCCAAAAGAATTCATAGATATGTAGAAAGTGCAGCCAGAGTGCTCCTTGGAGGGAAAGATGATGAAACATCGCCTCACATACTTTGGGCGTGTTGCTGGGAGAGGCTGTTCATTGGAGAGGAACATCATGCTTGGGAAAGTAGAGAGTCAACACAAGAGAGGAAGACCTTGACAAGGTGGATTGGCACAGTGACTGCTGCTATGGGTTCCAATGTGTCAGAGACTGTGAGGATGGCACAGGATAGGGCAAGGTTCAGATCTGTTGGTCATGGGGTTGCTGTTAGTCATGCTTGATAGCATCTAGCAATAGCAACAACCTAGGCATAGCCCTCTATTGATCACATGTCTAGGTAGGACTAAGCTAAAAATAAGAATGAGGTAAATAGAACCCTTTGGATGAGAACACGCAAACAAAATGTGTAGACTACAAATGAGGCAGCTGGTGAGTTTTGCTATTCCACTAGGCTTGGTATGAGCAAATTCAGAAGCAAAAGGGTGTGAATGGGGTGTGAATGAATACCTATGTAATCTGTATGCTGAGCAAATTATTCAAGAAACTTGGACTCTCTGAAGAAGAATGTGGCATCAGGACTGGAGAAAGACTCATTAATAACCTTCAGAATGCAGGTGGCACAATCTTGCCTGCCAAAAATGAGAAGGACTTGAAACACTTGCTGCAGATCAAATTCTACAGCCTTCAATATGGGTTACATTCCACTGTCAAGAAAATACAAATTTTCACCCATGGGTCAATAGGCAACATCATGATAGATGGAGAAAAGTCTAAAACTATCAATGACTTCATCTTATTTGGATCCACAATTAGTTCTCTTGATACCAGCAGTCAGGAGATGAAAAAGAAATGTATTGTACAGGGAAAGTCTACAGTCAGAGACATCTCCGAATTATTGAGGAGCAGTGTTTTTAGTTTGAAGACTAAGGTGCACCTGGTTTAGAGCATAGTCTTTTTTAAAAAAATCTATTTTATTTAATTATTTTTTGTGTGTACCGTCAAATCAGGTCTGACTGGTAGAGGAGGAGATCGTTCCTCCTTCTCCAGCAGAGCATCTGGTGGATTCGAACCGTTTATCTCTGAGATTGCAGTTGCAGCTTCTTGCCACTAAAATCATAGTCTTTTCAATTACTTTTTATGCATCTGAGAGCTGGACAATGAATAAGGATGACAGAAAAAAAAAATGATGTGTTTGAACTGTGATCTTAGAGGAGGGTATTGACTTTTCCATGGACCACCAAGAGACAAACAGATACATCTTGGACAGAGTGAAGACAGAGTGCTCCTCGGAGGCAAGGATGGTGAAGCTTTGTCTTGCCTACTTGGGGCTTGGTCCTAGGAGAGGGTTTTCCTTGCAAAAGGACATCGTGCTTGGAAAGCTGGAAGGACAGTGAAAGAGAGGAAGACCTCCAACCAGGTGATGTGACCCAGTGACTGCAGCTATGGGCTCAAGTGTGTCAGAGATTGAGAGATTGGCACAGGATAGGACAGGGTTCACCGCTGCTGTTCATAGGGTCACTATGGATCCTAGTTGACTGTATGGCAGCTAACAACAACCTAGGCATGTGGTGACAATCAAAGCCAATGGCTAGAAAAGCCATTTTGAACTATCAACCATCACACCACAATAACTCACTTTAGGGCTTCAGTGTTATATTCCTATTCACTGGAGGCCCTATTAAATCCACCTTAGTGGACCAGCACCTTCATCCTACAGCTACTGTGAGTATTTTGCTTGTCTGCATATTTTCCTGAAGAAATGTTCTTGACTAAGCGGTGCTTCCTCGATCAGTGATACTTTGCTTGGATGTGGTGTGACACTTCCTCGGAATTCAGTCTCTAAAGCTGTCTATAAGACTGAGAATAGACTTCAGCTAACCCATATCTTCAACTTGTTTCCCTTTATCCGTTCTCTTTCTTATGAAATCTGTTAAGTAATGACACCTATTTCACAAATGCTGTCTTTATGAAACAGACTCGAAGACAGTCCATGATTCGGATATTCTTATTTCACTAATTATCGTCCTCAGGCCTTAGTGAAAATGAAATTTGGTGGCACAGTGGTTAAAACACTGGATGGCTAAACAAAAGTTTGGGGATTTGAACCTATGAGCTGCTCCAAGGGAGAAAGAGGAGGTAACTTGGTTTTGGAAACCCTTTAGGTCTGTTCTACCCTCTCCTATTCATAGGATCACTATGTGTTAGAATTGATTCAGTAACAATCGTTTTTGTGTCTTTAGAGGAGAAATAAAACAAATAATGGATCACATTTTGTAAGCACAACCTAATTTGAAGATTTTTAAATGCATCGTTTCCACACCCTCCCCTTCTGTTGACCAGCTGAACAATTCTAGTTCCCTTAGTAACCTCAACGTCATTGCCAAAGATATGAGAGTCTAAAATTGAACATATTTAGTAGGAGTGGGATAATGAAAGGATTATTTCATAGTAATGCACCACTACAGCTGACAACAAAGCCTCTATTTTTCCCTTTTTTGTCTCTGCCAGACAGATGCCTTGGCTCTGTGTTTAAGCATGTCTTGGGACCTACTTTCCCATTTAATGCTACTTAACCATCATGCTCTGTGAATATATCTTCTTTTTTATGAGGAAATATGACTAAATAGAGAGGAACTAGGCTACTTAAACTCATGAAGCAAACTATTGGTATAATTTTCAGAGCAAAGACTAGAAAGATGGTATCCTATATGCAAATCTGGACTCTTCAAGTCTTAGCCCTTCACCTGATCTATGTATGCCCTTTTTGTCTGTGGTATTTGATGATACTGCATCATTAAAAACTGCTCTCAGTGGAAGGTAAGATGGCTCTCTAAGATGGTAGTTGGACTCCCCATTTTATTCTGTAATTGAAAAGAGGAAGAAAGCAGCGTCTCCAAATCACCAGAGACCTCAATTCCTTTAATTTTATGGCCCATTGTCTGATCTATCCTCTTTTTGCTCAGATAGTTGCTGGAGCGCCAGCCATCGTAGACGAGTTCCAGCAGGATAGAAGGGATGATGAAAGACCTGCTGCTTTTATTTTTTTTTTTTTAAAGTCTTCTGAGAAACATCACATGACACTTCTCATTGGTCAGACACATGGTTAAACTTACAAGCTATTGAAGCCTCAATCTCAGTTTGCTTACAAGAGACAACTTCCAAATATCTAATTTTGTAGTCTCAAATTTGTACCTTTTTTGGGCGATGTGAATAATTTATTGAGCCATTGTTACATACAAGTCACTATCCTGGGCATACAGAGATGAATAGAGCAGGGATGAGTGTAGCTAGAGCCACCAAAGTTGATGGCATGGTCTTGAGGGACATCTGATGTTCTCTTTTAGGTGGATGTGTCATACTTCCTTATTCCTCTACCTCACCCTGTTACACGGCAAGCCATGGGAAGTTAAGGAGCTCTCATGATTCAATCTGCTAACTGAAAGGTTAGTGGTTCGATCCTGTCAGTGCCTTCCTGGGAGAAAAGATCTAGTGATCTGCTTCCATAAGGATTACATCCTGGTCTGCAAGGAACTTGCAAATGGCAACCAGAACAAGCAAGAATAACGATATTAATCTCTGATAAAATATATTTCAAAGCAAAAACCATAACAAAGGATCAGGATGGTCATTACATAATGATTAAAGGGTCAATAGGACAAGAGGACATAATAATAATAAATATCTATGCATCATATGATAGAGCTGCAAAATATACAAAACAGGCATTAACAAAACTGAAAAAGGAAATAGACAACACCACTATAATCGTTGGAGACTTCAATAAAGCACTCTCAAGAAAAGATAAAACTACCTACAACCAGGAGAAGATAAAACAGATGAATGGGACCTTCTAAGAATCAAATCCCTATGCACATCCAAAACCTTCTTCAACAGAGTAAAAAGGGAAGCCACAGACTGGGAGAAAGTATTTGGCAATGACATATCAGATAAGGGACTTACATCCAGAATTTATAAAATATTTGAGCACCACAACAGGATAAAGGTAAATAATCCAATTGAAAAATGGGCACAGGATATAAACAGACATTTCACCAAAGAAGACATTCAGATGGCCAACAAACACATGAAGAAATGTTCAAAATCCCTAGGCCTAAGAGAGATGCAAATCAAAACAACTATGAGATATCATCTCACCCCAGTTAGAATAGCAAAATTTAACAGAACAGCAAGTAACAAATGCCAGTGAGGTTGTGGAGAAACTGGAACCTTTATTCATTGTTGGTGGGAGTGTAAAATGGTGAAACCACTGTGGAAAGCAATGTGGCGCTTTCTCAAAAAGTTGCAAATAGAGATACCATTTGACCCAGCAATTGCAATACTGGGAATATACCCTAAAGAGACCATAACTGACATCCAAGCAGATATATGCACACCCATGTTTATTGTGGCTTTGTTCACAATAGCAAGGAGCTGGAAACAACCTAAGTGCCCATCAACAAATGAATGGATAGAGAAGCTGTGGTATATTCACACAATGGAATACTATGCTGCATTGAAAAACAAGGAACTCATGCAATATTATTCAAAATGGGTGACCCTGGAGGAAATTATGCTGAGTGAAGTATCTCAGTCACAAAAGGACAAATTCTGCATGGTATAACTGTTGTAAAACAAGACTGACCTCGGGGTTGGGGGGAGACTGTATACTGCATTGAAATGGATGAGGGAGAAAACTGTTTAAAAGAGATGTGTGATCAGGTCAGGAGTCTAGAGTGAAGGCTGCATTGTGGAGTGGACCTGGGGGGAGGAATTGTAAAACAATGAAAGAAGTTTTCTTTTACTTTTCCGAGAGTGTAGTGTACTTGGATAGGGGGAGAAGAGAGAGGGGAGAAATGCAACAATGAATAGAAATCCAAAGTCTCTGTAAATTTTCACTGAAATTAATAATAAATTTAAAAAAAGAACTACCAGAAATAAACTCAACAAAGATACTGAAGAATTAAACCACACAATAAACCAACTCAATCTCATAGATATTTATAGGCTATGGTACCCCCCCAAAATCACAGTATACCTTCTTCTCTAATGTGCATGGAATGCTCTCAAGAATAGATCACATTTTAGGTCACAAGGCAAATGTAAATAAATTCAAAGACATAGAAAAAATACAAAGTCTAGAGACTGAGGTGTACCTTATCCAGGCCATGGTCTTCACAATTACTTGCTATGCATAAGAAATCTGGGCAATAACTAAAAATGACAAAAGAAGAATAGATGCCTTTGAGTTATGGTGCTGGAGAAGAGTCTTGAACATAGCGTATGGACTGCAAGGAGAACAAACAGGTCTGTCTTGGAGAGGATGAAACCAAGTTTCTCCTTGGAGTCTGGCTCCTGGCCGGTGGGCTTTACCATAGCTCACTGGTCTCTGCTGAGGCTCACTGCTCCCCACCGAAGCTTGCTGCTCCCCACCAATAACAGTTCTCACTCAAATTCCAGCTGTCTTGCTCACTCTGTGTGCATCACTCCCAAGCTATGATCTTTTCAATGACTTGCTCTGTTTCTGAGAGAAGGACAATGAATAGAGAGGACATAAGATGAGTTGATGCCTTTGAGTTGTGGCTTTGGAGAAGAATACTGAATGTCCTGTGGTCTGTCTAAAGAATGAACAGGTTTGTCTTGGCAAAAAAGACAGCCAGAGTATTCCTTGGAGACAAGGATGAAAAAGCTTTGTCTCTCATACTTTGGACATGTTGCTAGGAGACGCTATTCTTTGGTAAAGAATATCATACTTGGAAGGATGCAGGGTCAGCAAAAGAGAGGAATACCCACACTAAGACGCATTGACCCAGTGGCTTAAAAATAGGCTCAAGTGTATCAAGAGAAAGTGAAAGATGGTGCAGGATAGTACAGGGGTCAGATCTCTTGTTCATAGGGTTGCTATGAGTTGTAGTTGACTCGACAGTACCTACTAACAATAACCACCAACAATTCCTAACAGTAACCACCACCACCACCACCATAGGTGTTAATTGTGAATATGAGTAAATTTAAATCCTTAACTGATTTAATCTTTTCTCTATCATTATATTGTCTATTGACCCAGCAGTGAGGATATTACTTTTCTTGATGTTGAGAGGTAAACCATATTGAAGGCTGTTGATGCCACATTCTTTTTCATACAGTATATCTTCTCAAATGATTTGCTTAACATACAGGTTGAATACGTATGAAGAAAGTATGCAACCCAGATGAAAACTTTTCCCAATTTTAACCATAGAGTGTTCCTTTGGCTTCTTAGTCTAGGTATAGGTTTCACATGAGTATGATGAAGTCTTCTGGGATTCTCATTCTTTTCAATTTTATCAATAATTTGTTATTTTGGTCCACACAGCTAACTGCCCTCCTTTTAACAGCAAAGTATATATGCATACATTTTTTCTTATTAGTGGAGGCAAGGGTTCTGAGGCTTCATCTGACATACTTTTGGCATGTTGCAAGGAGGGACCAGTCCTTGGAGAGGCACAACATGCTTGGAAGGGTGGAGGGACAGCACAACGAGGAAGGCCCTGGATAAGATGGATTGATTCAGTAACTGGGGTAATGAGGGTAGGTGTGTCAGATAAAATAAGGTTGGCTCAGGATAGAGCCGGTTTCAGGACTGTATCGGTTGTAGAGATGGCCCATAATTTCTCCACATATGCCTTTTAAGACAGTTTAAAATATTTCTGATATTCTCTGCTTTCAGCCAAGATCCATCTGACATCAGCAACGATAACTCTGTCATGAATGGTAGGGCAATTCAATGAGAGCTAACAACAACAACCACAAAGAATGCTTCTGACAAAGAAATTATGACTTTTCTCTCTAATTTAAGTTTCATGTGAAAACACCTGCATTTTAATATTATTGATATATGGTTACTATTCGATCATTCAAATTGCATTCTGCATAGAGTAACACAGAACAAGCTGTGGAGCTCTCTAATGATACAGGTAAATAGAAAGCTAGTGCTCTGTGGTCTTCCTGGAGGCTGAGTGCTGCGAAGTGTCCCATCAGACTCAGGCTGGCCGTAAAGGTAAGAGTGAATTCTGAAAACATTGTTTTGGCGCCGTGTTGTGATTTCACCCCAATAGAGAATGCATGCCAGAGGAAGGGAAAATAAACTGTTCAAAAAAAAAGACATTCTTCTCCCTTTTCTTCCTTATTGGCAGAACATGGTTTTTGGAGAAAGGGACTGGAAATTCCCAATGCTCATTTTCTCCACCTTATTTTGTTTGTTGCCATCTGTTCATTGTGACCTCATATATAACAGAAAAAAAATCATTGCCTTGTCCTGTGCCATCTCTATGATGAGTGGTATGTTTGAATTCCTTATTGCACTTCTTGTGTCACTCTACATCCCTAAGGGTTTCCTCTCATTTCCTCTGACTCTACCAAACTCAAAGCCTTTCCCCAGTGATTGGTCTTTCCTTATGAGTTGTCCAAAATTAAAGTCTCACCACCAATGCTTTGAAAGAACTTCTTATATTTCTTCTAGGAGAATTTTTTTTAATTCTTCTGACAGTTTCTGTTGTATTTCATATTCTTCATTGACACTGTAATTCAAATGAAACAATTTCTCTGTTTTTATTTTTTTTTATTGTCTAGCTATCACATGCTTATTAGCTGATTGCAAAGAGGATTTGATAGTGGTTCTCAAGGTAAAATAACTTAGGACTAAAATCCCAAGCTTTCGACCAATTAAAATTTATTTTTGTTCAGTATGAAAATGTCAGGTAAAAGCCTAAAGATTTGAATGATAACAAAGATTTAAATATGTCACCTTTTAAAGGCATGTGTCTGCTGGCATATAGAAATGGTGGTATAGTTCTTAGGATTCATGAGCTAATTGAGCCCCAATTGGTTGACTTATGCTTTTAAGAAAATATTTGAAAATGTTCAAAAGAGGATATTCATGGGAATTGTTATTGTTGTTGTTAGGGGCCATTGAGTTGAGTGATGAACTATATGAACTATAGTGGCCTTATGAACAACAGATCTGGACTCTGTCCTATTCTGGGCCATTCTCATACTTCCTGACACACTAGAGTCCATTGCAGCAGTCACTTGTGTGTTTGAGGGTCTTCTTCTCCTTTACCAACCCTCTGCCTTTCTAAGCATCATATCCCTCTCCAAGGAATAGCCTCTCTTGGCAACATATCTGAAGTAGTGAATGTATTTTAGGTGAAGCTTCATCATATTTGCCTCCAAAGAGCACTCTCACTGCACCTTCTCCAAGACATTTATTTGTTCTTTTGGCAGTCCATATGATGTCCAGTACTTTTCTCCAACATCACAACTCAAAGGCATCAGTTCTTCTATTACCCTTATTCATTGTCCAGCTCTCAGATGCATAGCGATACCAGGGCTTGAATCAGTCCTCAAACTGACATCATCACTCATTAATAATTTGGAGAGGTCTCTAACTGTAGACTTTCTCAGTGCAGTAAGTGTACTGATTTCCTGACTGCTGGTACCAAGGGTGTTGATTGTGAATCCAAGTAAAATAAAACTATTGACAGTTTCAATCTTTTCTCCATCTATCATGATGTTGTCTATTGGTCTAGTAGTAAAAATTTTTGTTTCCTTGACATTGAGATGCAATCTATATTGAAGGATGTATCCTTTGATTTTCTGCAACAAGTGATTTAAGTCCTCACTTAGAACAAGCAAGACTGCATCATCTGCATAATTCAGGTTCTTGATGAGTCTTCCTCTGATCTTGATGCCACATTCTTCTTCACAGAGTTCTGATTCTCGAATAATTTGCTCAGAAAACAGATTGAATAGTTATGGAGAGAATACAACCCTGACATGCTTCCTTCTTAATTTTAAACCATGTAGTGTTTCACTGCTCTGTTTGCACAACAGCTTTTGGTCTAGGTGTAGAGCATAAGCACAATTAAGTGTTCTGGGATTTCTATTCCTCTCAATGTCAACCATAACTTGTTATGATCCATACAGTCAAATGCCGTTGCATAGTCAATAAAGCATAGATTAGATAGGCTTTCTTCTGGTATTCTTTACTTTCAGCCAGGGTCCACCTGATATTTGCAATGAAATCCCTGGTGTCACAGCCTCTTCTAAATCCTGCTTGGACTTCTGGCAGTCCCTGTCTATGTACTGCTCTAGCCATTTTTAAAAAGATCTTCTTCAGTATTTGCTTACATGGGATATTATTGATATTATTCAATAATTTTCACTTTCTTTTGGATTACCTTTTTTGGTAATAGGATCAAATATGGGCCTCTTCTGATTTGTTGGCCAGACAGCTGTCCTTCAAATTTCCCAGCATAGACTGGTGAGTGCATCTAGGGCTGCATCTTTTAGTTTTGGAATGATATGAAGGATATCCTCCATGAAGAGAGCAAAAGGTCTTTCCAAAGACAGAGGAGAAAGAAAAAAGTGAAATGGATGTCAGGAAAAACATGATGATGTGAAAGAGCTGAAAAGAAGATGTCAAAGGACAGCTCGAGAAGACAAAACAATGTATTACAATGGAATGTGCAGATATCTGGAATTGGAGAATAAAAAGAAAAGTACTCACTCTGCATTTCTCAAACTGAGAGAATTGAAAAACAATTTTATGTCTTGAGTTGCAACACATTGAATGACCCAGAAAACACCAAAAGAAGATGGAAGGAATACACAGTCACTGCACCAAAATGAACTGACAGACGCTGAAAAATTTCTTGGAGTACCATATGAGCAGGAGCCAATGATAATTAAGGAGGAAACTGAAGCTGCATTGAAGGCATTGGCAAAAAGTAAGGCCCCAGGAATCGATGGGATACCAATTGACTTGTACGGGAACTAAAGGGAGGAAAATAAGCTCTAGAGTCTAGACCAAGAGTAGAAAAGGCAAAACACATATATTCGCTATTAAGTCAAGTTGAATGTGGGTTTCCTAAGGGAAATAAGCAACTTCTTTCTGTGACTAACTTGGAAAGAGCAAGGAGAAACGGCCACCTGGGAAGTTTTCCATTAGGCATCTAATTCTGGTTTCTGTTAGCTATCAAGTTTTAAGCAAGCATCTTGACCATTTAACACATTAGTTTTTTCCTCCATATTGCTATGAGGTTTGTCCAGATGAGCTATAATAAGACATAACTCAGTTCTAAAATGATATTATTACTTACTAGATATATTTATAGTAGAAAGAAATGTTTCTGATGGAAAAGAGAACTCTATGTTTTAAAGACATTTTTTATTTTATACTGGTTTATTTACAAAGTTTGTATACAATATGTTTCACACCGGATCTTTCCCATTCCCTTTACCCACTTCTCCCTCCATGCATCAAATTGTGTGACCCTATGATTAACAACCCCCTCACTCCTTTCCTCACCCTCTGTTCCCATCCTCCCATCCTTGGATCCTCATACATGTTCTACAATAATGATATTATACAGTATTTGTCTTCATGGGGCTGAGTTAGTTCGTGTAACATAATGCTTTCCAGTACCTTCCATGTTAGGTAGTGATTTACAAAATCATTGCTCCTGTGTGCTGTATAGTATTCCATCGTGTGAATGTACCATAATTTCCCAATCCATTCCATTGTGGTTAGACATTTGGGCTGTTTCCATGTTCTTGAGATGTTGAATAATGCTGCTATGAACATTGGAATCCAAGTCTCCTTTTGTGCCTCAGTTCTCATTTTCTTCGGGTATACTCGAAGCAGTGGAATAGCTGGGTCATATGAAATTTCTATGTTCAGCTTTTTGAGGAAATGCCAAACTGCCTTCCAATGTGGTTGTTCCATTTTACAATCCCACTAGTAGTATGTGAGAGTTCCTACCTCTCCACATTCTCTCCAACATCTATTTCTTGCTGTCCTGTTAAACTTTACCACTCCTACTGGAGTGAGATAGTATCTTTTTTTTCTATAATTATATTTTATTAATTTTCATAAACATTTACAGAGATTTTGGGTTTCCATTCATTCACCGCTGCACCATTCTCTCTACCCTCCTCCCAGTTTGTTCTTGTCCAAATGCCACAGTGCTTGTCAAAGCCAGTTCTGATTGATCTTCTTTGTCAGTGTGTCCTTTGCCATTCCCTATCACTCCTCCCTGAGAGAGACTTCACCGGTTTTGATTTGCATCTCTCTTATGGCTAGTGATTTTGAACATTTCTCCATGTGTCTGTTAGCCATCCAAATAGAAAGAAAAAAACTCTTAAAGTAGGAATAGATTACCAAATAATAGCCATTATCTTCCTTGGACCTACTTATAAACCAGAACAATGTGTTGGGCTATATGCTGCACAAATCCCCTTAGAAGTTTCCAAATTCCAATACTTTCAGTGTCAGATAGTAACATAAGTGAATGAAGCAAATTTGATATAGTAGAATAGGTAGTAGTGAGGATAATGGCAAAGACTGAGTGTAGTAAATTAGAGGTTGGTGGAGACAAAGACTTTATTTTGTAAAACAAGAAGTAATGGAGGCTAACACTAAGTTTCCTTAAAAGGAGGATTTCATTACTTAGCTGCAGCCAGATGCTAAAAAACGGCACTGCTGACCTCGGTTGCCAAATCTTCAAATTTTTCAAGGAAGCCAGAATTTTAATATTAAGTCTCCCAAGTTTGAAACATTTTAATAACTGAATTAAGTTTTAGAAAATAGCACACACTTTTAATGGATTCAATGTGATCCCTGAAGTTTTCCATTTATAACCTTAGCTTTAAGGCCTTGGATGCTTATGTTTCTAATGCTAATAACACAGTTTTACAAAAGGTCCTAGAATTTAAACATTAATAGTTTGCTCACTAGGAAATAAAGTTTTGGGAGTACTTAGGATTAATATTATTCCCATCTTGTAGTTAAGCAAACCAAAGGGAAGAAAATTTCTATAACTTGAAAGAGTTGTAAGCACAACTTAGATTTAGAACCAGGACTTCTGATTTGATAACTTAGTCATGGTAGAAAAAGTGAAATGGAACAATCTAAATGTTTAAAGTATGGATAATCCCTAATGCTAAATGGAATAGGGAAAATTACAGATTGAAGTCCTGCAGTGGGATAGTAAAAAGAAACATGATGTTGGATTATGGCCAGGACTGTGCAGAGCAACACCAGCCCTCCACACTGACCACTATCTTCTAGCCAGTTTTTGACTCAGAGGATCAAGAGATTTGCAATATAACTTGTGTTTTCTAAGAGAAAGATTAACTTTCAAGCATGGCATTAAGTATAGTTTCCCTACTACACTTAGTATGCCAGTTCACCAGTTGTCATTAACACATTTTGATTGCATGTTTGGTCAATTTTGGATTGAAAGATTTGGTAAAAATTCTCAATTTCTTTCTTTCTCTTTGGCTCCAGATGTAGGAGTGCATATTTGAATAATAGTCATGTTAGCAGGTATTCCTGTATACATATGGATATGATCCCATCACTTACAACATTGTATTTCAGGATAGAACTTGAAATTGACTTTTTGACTATGAATGTAACACCATTCTTCTTCTGTTTTTCGTTCACTGCATAGTGTACCATATGATCATCATATGACCCAAATTAGTCTATCTCATCTCACTAATGCCTAATATGTCGATGGTCATGTGTTCCATTTCATTTTAACAATTTCCAGTTTTCCAACATTCAAGCTCCATACAGGCCATACATGTTTGTTACTGTTTTTCCTCATTTCAACTGACTTCCAATCTGGGTTCTACCACTACACTACTATAATTATCCTCATACCTTTAGAGTGTCGTGGTTGTATTCTCTCTCCATACCTATTCAATCTGTATGCTGAGCAAATTACCTGAGTAGCTGGACTCTATGAAGAGGAGTGTGGTATCAGGATTGGAGGGAGACTCATAAATAATCTGTTTTATGCAGATAACACAACATTGCTTGCTGAAAGTGAAGAGGACTTGAAGCACTTGATGCAGAAGATCAAGTAATGCAGTCTAAGGTATGGATTGCATCTCAAGGTCAAGAAGACAAAGATTCTTACCATTTGATAGATAGGCAATTTAATAATGGATGGAGGGAATACTGAAACTGTCAGCAGCTTCATCTTGCTTGGGTCCATAATTAGCACTCTTGGTACCAGTAGTCAGGAAATAAGGAGACACATTAGGCTGGGGAAATCTGCAGTTAGGGACCTCTCCAAATTTTTGAGGAGTAATGATGTTAGTTTGAAGACTAAGGTGTGTCTGACTCAGGCCATAGTCTTTCTGATCACCTGTTATGCATCTGAGAGCTTGGCAATGAATAAGGATAACATATAAAGAATTGATGCCTTTGAGCTGTGGTGTTGCATATTCTACCATCACAGCAAATCTTCTTTCCCAAAACAATCTTTCCAAAATAGAATTTTGTGAATTTCTTCTTTTTCCAAAGATTCAAAACTTCTTTGTCCTTTTCAGGACAGAAATCCAAATTTTAACATGACATCTCAGCAGAAGTTTTACATCACTTGTTTTACTTCTTACCACTTTCGTTCTTCTTCCTTAAAGCTGTACCTTTCTCTTTCTTAACCTCTTGGGCAAGTTTCCATGTATTATTCATATGTCAGCTCAAGATATTACAATGAAATGTGTGAGGAGCTAGAGCTGGAAAATCAAAAGGACCGAACTCGTTCAGCATTTAAGCTCAAGGAACTGAAGAACAAATTCAAACCTCAAGTTGCTACATTCAAGGATGCTTTAGGCAGAATGTTAAATGATTCAGGAGGTATCAAAAGAAGATGGAAGGAATATACTGAGTCATTGTATCGAAAGGAATTGGCAAATACAGAAGAATTTAATGAAATAGCATTTGAGCCAGAGCCTATGGTGATGAAGGCAGAAGATCAAGCTGCTTTGAAGGAAATAGCAAAAAATAAGGCCCCCGGAATAGATGGTATACAAATTGACATATTTCAGCTAACAGATGCTGCCCTGGATGTGCTCACCAAGCTATGCCAAGAAATCTGGACAACAACCACTTGGCCGATGGACTGGAAGAGGTCTATATTTGTTCCCATCCCAAAGAAGGGTGACCCAACTGAGTGTGGAAACTACAGAACAATAGCATTGATTTCACATGCAAGCAAGATTCTACTGAAGATTATCCAAAAACGACTGGAACAGTACATCAGCAGAGAACTGCCAGAAGTCCAGGCTGGGTTTAGAAGGGGTTGTGGTACTAGGGATATGGTAGCTGATGTTAGATGGATCTTAGCTGAAAGCAGAGAATACCAGAAGAATGTCTATCTGTGCTTCATTGATTATGCAAAGGCGTTTGACTGCGTGGATCATAACAAACTGTGGCTGACTCTGAGAAGAATGGGAATCCCAGAACATTTAATCGTGCTAATGCGAAACCTATACTTGGACCAAGAGGCAGTCGTCAGAACAGAGCAGGGCAACACTGCATGGTTCAAAATTGGGAAGGGTGTACGCCAAGGATGTGCCCTATCTCCATACCTTTTCAACCTGTATGCAAAGCAGATTATCCGAGAGGCTGGGCTCTATGAGGAGAAGTGTGGCGTTAGGATTGGTGGATGATCTATCAACAATCTGCGTTATGCAGATGACACAACCCTGCTCGCTGAAACTGAGGAGGACCTCATGCACTTACTGCAGAGGGCTAAGGACTGCTGCCTTCAATATGGACTGAGGCTCAATGTCAAGAAGACAAAAATTCTCACCACTGGACCAATCGGTAGCATCAGGATGGATGGCGAAGAGATTGAGATTGTTCACAGCTTCAGTTTGCTCAGCTCCACGGTCAACACTCTTGGCACCAGTAGCCAGGAAATAAAAAAACGTATTGTGATGGGAAAGTCTGCGGTTAGGGACCGCTCTAAAGTACTCAAGAGCAGCGGTGTCTCTCTGGAGACTAAGGTGCGCCTGATACAGGCCATGGTTTTTGCAATCACTTGTTATGCATCAGAGAGTTGGGCGATGACTGGGGAGGATAGAAGGAGAATTGACGCCTTTGAGCTGCGGTGCTGGAGAAGAGCATTGAATGTACCATGGACTTCCAAGAAAACAAACAGATCCATCCTAGAGAGGTTTAAACCAGGCTGCCCTTTGGAGGCAAGGATTCTGGGGCTTCGTCTGACATACTTTGGACATGTTGTAAGGAGAGACAGCTCTTTAGAGAGGGACATCATGCTGGGTAGAGTAGAGGGACAACGCAGGAGGGGAAGACCCTCTATGCCTAGTTTTCACAGCTGATATTGAGCTTCTCCAGCAGTTTTTCCCGCAGATATAGTTATTAATAATTATATGCTGAACAGGGCATTTGGGAAGCTGGGCTTTTTAAGAAGGACGTGGCATCAGAATTGTAGGAAGATTCATCAACAACATATGTTATGCAGATGACACAACCTTGTTTGCTGAAAATGAGGAGGACCAGAAGTGCTTGCTGCAGAAAGTCAAGGTCTGTAGACTTCAATATGGATTGAAGTTCAACCTCAAGAAGACAAAGATTCTCACCACCTGACAAATTGGCAATACCACAATAGATGGAGAAGAGATTAGCAGTTGTTGACAATTCTGGCTTGCTTCGCTCCACAATTAACACCAGCAGTCAGGAAATCAAAAGATAAACTACATTGGGAAAATCTGCTGTCAGGGACCTCTCTAGAGTACTGAAATGCAATTATGTCATTCTATAGACTAATGTGCACCTAATACAGGCCATCGTATTTGTAATTCGTTGCTATGCAACTGGACAATGACTAAGAATAACAGAAGAAGAAGAATTGATACCTGTGAGTTGTGGTGTTGGAGAAGAATCTTGAACATACCATGGACCACCAAGAAAACAAGTAGGTCTGTCTTGGAAAGGGTAAAACCAAATTTCTCCTTGGAGGCTAGGATTTTAAAGCTCTGTCTCACATACTTTGTGCATATGGCCAGGAGGGACCAATATTTGGAGAAGGACATCAGGCTTGAAAAGGTGGAGGGATGGCACAGGTGAGGAAGACCCCAGATAAGATGGACTTACACAATCATGGGAGTTGGTGTGTCAGAATCAGTAAGACTGGCTCGGGACAAGGCAAGCTTCAGAGCTACTGTACATCAGGTCCCTATGGGATGCAGGTGACTCAACAGCACATAACAACAAAGACAATTCATAATCAAAATAATAATACATATATTAGTAACATGTTCATTGTTGTTATGTGCTGGGGAGGCACCTGAGACCCATAGTAACCTCATGTACAAAGACTCGGAACCCTGCCCTATCTGGAGTCAATCCCACTGACTCCAACACACTTAATTCAGTTACTGTGTCAATCTGCTTATCTGGGGTCTTCCTCTTCTGTGCTGTCCCTCCACTCTTCCAAGCATGATTCTCCAAGGATTGTTCCCTCTTGACCACATGCCCAGAGTATGTGAGAAGGAGCTTCACAATCCTTGCCTTCAAGGAGAAATCTGGTTTCACTCTCTCAAGGTTAGACCTGCTTGTTCTCTTGGCAGTCTGTGATATGTCCAAGACTCTATCCAGCAAGACAACTCAAAGACATCAATTCTTCTGTCATCCTTATTGACTGTCCTGCTTTCTGATTCATAGCAAGTAATTCTGAAAAGTATGGCCTGGATCAGGTTACTTGTTAGCACTCTGGAGAGGTCCCTGAGAGCAGATTTTCCCAATGCAATTTGTCTTTTCATTTCCTGACTGCTGGTGCTACAAGTGTTGATTGTGGAATTGAGCAATTGTTAACAACTTTATTCTCTGCTCCATCTATCATGATGCTGTCAATTGGCCGACTGGTGAGAATCTTTCTTTTGTGTTTGTTTTTCTTTATGTTGAGCTTCAATTCATATGGAAGACTAGTCTTTGACCTTCTGTAACAGTTGCCTCAGATCCTCCTCAGTTTCAGCAAGCAATGTTGTGCCATCTGCATAATACAGGTTGTTGATGAATCTTTCTCCATTCTTGATGCCATGTTTTTTTTCTCACAAAGTGCAACCTCTTAAATGATCTGTTCTGCATATAGATTAAAAGGTGTGGAGACAAGATGCATCCCTCACACACTCCTTGCCTGATTTTGAGCCATGCAGTGTTTCCTTGCTCTGTTCTGAGGACTGCTTCCTAGTCCAAGAATAGGTTTCACATGAGCACAATCAACTGAAAATTTATGCTCATGATACCTGATTTTATTTCAATATTTGATGAATCAGGATTAATGTATACCAATAAAGAAGGAAAAATATATAAAAAAAGAAGGAAAAATATATAGGAAGAATGAAATGGAGATTCTGAAAGCTAAAAAGAAATACTGATTTTACCCCCCCCCCCATCATTTTCATTCCAATTCCTGGGATTTTATGCTTATGACATTAAATTTTGTTTTTGTTATCCAGTGAAAACTTAAAAATAAATTTTCCTGTATCTTCATATTATTACCATCTGCATTCCTGAGTATTTTTGTGTAAGTGTATATATTTTTCATACTTCTGTATGCATTTTTTCCATATTTCATGTATGTATTTTTCATATTTCTCTGACTGTTTTCCTTTTTGAGATCTGAAATTGATTTTTTTGTAATTTGGATTAAGCAAATATATACACAAGGAATTTTGGTTGCCTAGTGGTAAAGAGTTGCACTGCAACCCTAAAGGCACGTAGTTTGAATCTACAAGTTGTTCTGTGGGAGAAACATGGGCAGTCTCCTCCTGTTCAATTTAACACCTCTGAAAACCTATTGGAGGATCAATCAAGAGTCTGTTCTGACTTGACAGTACATACAACAACATCATATATGTGTATTTCTTTATCCTGTTTCATTACCTTTTAACTATATCTAACAACTACTCCTTGGAAAAGGAGGCCAGAGTTTGACACAGGATAGGGCAAGGTTCAGATCTGTTTTTCATAAAGGTAGCGATGAGTCATAGTTGACTAAATGACACCTACAACAACAACAACAACTCTTTAGTAAGAAATATGCAGAATTTGGCTCAATTTACATGACTTCCCATCTTCCCTTGTTCCCTGAATTTTGTTAGTTGGTTTAATCTTTTGCTGCTGTTATTGTTAGGTACTTTGAATGGAGTATATGACTCATAGAGACCCTATGAACAACAGATCTGAACCCTGCCCTATCCTCATCATCTCTGACACACTTGAGCCGATTGCTGTAGTCATTTTATTTTGTTAAATAATAGTCATTGTCTATTTTGTTAAGAGCTTTCCTCTCTTTCACCTATACTCTACATTTCTGAGAAAGAATGATCCTTTCCAAGGAAGAGTATTTCCTAAGAACAAGCCCAAAGTATGAAGAGAAACTCTCCAAAAACAATGTTGTGTTGTTAGGTGCCATTTGTGGTATCATTTTTATGCAGACTATATTTACTGCCCTGGAGAGACATTCCTCTGGTACTCCCAGCTGTCAGCCAAGATCTATCTAACATTAGCTACAATATCCCTAGTACCACGACTCCTTCTAAACCCAGCCTGCACTTCTGGTAGTTCTCTGCTGATGTGCTGTTCCAGTCATATTTTGATAATCTTCAGTAGAATCTTGCTTGCATGTGATATTGATATCCTTCGATAATTTCAACACACTGTCAGATCACCTTTCTTTGGGATAGGAACAAATATAGATCTCTTCGAGTTGGCCAAGTAGTTGTCCTCCAGATTTCTTGGCACAACTTGGTGAGCACATCCAGGGCAGTATCTGTTAGTTGAAATATTTCAATTGGTATGCCATCGATTTCTGGGGTGTTATTTTTAGTCAATTCTTTCAAAGCAGTTTGAACTTCATCACCACAGGCTCTTGCTCATATGTTGTTTCATGAAATTCTTCTGTGTCTGCAAATTCCTTTTTGTGTAATGACTCTGTATTCTCTTTCCCTCTTCTTTTAATACTTCCAGGATCATTTAATATTCTGCCCAAAGCATCCTTAAATATTGCAACTCGAGGCTTGAATTTCTTCTTCAGTTCCTTGAGCTTGAGAAATGCTGAGCAAGTTCAGCCCCTTTGATTTTCTGATACCAGCTCTTTGTACATTTTACATATTGTGTCCTCCCGTGCTGCCTTTTGAAATCTTCTGTTCAGCTCCTTAAGGTCTTGATTTCTTCCCTCTGCTTTGGTTTCTCAGTATTCTCAATATTCAGAGTCTCTTCTGACATCCATTTTGGTCTTTTCTTCCTCTTCTGTCTTTGTAATGACTTTTGCCCTCTTCCTGGATGATATTCTTTCTATCTTCCCATAACTCATCTGATCTTGGCTCATTAATGTTCAAGGGCTCAAACTTGTTCCTGAGATGGTTCTGAAATTCAGTGGGATAGACTCAAGGTTATATTTTCGTTCCTGTGGACTTGATAACACGTTCCTTAGCTTCAGCTTGTGGTCTGTTCCACAATCATCACCCAGCCTCATTTTTACAAGCTTCTCCAGTAGTTCTTTCCACAGATAAAATCTATCTGATTCCTATGCTATCAGATGAAATCCATGTGTCTAACTTGCATTTATGTTTCTTATAAAATGTATTTGCAATAAATAAGTCATTGATTGTGCAAAATTCTATCATGCTATCTCCAGCTTAATTTCTGTCACCAAGTCCATGCTTTTCAACTACTGATCCTTCTTCTCTGTTCCCATAATTCTTGTAATTCCTATTCTTCTCAGTGTTAATTATAACTTATTATTAACCAAACAATCAAATGCCTTTTCATATTAAATAAGATCTGTAACTAGGCCAAGAACAGTCTTTGAATGGAACAAGGGGATATTGCACAGTTTAAAATAATGAAAGATGTGTGTCACAGTTGTACCTGTTCTCCATATCTGTTCAATTTGCATTCAAAATAAATAATTCAATAAGCTGGTAGGAAGAAGAATATGGTATCAGGACTGGAAGAAGACTCATAAAGAACCTGCATTATGCACCTGAAACAACTTTGCTCACATAAAGAGAAGAAGACTAGAAGTCTTAGAGAAGAAGTCAAAGAATAATGCCTTCAAAATTATTTACATCTCAAAATCAAGAAACAAAAATCCTCACCATTAGACCAATAGACAATATCATGACCAGCGGAGAAAAGATCAAAGTTGTCAATGATTTCATTTTCCTTGGATCCACAATAACATCCATGGCAGCAGCAGTCAAGAAATAAAAATTCTTTTTGTTCTAATGCAGTATTTCTCTTATTGTAAATAGAAGAGAA
Organism: Elephantulus edwardii; assembly: GCF_000299155.1. Lineage (NCBI taxonomy): Eukaryota > Metazoa > Chordata > Mammalia > Macroscelidea > Macroscelididae > Elephantulus > Elephantulus edwardii. The sequence goes on from NW_006399981.1 coordinate 705,030, forward strand.
ATTAGTAAAACATGTATGGAACTCAAGGTGGGGGCGGGCTGAGGATAGGTAGGGGCGAAACCACAGTGTTGCACTGTTTGGTGGGTGGAGGGAGGAGGGGGAGGACATGGGAAGGATATGGGTAAAATGACAGGGTAATGATGGGCAAGGTCCAATTATGATTAATTTTATAAAACAATGCATGAGAATGATTGTATGAAACACAATGTGAATGAAGAATAGGGTGAAACACAATGTATACAGACTTCATAAACAAACCAATAAATAATACAAAATAATGAAAAATGTGACTGATTATTAAGTAAAAGTTTCATTATTTTTTTTTTAAAAATACTTTTTATATTGGGAAAGTCTGATATCAAGGACCTCTTTAAAGTACTAGAGAGCCAGAACTAAGGTGTACCTTACTTGACTCAAGCCATGATATTTTCAATTGCTCCTAGGTATGTCGAGGTTGGGAAAATAATAAGGAAGACAAGTGCTCATCAACAAACGAATGGATACAGAAATTCTGGTATATTCACACAATGGAATACTATGCAGAAATGAAAACCAAGGAACTCATGTAATATTATGTGAAGTGGATGACCCTAGAGAACATTATACTGAGTGAAATATCTCAGTTATAAAAGGACAAATATTGCATAGGGCCACTATTGTAAAACAGCACTGACATTGGGGTTGAGGGAAGACAGAGAAGAAGGGAAGGGACAATGTATAATGCATTGCAACAGATGAGGGAGAGAACTGTTCAAAAGGAATATATGATTAGGTATTATTGTCATGACAGGAGTCCAGAAAGAAGGCTGCACAGTGGAGTGGACTTGGGGGAGCGATTATGTAACAATGAAAAAGTTTTTCTTTTACTTATCAAAGAGAAAAGCGAATTGGGGGATGGGGGTGGACAGGGAGAAAAGTGCAACAATGAATGACTGGAAACCCTAAGTCGCTGTAAATTTTCATCAACATTAATATTTTAAAAAAGAGATAATAGTACACAATAATACAAAAAAAACCCCAAGGAAAACAAAAGAAGACATGTCTCTGATTATTTGTTGACAAAGAATATACCATCAAAAGAACAAACAAATCTATCTTGGAGGAAGTTCAACCACGATGCTCCTTAGAAGCAAGGCTGGTGAAACTTGTTCTCTGTGAAACTTGTTCATATTGTGTGCATGTTGTTGGGAGTGGCCAGTCCTTAGGAAAAGATAGTGTGTTTGGAAAATCAGAGTGTCAGTGAAATACAGGAAGCCCCTCTCTGAGAGGAACTGACACACTGCACAGGGGGCTTGAGCAAGGTAGAGATTATGAGGATGGTGCCGGACAAGGCAGAGAGTTGTTAAGAGTTCTAGTCCACTTGATGACACCTAGCAACCACAGTGAACAATGGGGTGCAGATCGAATCTCACCACCTCTAACTTCACGAGGGGAAAGAATCAGCAGCTGCAAAGGCAATCCAAGGGTGATCTCTATGAAGCTAGGCATGTCTCCATACCTCCAATCATTTTACCAATTATGACACCAATACATTCTTCTTCTTTGTCAAGTTGGATAATTCACCTGCAAGGGCCACACAGAACTCATAGACAATACTTGTGATTATGAGGCTTGCCAAGAAAGTAACATGTTCTAGCTCAGGAGCAGGAGCACTTGGAGATAATTTTTTACTCTCAACCATGCCCATAGGTTCTCTAGTCCTTGATGCTGTGGCCTGTCATCTGTCCTGCTGAGGCACATTTCACAACACTCTTCTAGCACCTCTGAATATAAGTGTCCCAAAGCACTTACAAGCTTGCTCCAAAGTTGCTTGGCTTTAGCTCTGCGGGATGGCAAGCTTAGCTTTCCAGGCAAGTACCCGAAGGCATCCTCCCTCTACCAACAAGCCTCCTGCCCAAAGACAGCCAACTTTCTCATTCTGTGGGCTGGGAAGCCCATCACTCCCTCTCACTGATCTCTTGGTCGCTGCCTCTATACTGCCATTTCTCTGCTGCTGTTTCTCACTCTGTAACCATCTCCATAATTCACAGGTCCACATCTCCTCAGTCAAGGAGGCTCCTCGCACAGAGATCTCAGGTCCGAAGGATGGATTTGACTCCTGGTTCTTCTTTCTTAAGGGCAGTGAGATACCCCTTTTCCTGCCTCTGGGATTGTTGCTGTTGTTGTGTGCTGTCGAGTTGGAATTGATCCACAGCTGACCCTCTAGAGGGTTTTCAGAGGCAATTGCATAGGAAGGAGGAGGTTGTCCATCCTTCTCCCCTCCCCCCCAGAACAGCTTTTGGATTTGAACCTCATACATCTGAGATGGCAGAGCAGATTCTTACCATTAGGCTACCAGAGCTCACCTCTGGGATAACTCATATTACTCTTGATGGGATGACAATACTGACCACCCCCATCTTAGTGACTATCCATCTCCACTAATACCGACCACGCCCAAGTTAGTGTTTTATATGCTTTATTTGAATGGTCTTATCACAGCAGTATACCATTGATCTTATTACCAGTACATGGTCCTATATAGTCAACTGAGAGGAGTTATACAGATTGTAGTTAGAAGAACTGAATTAAGTAAATCACTGCACTGCAACAAACAGGGCATCATCTAAATGTAAAGCATCTCTCTAAGATTTTTCTTCCTTTGAAACTGCAACCTTTAGGTCTTTATGCACTTATTCACCTGGCCTTCTCTTTGTTTGGGATATCTTTTCTAAGAAAACGGTCTTTATTTTTACCTAAAAAAGAAAAAAAATCAAACAAAAATAACACCCCTTTAGGATAGCACTACAGTACTGACTGGGCAGCACACCAGGACCTAAAGTGCACATTTGTTTTTGTTCTGTGCTGTTGAATCAATTCCAACTCACCACGGAACTATGTGATAGAGTAGAACTCAGGTGAGCTCTGGTGCCCTAGTGGCAAGAAGCTGTGATACAATTCCAAAGGCACTTGGTTTGAGTCCAGCAGCTGCTCTGTGGGAGAAGCATGGGCAAGCTCCTCCTGTGTGATTAACTACCTCTGAAAACCTGTTGGAGGGAGAGCTATAAGTCAGTTCCAGCTCAATGTTACACAACCGCAATGACAGAATAGAACTGCTACAAAGAATCTACTTGTTGTTGTTGTTGTTATGTGCTATCGAGTCGCCTGCGACTCATAGCGACCCTATGTACAACAGCCCTAAACTCCGCTCTGTCCTGTGCCAATCGCACTGTCTCT
>NW_006399981.1:710825-727261 GCF_000299155.1 Elephantulus edwardii
ATTTTCCTACATTCATGGTTCTCACATTCCATGTCCCAATCACCAGTGTCTGCTTACAACTGTTCCTCTTCCTTTGTATTTCCATGCTTGAAAACTCAACCTGCTTTGCCATCTCTGTTATCTAAATGTTGTACATAGGGTTTTCAGAGGCCTGCTATTTCAGAAGTGGATGGCCAATCCTTCTTAGACTGTAATTTTTACAAAAACAGATTGCTAGGGATTTTCTCCCCTAGAGTGACTGGTGGGTTTGAACCTCTGACTTTTCAGTTAGCGGCTAAGTTCTTAACCATGGTGACTCCATGTACAGCAGAATGAGAGGTTGTACAATCCAGCTACATCTTCATGGTCACTGGTCTGCTCGGGGCCATCGGTGAGTGCTGTGTGTTTGGAGAGTTTTGTCTTCTAGCTCTCTCTGGCACAACATTCTGATGTGATCCAGAGATACTTTCATTCTCTAGTTTTAGAATTATATCCATTTTACTCCATCTCATCTGAATATCAATGGATGAGCAGCTGTTTCTTCCCACAGTGAGTCATGCTAAAGAGCCTTCAGTTGCTGAAAGCTTTACTCTATCTGCCCCATTAAGAGAGAGATGATTAGAAGAGGCAGCTCTCACTTCCTTTCACCTTGAGGCGCTCATCTCCTGGCACTCTATACGATGATGCTCTACGGCTATTCTTAAGGCTTTTGTGGGCCAATTGTTTCCAAAGGAGATTGCCAATCCTTCTTTCAACACAAAAATAAGCAAGTCATCATAATACAACATAGTGACAGATGGATGGTGGGGAAAATTTTTAGATGAGGGATCTGTTTTTGTTATGTATCACTGAGCTGACTACGACTCCTAGCAACCCTAGGAACCATCTCCTGGACCAGTCTCATCCTCTCGGTCACACTTGAGCACATTACTGCAGTCACCGTGTAAACCCACCTTGTCAAGGGTCTTCTTCTCTCTCACCCTCCACCTTTACAAGCATGATGTCCTTCTCCAAGGACTGGTCCCTTCTAACAACATGCCCAAAGTATGCAGGAGGCACCATCCTTGCCTCCAAGGAGCACTCTGTTTTCACTTTCTCCAGGACAGGTAAGGCTTTAGAGGTCTCAATAAAGAGCAACTCACCCCCTACTCAGCTTGGGGTGGGGGGGAAAGTCTGCAGAACCTCTCCTACTTATAGAGTCTATTTGGCCCTAATTTTATAATTTACAGAAGATTCAGTCTCTCTACTACTTGGGTGCACCTTTCTTTAATCTTTTTCTTCATGTTTTTGCAACATCTCGAATCCTGGGGCCTTAGCTGAAGCTACTGCTGTTCTTGTAGCCAACTTTTAGAAGGTCAAGATGTAAACTGAAAAAAGTACTTTTTCTCCCTTGGAAACTGCTGATGATACATGGTGGTTGAGGAGCTAAGAATTCCCCTTTCTCTCAGAGACACAACGACAAGTCTCCATGTGGTAGACAAATGTTTTTACTGGATGGAGCAGGGGTGGAAGGGAGTGGAAGTAAACAGTCAAGTTGTTTCATCTTAAAGATTTGCAAAAGTAGTTAGTGCTAGGTGGTGTGTTTTTCCTCTCTTGTTCCTTCTAACTTTGAAGGATTAGGAAGGGCAAGAGAGTGGAGATGATTCAGAAATTGGATGGAGTGCATTTGGCCAGGCCGCCAGCTCCACGTCTGACCACTGCTCCAGGCTAATGGCATTAATGGACAGTGCTCCCGGATGGAACAAGGGAACAGGCCTCTGGCAGGTCACTTTCCACTAGGGACTGCCAAGACTGATGTCATCTGGGACTTTTTATTTTGCTCTCTCCCTCTCATTCTTCTAGGTGCCAAGTGATGGCATAATCCTGTTACATCTGCTTTGCCACGGTTTGTTCCTCACCCCTCATTAAGGTGGCATCTAATCTTCACAAATCTAATGCATCACACACTTTGGTTTTTAAAGTTTATGTCTCCATGTCTCAACTAAGGTTTATCTCAAATAGTTAAGAGGCATTTAGCAAATGCTATGCTGAGTAGGGAATCTTTATAGCACAGTGGCTAAAGCTCTTGGCTTCTAACCAAAAGGTTGATGGTTTGAACTCACTAGCTGCTCTGTGGGAAAAACAGATGAAGCAGACTGCTGCAAAGATTTAGCCTTGGAAACCCTATAGGGCAGTCTTATGCTCCCTTGCAGGGTTGCTATGAGCTCAACTTGATGTCAGTGGGTTGGGTTTGGTGCTGGGTAGCTGGGTAGAATACTGAAGAACATCTGGGCATGGTGTCATCTCGCCGGTGGTAAGATGCAACAATGAAGGACTCTAAGGCTTGAAACCTACCATGCCATCTAGTTGGGAATGTAGAACTTACACAGTCAGGCAAGGCTATAGATGATCATTAGGAGCTCAGTGAGGGTAGTCTGGGAAGACAACAGGGAGGAGGTGAGCCATTAAGATGGATAAGATTTAGGAAGAGGAGTGGCAAACTAAATGGAGAAACAACATGGGCTGGGCCCCCCGTGGATCCAAGGCAATTATAAAAATAACAACATAAAAAAAAACCCATAACGCAAACCAGTTTTCCTTCAGAACTGTCCGACTTGCAGAAATCGACATAAGCTCAGCACAGCCCACACTTTCTGCCTTCCCCAAGTTTCTCCCCAGGTGACTCCTGGGAAAAAAGGTGTTCACTCCTCTGTGTCACCCAGGCTCAAGGATCAGGGTTGGCATGACTGTCTCAGCTCTGCTGAGTGAAGAAGTGAGAAGAAAGTGAGAGGATACTCTGAAGATGGTTTGATGACAAAGGGACCATGTGGACAAGGTCAGGGGCCTAGGAGAGACTCCTGTTCTTTCTCTGCTTAATCACTCAATGAGCTTTCCATGCACTTAGGATAAGTCTGAACTCCTTGGGTGTCATGTGCCCTCAGCCTGCCTTCCTCTGCCCTTGACCTTGGTTGTCTGCACTGCAGCCACACAAACCTGGTTTCTGCTTCCCGCACCTGCCTCAAGTTCTGCATCCCACCCGTGCCCCACCTCATTTAGAACACTCTTTGCCTCTTTCATTCGCATTGTACCTTAAATGCATGGCCCAGCCATGGCTTTCCATCTCAAAAGTCCACATTTTTTGCTTTACATGTCAGAGACTGCTCCACAGCATGTTGTTTATTTGTTGTTTTGCTGGTTGTTTGTCTTTGCCCATTAGAACATAAACATCTGATGGCCTAGTGGTTTCCCAAAGGCACATGGTTCGAATCCACCCACTGCTCCAAGGTAGAAAAATGGTCAATCTCCATGCATGCAATTTACTGCCTCTGAAAACCCACTGAGGTGGCGGGATTCAGCTATGACTTAGCTCCATCTTGACAGTACCTAACAGCAAGTGTAGGAAATGCAACATCCCATTCACAGATTAGACCTCACTGCTTGGAAGGGTGTCTGTCATCCTTATGTGATCGTGAAATATTTACTAAATGTGTTTGTGGGTGTGTGAATGATTAAGTGGACAGCCTTAGTTCTGTTTACAAGTTCTGACGGCAGAGTGTTTGTGTGTTGTGCTATTAATGGAAAGATCAATGGTTCATAGCCATTCGTTGTTCTGCAGGAGGAAAACGTTCAATCTCTTCTCCTAAAGATTTAGACTTTAGAAGCCCAACGGAGAGTCACAAGAAGATGGAATTGACTCAGTGGCTGTGGATCTCTTTTCTCTGTGGGATTAGATGTGAAAGATGGCTCCAGTGCTCGGGGAACCTTGAATCTGTGTACCTTGAGTTTATCCTCTTCCCTGAGATACACTCTCATGAACAGGGTAACGGCATGGGTGGGTCCATGGAAAACATCAGAAAGATCTATGTCAGAATCATTGGCTGGTGCTGTCTTGTCTCTCTATGATCCTTTTACAAATTATTTTTCCTAGCAAATGTCTTTTTTGGCTTGCATAGAAAAAAAAGGTAAAATTTTAATTGTTCTAACAATTTTTGTTGTTGTCGTTAGCTGCTGCCAAGTCAGTCCATGAGGTATGCACAATGGGATTAGATCATCGGCTGATCTTTTGGAAGTAGATTGCCATGCATTTCTTACTAGTGTTTCTTGGTCTAGATGCTCCAGTGAAACAGATTAGCATCATAGCAACACATGAGCTTCCACTAGGGAATAGATAGTGGCTGTCCTGTGGGCACATTGGCTGGGCACTGAACAATGGTCTCCTGCATAGATGGCAAGAATTCTACTACTACACAATGTGAATGAAGAATAGTGTGAGACACAATGTATATTAATTCTGTAAGCAAACCAATGAAAAATGAATGTAAAATAGAATGTCTATGAATGGGTTGCATGAAACACATTGTAAATGAATGATTGTAAACACAATGTATATGAAAGATGGTAAAACACACAATGAATATGAATGAAACATAAAAGAATTACTAAATGAAGACAAAAAAATTTAAAGAAAGATGAATTCTGCTACTGCAACACCACTCTAATAACAATAACAAAATCCCCTAAGCCCATTGCTGTCAAGTCCATTCTAATTCATGGGAACAATATGTCAGGTTTCTGAGGCTGTAAATCCTTATGCCCATCTTCCTGCAAAGCAGGAGGAATGAACTGCTGAACTTTACAGTAAGTGGCCTAGTATATAGGAAAGTCAGCCACCAGGGCTCCTTAATAATAGCAATAACTACTATTTTTCAAACAGTAGTTACTGAACACTGTGCTACAAATGTTACTTTAATATTCTTTTTTAAGATTATTTAAATAATCTCCACCACAATAGTAAAATTCTTACATTAAAGGAATTAGGCTTGAATTACTTTCTAGCACTGTTTGCCATTAGATGTGGGAACCTTTCTCTTTCTGAAAATTATCCTTTTTTCCCCATAGCCTCGAATCTCCTAGCAAGTTGTAGGCTCACTACTTGCCCTCAGTAGAGCCTAACTCTTCCTTGATCTTGTTTGCTGCACTAACACTTGGGGTGGAATGAACAATCTTCCCCTTCATCCCATGAGCCAGAGTGACCCTGGCCCTGCCCCAAGAATGACAGTGAGACAGGTCTGAAATAACCAATGATCAAGGCAGCCTGGTGCAGCATCTGCCCCTATAGCTCCTCTCTCTCTCTGTGTGTTTGTGTGTATGTGTAGAGGGTTTCTTACAAAAGAAGTCAGTGCGCCCTTCAGGGAAGAAAATGCACTCTGTCTACCAAATTCCGAACAAATCCCTAAGCACTGTTGGCAATTCCTGGAAATTCCCTTCCTCTCTTTCTCTAGCACACACTCCATGTAGTCCAAATTAATTCTAGAGCATCTGTGTGTCCACAAAGCTTATTGCCTCCTGAGTGAATGGAGAAATGCCTAGTCAGAAACCGGCACTGGGAGCCAAGCTGGTGGGCCTATTATCTACTTAGAAACAACTAGTGTCCATCTGGCTCCGGGAAGCTCCTGGGACCTGCTGAGTCAATATGCAGCGAGAACTTGGGCATGTGTTCAGCCAGGACAGGCTGTCCTCAGAACAGGTGCCCAGATCAGCATCCCAGGTGTGACGGCTAATTTGGACATCACATTGGAACGGCTGTTGGGAGAGGAGCCCAGTTCAGAAACACATCAAAGCGATGAGTCCTTAAATTTGTGGCACTTAGCAAAGGACTCATAAGGGAAGACACAGGAAACACATGGAAAGGACAATGGAAATCCATCTTTAGACAAAAGATTATGTGAAACATGTCCCTTCAAAAGGATGTGTGTAGCAATTCACATTGTCGTTTCAAAATTCTGACAAGTGGCATTATAGAGCAATTTTTAATGGAACTCAATGTTTTATCCATTGGGAAGATTCAAATGTGATGAATAGGGACCATCATGTGTAACATAGGCTAGTCCTCTTCTGAATGCCAAAATCTGTGAGAACATAAATATGCGATCATTATTCTCTTCTTTTTTCAAAGCTAGTCCCTAGACAAGGAGCTGCAAAACTTTATTATGCTTAAGAATTACCTGGGGATTTGATGAGAAGAGGTTTGTCTCAGTCAGAGCAAGGTCCTTACCATTAAACAATGCAATTGTAAACCCTAATGCAGGGGGCCCAGCCACCACACTCTACTTTGGGATCCAGTGGAAGTCAGTTCGATTATGGCTTAACCATTGATATGTGATGAACACTGTAATTCTACATTGGTAATTCAGGACCTGTGATGCCTTGTGTTCACACCTTAGCTGCTGTTGAGTCAGTTTTGGTTCACATCACACATGTGTCAGAGTGAAACTGTGCTCTAACGGCTGATGTTTTGGAAGTCGATCATCAGGCTTTCTTCAAAGGTGCCTCTGGGTGAACCTGAACTTTTCAACTTTAAGGTTAGCAGTCAAATTGCTTGCCCCACCCAGGGACTTCTTTCTTCATGTGTTGCAGTGTTGTAGGTGCCATCCAGTCAATGATGATTCACAGTGATTACTCTATGGCCTTTCCAAACACCTGCTATGCATGTGCTATCTGGACAGTGAATAAGAATGCAGGCGAAGAATTGATGCCTTTTAGCTGTGGTGTTGGAGAAGAATACTGAACATGCCATGGACTGCCAAAAGAAGAAACGTGTCTGGGAGAAAGTGCATCCAGAGTGCTCTTAGAAGCAAGTATGACTAAGCTTCATCTCACATACTTCGAGAATGTTGATATTGTTGTTAGGTGCTGTCAAGTTGAGTACAACCCACAGCTATGCTGTAAACAACAGATCTGAACCCTGTCTTGTCCTGTGCCTTCCTCATAATCTCTGACACACTTGAGCCCAGTGCAGCAGTCACTGTGTCAATCTATCCAGTTGAGGGTCTTCCTCTCTTTCACTGACCCTTCACCTTTCTAATCATGAGGTCACCCTCCAAGGAATAACCTCTCCTAGCAACATACTGAAAGTATGTAAAATGAAACTTTATCATCCTTGCCTCCAAGGAGTGTTCTGGCTGCACCTTCTCCAAGACAAATTTGTTTGTTCTTTTGGCAGTCCATGGGATAGTCAGTGCTCTTCTACAAAACCACAGGTCAAAGGAAGTCATTCTTCTTCTATCATTCTTATTCACTGTCCAGGTCTCAGATGCATAACAAGTGATTGAAAAGACCAAGACCTGAATCAGGAGCACCTTAGTCCTCTTATTGACATCATTGCTCCCTAATAATTTGGAGAAGTCCGCGACTACAGACTTAACCAGGGTGATAATTGGATATGTTGTTAGTACTGGTTATTTCTTGTAGAGGGACATCATGCTTGGAAAAGTGAAGGGTCAGCAAGGGAGATGAAATGACACAGTGGCTGCAGCAGTGAGCTCAAGGGTGTCAGAGATACGTTAGGATGGTGCGGAATAGAACAGAGTTCAGATCCGTTGTTCATAGGGTCACTGTGAATTGAACTTATCTCAATGACATATAACAACAACTATGAACAACAGATTTGAACTTCCCCCTATCCTGCATGATTTTCTCAATCTCTGATTGTTACAGTTATTGTGTCAATCCGTCTTGTTGAGGGTCTTCCTCTCTTTTTCTGAACTTTCCAAACATGATGTCTTTTCCCCAAAATTAATCCAGCCTGATATCATGCCCAAAGTACGTGAGATGAAGTTTTACTATCTTTACCTCTAAAGACTACCCTGATTGCAATTTCTTCAAGACAAACTTGTTTGTTCTTTTAGCGTCCATGAGAAATTCAGTACTCTGCTCTAATACCACAATTCAAAGACATCAATTGAACAGAGCTCTGGTGGCTTAGAGGCAAGAAGCTGTACTGCAATCCTGAAGGCATGCAGTTTGAGGCCACAAGCTGCTCTGTGGGAGAAGGATGGGCAATCACCTCCTATGTGTTAGCTGCCTCTGAAGACCCTCCAGAGGGTCAGCCAAGGGTCAGTTCCAAATCTACAGCACACAACACAACAACAACAACGTTCCCAAAGTATGTGAGATGAAGTTTTGTCAAAGACAGGACTTCTTTTCATCCTTATTCATTGTTCAACTTTCAGATGCATAAGAAGCAATTAAAAATACAATGACTTTAATCAGGCACACTTTACTTTTTAAACTGATGTTCCTCTAATCCAAACCTTTTAATAACTCCATGTGGTACAAGAAGCAGGTATTGTTATTTTATAGTAAACACTCTTAGTTCACTGTTCCTTCTGTTTTGTTGTGACTCTTCTTCTTTCTGATAGGCTCTACTGTCTCAGTTACTAGCACTATATAGTCCACTGTGTGGTGGTGTTAACATTTCTTTATGTATCCTTGTCTTTAGATTAAATTATGGGAGAAAGGAAAACTCCTTTATTCTGTTGGCTCAAGACGTAAGTTTTGTGGATGATGAAGTGTTTGATAAGTGTAAAATTTCCAGTCAAATGTGAAGACATTGAAACAGTAAAGATTTTTTTTGTGCTCTGAGATGCAAGAAATCTGTACAAATGACTTCATATTTACCAAAGTAATGTTTATAGGTTTTTATTTTTTTTTAAAATGAAACACCAAATAAACACACGGACATTTTTTCTAGTTTATTCCTTTATTTGTAGATTAATCTTGGGGAGTTGACAGTGATAAGCATCTTTTTATTCCCTTCTTTTCAAACATTTTTCATATTGTTTATTATATTATATTTGTTGTTTGCATGCCCCTAAATTTAATACATTTAGAATGGAAGTATGTGTGTGTGTCTGGGTGGATATGTACCATCCATTAAATCAAAGGAGGGAAGAGGTTCCTAAACATTATTGTATTGTGTATCCATTTTACAGTGATTGTTTATGATTTTTGTTGTTGTTCAGTGCCACTGAGTTGAGTACAACTCGTAGAAACTCCGTGAACAATAGATCTGAACTCTGCCCTATCCTGTGCCATCCTCTACGTATTTGAGTCCATTGCCACAGTCACTGTGTTAATCCATCTCATTGAAGAATGTCTCCTTTGTTGACTCTCTACCTTTACAAGCATGATGCCCTTTTCCAAGGAATAGCTTCTTCTAAGAACATGTCCAAAATATGTGAGGTGAAGAGTCATCAACTTTGTGTCCAAGGAACATTCTGATTGTACTTTCTCCAAGACATATCCATTCTTTTGACAGTCTGTGGGATATTCATTATTCTTCTCCAACACCACAACTCAAATGTGTTGATTCTTCTTCTGTCATCCTTATTGATTTGTCATCCAGCTTTCAGATACATAGGAGATTATTCAAAGATGGTGGCATGAATCAGATCCACCTTAGTCTGTACACTGACATCATTGCTCTTCAGAACTTTAAAGAGATCCTTGACAGCAGACTTTCCCCCAGTGCTGTACAACCCCTGATTGCTGGTACCAGTGGTATTGACTGTGGATCCAAGCAAGACGAAATCGTTGACAATTTCAATCTTTTCTCCATCTATTTGGAGGCAGGAGTGGCATCCACTTCCTAAACAACATGCCTCTGGAAACTCTATGAACTTTGAGAAACAACAATAGTTCTAGAAAGGCTTCGGGTCTTTTGTTCATTGGGTGGCTATGAACCATGCTTGATTTGATGGCAGTCAACAACATCATCACAACGATGTTGCTTATTGTTCCAATGGTGAGGATTTTTTTTTTGAGGTCCAGGTGTTATGATTTGTTAATTTATATAGCATTGTCTCTTGTTGGCTTTGGTATCTACATAGATATGTTTACAGCATAGAGTTTCACAGGGGTTTTAATGACTGTAATCTTTGAGATTCAGTGATGAATATTGAATATACCATGGACTGCCAATAGAGTAAACAAATCTGTCTTGGAAAATGTGCAGCCAGAATGTTCCTTAGAAACAAGGACGAGGAGACTTGGTCTCATATTTTGGGTGTTTAACAGTGGACTAACACTGGTTTCTTGAGAAAAATCACCATGTATGGTAGAGGGCCAGCAAAAAGAGGAAGTCTATCTTAGAGATAGATTGACATAGTAGTTACAACAGTGTGTTTAAACACTGCAGACATGTGAAGACAGCTTAGGATTGGGCAGTGTTGGCATCTGTCATATGCAGGTTCTAGTTTGAAGCTGACTTGATGGCACCTAAAACAACAACAATAATATTATTTCAGACGTAGGTAGGTTCCTAGATCTTTCATCCAAGGAATGTCTGGATGGATTTAAATCCCCAAAGTTTCACTTACTAGCTAAGCATTTAACTGTTTGCACCACTCAGGTTTTGTTGAATGAAAGATTAAGTGAAAACATTGCAATGTGATATTAGCATCAAAGAGAGGAAGACCCTCAACAACAAATGACACAGTGACTGTAAAGAAAAAAAATTGGGCTCAAGTTTATTGGAGATGATGAGACAGACACAGGCTAGTACCAGGTTCCAATCTGTTGTTCACAGGGTCGCTATGAGTCACACTACATTGATGGCACTTAACAACAACAACAACATTGCAGTGAAGTTGAGTTACTCACAGCTGATCCTCCTTTGAGTTTCTAAGACTATAAATCACAGGAGAGGAGGGTGCTTGTCTTTCTCCTGGGGAGTGATAGATGGATTCAAAGTGTCAGAGGAGTCAGCCTCCCTCAGGATTAAGCAACACAACTCTCTATGGAGTACCACTCCACCAGAGCTCTCTGACTTCTTTTATAGTTATGTTAATTTTTAAAATGTCATCCTTTAGTCCCCAACACTAATTCCTTTATGTATGTATGTATGTATGTATGTATGTGTGTGTACCATTGAGACGGATCCAACTGGCACAGGAGGAGATTTTCTTTCTTTCTTTACTTTTGTGTGTGTACCATCTAGACGGATCCGACTGTCTCAGGAGGAGATTGTCCCTCCTTCTTTAGCGGAGCATCTGATGGATTCGAACCAAGTGCTTTCAAGATTGCAGTACACTTCTACCACTAGACCTCTAGAGCTCCCCTGCTAATTCCTTTAACTTAAAAAGACAAGAATGTTAGGAGCAGAGAGAGTGAATTTTTGATGGTGAAATAGCAGAGGCAATGAGAATAAAGGACACATTATGGAGTGTATCACCAGTGTCATTGAACTGTCCAGATAGAAATTATGCATGGATGTATGCTTGGTTGTGCCTGTTGCCACCAAAAGCAAATTTTTTTTAAAAGAAAAATTATTACTATGAAGTTCAGAGATTATTTTAAGTAGACTGGCTGTGCAGAATTAAAATAAGTAGTAAAATAGGAAAATAAATAAGGAAATGAAACAAGGAAATGACCCTCATGGTAGCTAGGACAGTGAGTACTGCCAAAGTCAGGAGGGACTTTCAGATCTAGGAAGGGCATGGTGTGCTTTTGTACCTGGGCTTCAGTGATGCTTCTTTTGCTACTGATTCATGTTTGGTTTTTAAAAAAAAGTTATACTGGTTTATTTACAAAGTCTGTATACGTTGTTTTTCATACCAAACCTTTCCCATTTCCTTCACCCTCCCCCTCCATCCATCAAATTGTGGGACCCTATGATTAACCTCTCCATCTCCCCCTCCCCATGTTTTATACCTTTTCTGTATTTTCTCTAGAATAGCATCAAAATGTGAAAAACAAACCACTTTCATCTCGTTATATGCAGATCAAGCTTTCTGGGAGAGCAAGCAACCCTGTTGAAAAGAAAACAGATTTGGGGAAAGTCTTGGACTTCTGTGTAGCCAAGTAAACCAAATTTCAAGCAGGAACCATTCAGGGACCTAATGTCAGAAACTAGGAAGAGAGATAATGAACTTTTCCCACACTCTCCTCCCCTCACCACTCCAAGTTTTCCTTTCAGTCTCTTTTTTTCCCCATCCATCTCTCTTCTTTCATCAATCCTTTGCTCAGTTTCTCCACAAGCTGTCTTCTGGCTCCTTTAGTCTGTGTTTTGGACATTTTCCTTCAGGCTCTGTGCTCAGATATTAGCTAATATGATAAGCAGCCTTATGCTGTAGAATTATGGAAGTTGACCAGATGGCCTGTTTCTTTTCCAGGTGTTGCATTTGTGTTATTACACAGGATTCTTGAGACACAATACCATGTTGTGAAAGAGTGATTAGTGATTTTCATAGTGAAAATCCAAACTTTTGTCAGGTTATCAGGAAAGATATTCTGTTGTTGTTGTTGTGTGCCATCAAGTCACCTGCAACTCATACTGACACTGTGTATAATAGCTTTGAATCCTACTCTATCCTGAGCCAATTTCAGGACAGAGATTAGAGTAGATAGAGTAGCTGTCTGATACAACTACCCCCATTATCCCAGTTATTGCATCAATTCATCTCATCCACAGTCTTCCTTTCCTGCTCTGTCCCTCCACCCTTTCAAACATGATTCCTCCTGAACTGATCCCTCCTTGTCACACACCCAAAGTATGGGAGACAGAGCTTCAAAACCCAGGCCTCCAAGGAGCAGTTTGGTTTCACCCTCTCCAAGACAGACCTATTTATTTTCTTGGCAGTCCATGCTATGTTCAATACTCTTCTCCAGTACCACAACTCAAAGGCATCAATTATTTTTCTGTGATCCGTAGTCATTGTCCAGCTCTCTGATGCATAGCAAATAATTGTGAAGACCAGGGCCTGGATCAGGTATGTCTTAGTTTCTAGACTGACATACTTGTTCTTCAACACTGTAGAGAGTCCCCTGACAACAATTTCCCTAATGCAACTCATCTTTTCATTTCTTGACTGCTGGTGCAAAGAATGTTGATTGTGGAGCCAAGAAAACAGAAATTGTTAACAACCTCAATCTCCTCTCCATCTATCACGGTGTTATCGTATCCCTTAAATTTATCTTATTCTTCCAAGTCCACCTGTGTATTGATATAACCCTCACCTTGAACCCTAATTATAAAATGTGAGTCACATTGCAGAGAAAGAAGAAACCTAGAGATAGGTAAACCAATTGCTGTGGAGCTTATTTTGAGTCACGATTACAAAATGAATGGAGATGGCTTAAGGATGGCCATATCCGACCTCTACTACTAACTCCACAAAGGGGAATTGTACTTATCAACAACATCCACAGTATGGACCTGTTGTTGTGTACCGTAGAGTTAGAACAGATCCATAGCTGACCCCTCCAGTGGGTTTTCAGAGGCAGTTAATTGCATTAGTGCAGCTGGTGGATTCAAACCACTTGCCTTCAGGATTGCAGCATGGCTTCTTACCACTAGGCCACCAGTGCTCTCTACTGCACCTATTTTACTAATTCCAATAAGAATCTTACTGGTTTACTGGATCTGAAATATGTTACAATTGACCACACAGATTTCACAGAGCCATATTCATGATAAGGGGTTTATTAGGGAAATTTACAAGTTACAATTTAGATGGGCAACAGGATATAATTTCTCAGTCCAGACAACGTTTCACTTGTTTGCAGACCCTTTGACCTTTAGCCTCACGACTTAGGTCAGTGTTGCAAAGTTCTCTTGGTCTTGCCAATTGTGAGATCTTCCCCCAGTCCTCCAGCAACCTTGGGTGAAGGTCCCTGGCTCTGCCTGGCGGGGGCTGCAGTCTCAAGTCAGCTCTGCCTCGTGCTGGTCTCTGGTTTTCTGAGGAGGGGGCAGCTGCTTTCCTGGAGATTCTGGTCTGACTGGTGTAGGAATCTCTGGCCCTAAATGATGCTTCCTGTGTCCTCTTCCTTGCTGGTAGTGAGATTCCCACTTTAAAAGCTAAATCTAAAAAAAAATCTAAAAAAAAAAAAAAAAGCTAAATCTGCTCAGTTTAACCCGGGAGGATGGGGAAGCCTGGCAAATTCCATAATCGTTACTTTAGACACCCCCTATTTATGCTCAGGTGGTAAAAGTCAAAGTAGATGGCGAGGAAAGCCATTTTGAGCAATTAAACCCTTGACATCACGATGAGGACCTCATGTGTGTCAAAGCAGAGTGGTGGTCCAAAGGGTTTTCAGTGGCTTAAATTTTGACATTGGATCGACAAGCCTTTCTTCCAAGGTGCTTCTGGGTAAAGTAAGTCCACCAACATTTCAGCTGGTAATTGAGTCAGTTAATTTCTATCAGGAACTCAAAGAGAAAGATCTCAAAACAGAAACAGAAAAACAGTCCAGGAGATAGCGATGCCAATCATTGTTCATATATTGAATGCTGCCTTGAGCCAGGGATTATGAAAAATCATCATCCTGTGATGTAGGTGATTGTAATCACCTTTTCAATCTATATGCAGAACAGATCATTCAGGAGGCTGGACTTTGTGAGAATGAATGTGGTATCAGGATTGGAGGAAGACTCATCAACAACCTGTGTTAGGCAGATGACACAACCTTGCTTGCTGAAACTGAAAAGGATCTGAAGCATTTGATGAAGAACTGTAGTCTTCAATATAGATTGTAACTGAACATCAAGTATACCAATGCTCATGGCAGCATTATTCACCATAGCAAGAACCTGAAAACAGCCCAAATGTCCAACCACAAACAAATGGATTGAGAAAGTATGGTACATCCACACCATGGAATAGTGTGCAGCACACAGGAGCAAGGATTTTCTAAATTATTACCTAATTTGGGAGGGACTGGAGAGTATTATGCTGAGTGAACTCAGTCCCACAAAGATAAAATTGTATAAAACCATTATTGCATAATGAGTGTACAAGAGGGGTGTAAGAGGTTGGAAGCAGAAGGATGAGGATATGCAGGGGGAGGGTAAGCTTAATCAAAGGGTTATACAATTTGTTAGGTGAGAGGATGAGGGAAATTGAAAGAATTTGCTCTTGAAAACAATGTATTTGAATTTTGTAGATAAACTAGCTGTTGTTGTTGTTATGTGCCGTCGAGTTGCTTGCAACTCATAGCGACCCTATGCACAACAGCCCTAAACCCTGCTCTATCCTGTGCCAACCGCACTGCCTCTGACACACCCATCCCGATTACCCCAGTCACCGAATCAGTCCATCTCATAGAAGGTCTTCCCCTCCTGCGCCGTCCCTCCACCCTCCCAAACATGATGTCCCTCTTCAAGGACCCGTCCCTCCTGGCAACATGTCCAAAGTATGTCAGACGAAGCCCCAGAATCCTTGCCTCCAAGGAGTTGCTTGGTTTAATCCTCTCCAGTATGAATTTGTTTTCTTGGCAGTCCATGGTACATTCAATACTCTTCTCCAGCACTACAGCTCAAAGACATCAATTCTCCTTCTGTCCTCCCTAGTCATTGTCCAACTCTCTGATGCATAACAAGCGATTGCAAAGACCATGACCTGTATCAGGCGCACCTTAGTCTCCAGAGAGACACCGTTGCTCTTGAGCACTTTAGAGAGGTCCCTAACAACAGACTTTCCCATCGTGATACGCTTTTTGATTTCCTGACTGCTGGTGCCAAGAGTGCTGACTGTGGAACTGAGCAAACTGAAGCTGTGAACAATCTCAATCTCTGCGCCATCCATCCTGACGCTGCCAATTGCTCCAGTGGGAGGCGGGGCCGGGGGGGGGCGGGGAATAAAGAAAACAAAATTCTAACCTGAACAAATTGGCTGAACTATGATAGATGGAGAAAAGATTGAGATTGTTAGCAATTTCATCTTGCTTGGATTCACAATCAATACTCTTGGCACCAGCAGTAAGGAAATAAAAACATGAAGTGCATTAGGAAAGTCTGCTGTCAGAGAACCCAAAGTGCTAAAGAGCAACAATATCAGTTTAGAGATTAAGGTGCACCTGATCCAGGCCATGGTCTTCACATTTGTTATGCATCAGAGAGGAGGACAGTTATTATAAATGATAGAAGTAGAATCTATGCCTTTGAGTTTTGGTGCTGGTGCTAAAGAAGTATATTGAACCTACTGCTGATTGGCAAGAGAATGAACAGGTCTGTCTCGTAGAGGGTGAAGCAAAGTTGCTCCTTGGAGAAAAGAGTTTTGAAGTCCTGTCTCACATACTTTGGAAATATTGCTTGGAAGGACCAGTCCCTCAAGAAGGACATCATGCATGGAAGGGTGGAGTGTCAGCAAAGGAGAGATGGATGACATGGATTGATACAGTAACAGGAGTAATGGTGGGTAGATGTATCAGAAACTGCAAGACTCTCAGAATTGGGCAGGATTCAGACCTATTGTATATAGGGAGGGTCACTAGGATTTGCAAGTGACTCAATGGCACATAACAACAATAACAATCACCCTTTTTAGATTATGAAATCTGGCCATAAAAAGTGTACTCAATTCCAAGGGAGCTCTGGTGGCCTAATGGCAAGAAGCTGCACTCTAATCCCAGAGGCATGCAGTTCAAATCCACCAGATGCTCTGCTGGAGAAGGAGGGGCAATCGCCTCCTGTACCAGTCAGATCTGATTTGATGGTACACACACAACAATAATAAAAGAAATTAAAAAAAAAAGTGTACTCAATTCCTTAGTGAAGAATTGGTGATGGTCAAGCCAGGATCCTTCAACAAAACTAGGTTTGTTTTAGCCAGCCTCTAAGAGAATAATCCAAGCCTTGGTATTTTTAATTGTTTCCTATGCGAGGAGCTAGAGTCAGAAAATCAAAAGGGCCAAACTCG
>NW_006399981.1:728827-734348 GCF_000299155.1 Elephantulus edwardii
GGGATGGGTGTGTCAGAGGCGATGCGGTTGGCGCAAGATAGAGCAGGGCTTAGGGCTGTTGTGCATAGGGTCGCTATGAGTCGGAAACGACTCGATGGCACATAACAACAACAACAACAATGAATCTGAAAGTTGAACAATGAATAAGAAAGACAGAAGAATTAATACTTTTGTGTTATGATGTTGGAGAAGAATAGTAAATATCCCTTCGACTGCCAACAGAATAAACAAATGGCTCTTGCAGAAAGTGCAATCAGAGTACTCCTTGAAGGAAAATACGGTGAAACTCTGTCTCACATACTCTGAGCATGTTTTTTAGAAAGAATCTGTTCTTGGTAAAAGACACCATGCTGGGAAAAGTGGAGGATCAGAAAGAGAGGAAGGCTCTCCATGAGATGGCTGATGGCATGGTGAATGTAACAACAGGCTCCAGCATATCAGAGATGATGAAGGTGGCTCAAGATAGGGCAAGGTCCAGATCTCTTGTCCATAGGGTCACTACGAGTTGTAGTTGACTTTATGGCACCTAACAAGAAGTTAATAGTACATAATACCTTTTACAGGGGTAAAGAGCGGTGTGTACACACACCCCCAACAGAAAGAAAAAGAAAAAAAATGGGCAACGAAGGTGGGGCTGCAAAGTCCAAAATACGTACTCTCTGGTCTTTACTGAAAATAGTTTGTCTGTTAACTAACCACCATTTATCAGGACGGGAGAGCTACCCTGTCAACATCTATTTCACCCTCCTTGTCTTATTTTGGTGCTCAGATCTTGATTTCTAAACATCTCCATGAGGTCATTTTTAGGCTGTTGACAAGACACAAGTCTAAAGCAATGATGGACTTTGTCCAGAGAACCCTCAGGGAACTTCCATGCTCTTGCTAGTTCTCACTGGACTGAGTCCCTGGAAGATTTTCAGGTGCCAGGAATTTCTGGAAGTCTAATTGCTCATGGTTTAGACAATTAGCCTTATGACTTGAGTGTCATATCTTTGCTAAATAGACCAGCAGGCAGCCGCTTCAATAAGGTCCCGCATCACCAGGATCGTATTTCTAGGAATACCAACCACTCAACACATAGAACTTAGCTTTGAAGTCAGAGGAAAAGGTTTTCAGGGGGACAGTGGTGTTTTATTTTATAAGGGACAAGGACACATTCTTGCTCATTAGGGAACAGATTAAGAGGAAAGAGAAGTGACATCAGACAGCAGAGGAAACAGGCAGTACTATCAGAGAAACACATGGACTGACTTCATAGGACAGCGTCCTGAGGTCATGCAAGGTGGGACCAAGGCTATCACACGCCCTAGAAGCTCATGAAGGCTCAGTGCCATAAAATAACTGATGCTTTTCATGAACATTGGACATAGAGACAAAGGCTTAACTCATATTTTGTAGATTCTGTGATAAGAAGGTAAAGTTAAAATTAAACTCCATTTGCAGTTCTCAATTTAGCTTTTATTATACTTAACATTTTGATAAAAAAATAACCTGTTTGCTAATTATACTAGCTAAGGAAAGCATATGTGTTAATTTCTACTCATCTAAAAATAATCGTTAGAAATTTTTTAAACCAGGGTTCTAAATAATAAGTACATGTATGTTTCAGGGTCATAGTTTGACACATGTCTTGTCTTGTTCTCGCCTTCTCCTTTAAATAAGAACCTATGATCCCTACCAACAAACGAATGGACTGAGGAATTCACGCAATGGAATATTATGCAACACTCAGGAGCAACGATTTAGAAAAATACTAAATAACGTGGGAGAGGCTAGAGAGCATTCTGCTGAGTGAACGAACTCAGTCTCATAAGGACAAATACTGCATACAATTAGTATCGTAAGCATATAAGGACAAAGTCCAAAGGCATAAAAGTAGGGCATAAGGGATGTCTTTGTAGAATAGAAATTAATTTCTCAGTTTTGGAGGCTAGAAGTCCAAATGGTGGGTCTTTGTGTGCTCCCTTTTGAGGGCTTTGAGAGAACAGCTGCTCCTTGTCCCTCTCTTAGTTTGTGGTGATGATGCTGGGCGTTCCTTAGCTGCTTGGTGATGGACAGTTATAAGCTGTCTTTCCCAATATGTGACTTTCCCCTTTCCCTATCTAACCTATTCTACACAAGTGTTACTTCCTTTAATTTAACTAATTAGGGGGCGGGGGGGGGAATTCCTGTTTCTAAACAAGGTCATGTTCACAGATACAAGGATTAGAATTTCATCCTATCGTTGTTTACCCTGTAGAGGGTTTTCAGAGGTTATAAATTACATAGGAACAGTTGTTGAACTAGAACCATCTACCTTGGGGTTGGCAGCTCAACTCCCTACCCAGTAGACAATCAGAGTTTCCTAGTATTATTTTTTGTTGTTAGGTGTCATCAAGTTGACAACAACTCATGTCAACCCTATGACAACCGAACTAAATCTTGCACTATCCTCACGATCTCTGATATTATCATTGTATTACTTGTTGACTGCCATTGAGTCTGATTGATAGCTGACCCACCAGTGGGTTTTCAGAGACAGTAAATGACACAGGAGCAGATTGCCCCTCTTTCTCCCACAAAGCAGCTGGTGGATTCGAACCACATGCTTTTTGGGAGCCTTCAATATGGATTACATCTCAACATCAAGAAAATAATAATTCTTACCACTGGATTGATAGGCAACATCATACATGATAGGTGGAGAAAAGATTGAAACTGTCAACAACTTCATTTTACTTGAATCCATAATCAATACCTTTGCACAAGCAGTCAAGGAATCAGGAGATGTATTGCACTAGGAAAGACTGCAGCCGGGACGTCTCCAGATTATTGAGGAGCAATGATGCCAATTTGAGGACTAAGGTATGCCTGATTCAGGCCTTGATATTTTTTTATCACTCACTATGCATCTGAGGGCTAGACAATGAGTAAGTGTGACAGAAGAAGAATGATGCCTTTGAGCTGTGTGGAGAAGAGTACTGAATATCCCACAAACTGCCGAATGAACAAACAAATATGTTGTGAAAAAAGTGCAACCAGAGTGCTCTTTGAAGGCAAAGATGGTAAAGCTTTGCCCCACATAGTTCGGATGTGTGTTGCTAGGAGAGTTATTCATGGGGAAAGAGCATTATGCTTGGGAAGGCAGAGAGCCGACAAAGGAGAGGTGGACTTTCTACCAGGTGTATTGACACTGTAACTGCTACCATGGACTCTAGTGAGTGACCCAGGGAGTATGAGGATGGCACAGGACAGGGCAGGGTTGTTCATAGCGTCACTGTGGCTCATAGGTGACTCAAAGGCAACTAACAACATGGCAACCACAATAATAATCCCTACTATTGTTGTTAGTTGTCATTGAATGACCTCTTGCTCATGGTGACGCTATGAATGACAGAATGGACTGTGTCTGGTCCACTGACATCATCAGATCGATGGTAGTTTTGAGTCCATGGTTGTGACCATCATGCTTCACCATCTCATTGAAAATCTTCCTCATATGCGCTGAGATTGGTCTTTCTTCATGTATCCAAAGCCTCACTCTCCTCACCTCCACAGGACATGTTGATTGTTTTTCTAACATTTTTCCACTGCTGGTGAATTGAGTCCGACTCATAGCAACTTTGCAATGGGTTTTTGAGGCCACCACATTTATGGGAGGAAACTGCTTCTCTTTCTCCTTGCAGAGCAGCTGGTGGATTTGAACCGCTGACTGACACTATATCTTTGAACCATGTGTCAGTGAAGCCTGACATGTTATTGCTCTAAGCCATCAGCATTCTGAGTGTTTCTGTGCTCTTGATTTTATAAAACACTTTACACACATTAATTTATTCATCATAAAAAAACCAAAACCAAATAACCAAAATCTACATTAAATTTGTCCCCACTTTAGATAAGAAAACAAACTTATTCAAGTTAATACATCTTGGAAGTGAGGGAGTCCAAATCTGGATGCAGGTGTGGACTCCATCACTTCTAAGATGTAGTAATTCTCATAATCTCATAAAACCTGTTCTTGAAAATGTCCAGTGGAATGGAAATGGTACCAGTAGAAAAGACTGTAAGGAATATATCTGTACAACCTTCTAAAGATTCTCAGTGCTATTTTTGGGAGGGAGTCTTCATATCTGCACTGTGTAGCTAAAAAACCACCTTTACTAAATTTTGCTGTTGTTGTCACTAGACCTATGGAACATTGGCTATCAGACATAGTTTGATAACTCTCTGTTTGGAATTCTTAGTGAAACTGTTGAGGAAACACTGAAAGATGTAAATCATAATTGTACCCCATAGATTGTCTCAGGTGGTACTCTCTCAAACTTTATTCAAGGTAAAACCTGTTGCTTTCCTGAAGAACTGCTATAAGTCTGCCTCTTAGTGTGGTTTTCAACATAATTTTATGCTCTAGTCCAACAGTAGTTGGGACTTAGCACCATTGCTTTTCTTTACTTAACCCACTTTTTGTTCTTATTTTACTGAAACCCTTTTTAGAGATGTTACTTAACCCTTAAGTTCTTTCAAGCTAAAACAAAACCCCCGAAATAGTCTATATATTTGGTAATTATTCTAAATCTCACTTATGACCAAGTTTTGTATTGCTTTGTGTGCCATCAGGTTGCATCTGACTCATAGCTGACGACCCCTCAGTGGGTTTTCAGAGGCAGTTAATTGCACAGGAGGAGACTGCCCATCTTTTTCCCATAGAGCAGGTGATGGATTTGAACTGTGAAACTTTGGGTTGCCAGGGCAACTCCTTACTACTAGGCCACCAGAGCTCCCTGATTTTATATTAGTAGAATATAATGTAGTCAACATTAAAATGACACTGAACTAATGATAATATTCGTCTACTTACTCAAGTGGAATTTTGGTATCTTGATTCCAGGATACCAATACTTCAGGTAAATTTCCTGACTCCTATAACTCCTATAACCCATCAATTCCAACATATTGTAACCTAATAGATAGAACTGCCCCAAAGGCTTTCCAAGGCTGTAAATCTTTACAGAAGCAGACTGCTCCTTATTTTACTTGCAGTGGTTAGTGGATTTGACCTCTCAGGTAACAACTGAGTGCTTAACCATTGTGAGCTATGTTGTCGTTGTTGATTGCCATGAAATCAAGCACAACTCATAGCAACCCTATAAACAAAAGGCCTGTCTTTCTAAAACAACATTTATCAAAGTTCGTAGAGTTTCAAGAGGCATGTTGTTTGGGAGGCTGATGCCACTCCTGCTTCCAAATTGTGGCTATAGATATATAAAAATGCCATTAAAATTTTCTGGTTGATAATGATAATAGTGTTGATTGCAACAAAACCAACAAACATCATTGATTCATTCAGTAAAGAAGAATGAGTGATTTCTCTGTACTAGGTAAATTCATAGCAAATACATTTTTAAGAGACATAAACGCAGGTTATATACCTGGATTTCATCTGATGGTATGCATAGGAATCAGATCGATTACATCTGTGGAAAGAACCGCTGGAGAAGCTCAATATCAGCTGTGAAAACTAGGCCAGGAGCTGACTGTGGAA